>NC_069145.1:86428922-86728922 GCF_943734635.1 Anopheles cruzii
ATTGAACCAACGGCTGAGGAGATCATGCTCACGAACCAGAGAGAGGAATCGTTCCTTGTTGAAATGAGCGTAACCGATCGTAGTACTTCCGAAGATCTAGCCTCGGTGAAGCCTGTTGATGTTAAACCGGAAATGCAACCAATCCAAATGTCGTTTGAACCAACGGCTGAGGAGATAATGCTCACGAACCAGAGAGAGGAATCGATTCTTGCAGATATGGGTACTCTTCAAAATAAAAAATCAGAAAGAGATGCAACTCAAAATTCATCGGAACTCGGTACTCAACTTGACGATACAACAAAGAACGATTCATCATCTGATACGGTGATTGATAAGGGATCGCAACCAAAGCCAACAAAAGCAACAAAAGAAACCAAAGCCATCATCTTATCGCCCGGCAAAGAGCAAAAGAAAAAGCAGAAAGATAAGTTCAAAAAGATTAAAAAATCCGATGCCGCCAGTATGGCTGCGTTTCTCGAGGCGGAAAGAAAAGTGTTCGAGGCCGAGGAAGAAAAGCAGCACACCTCGGTGGACCGGGTCGAACAGCAGCGTGATCAAACGTCTCCCGCGAGTTCGATCACCAAGGAGCAGATCGATACGATCATCGTTGGCATTAACTTCGACCGGCAGGTTTCGCTTTCGAACGTGGCTTCCACCGACGGTGCTATGGGTGAAGTGGTGGTGGAAACAAGCAAACCGTGCGATGAGCCGTTTGTGGTGAGTTTACCCGCCAGCCCCGTGAGGAATGTGAACGAGTTCCGCAGCAATCTAGTGTTCGAAGATTACGATTTTATGCACGAATCTCCGGTGAAGCGGTTGCCGGAACGGGAATCGGTCGACGGGAAGAGCGGTGGCCGTTCGAAGGAAGTGAAATTCAAACCGACACTCGAAAGTATTCCCTCGGATGGTGATTTGATGAAGCAGCAGGGTGAAACAGGTGGGAAAACGGCCACGGTCGAACAGCAGACCACAAACGTTTCCGCTCCGAAGCCGACCGGTGATCGGCAGCCGGTGAGCACTGAACGAAATCCCAACGGACCGGACACTGCGAAGGAAGGCAGCGATCCGATGCAGCAGCTACTAATCAACGAGCGGTGGCGGGACAATCGCCAGAAAATTTCCATGATCACCCACGAAGAGTACCTGCTGCAGCCTGTTTCTCACATTCGGCTGTCGCTGCCGAAAATAACTGCCCAACACATCGAACGTCCGCCGAAAGATGTCACGATAGACGTCGTGCCGCTGGAACCGATCGTGCTTGAAACGCCTAAGGACGAAGAGATCGGCCGAATGCACGATGACGGGGCACGGGATCACGAGGATCATGAGGTAGCTACCGTAGTGTCGGTGTTGGACATTTCACCCTCCGTGGTGTACGAAACCCAATCGGTGGACGTGCTGGAGAAAGAAGCGTCCCTACCGAGTGCGGACGATGTTTACCCGAGTATGGCAACGGAAGCGCAGCATTCCGACCTGGATACGGTGAACCGGCAGGAGGTGTTGTTGGTTGGTGAAACGCGCGAGTCTACGCGGCAGATGTATACTACGACCACAACGTCCGTCCTGTACCGTACGAGCACGATAACGTACGTGCAGTCGGCAGACCAGGAAGAGATCGCTGAGATCTACACAAGTCCCACGGTGGTGGAACAGAGCGTAGTGACGGAGCACTCGGCACCCGGTTTAGATAGTTCGTCCTACTCAGAAGCGAATCGAAGCATGGAAGAGCATACGATCGCAATGGAGAGGATCACGCTAGACGAACAGTCGTTCGATGAGTCTGAAGCACTAGAACTTTCGATCGATAGCACGATCACTGAGGATGATCAGCAGCGTGAGCTTAGCATGGCCGATCGTAGTATGGAGGAACACACGATAGCAGCAGAACAAATCGTATTGGAAGAAGAACCTACGATCGCTAGCTCCAGCATTGGTGAGGCTGGTCGTCAAGATGTTCTGAGTGATGATCATGGGAAGGATGGATCATTGCAAACAGCGCCCCAGGAATCAGTTCAAGAGCGATCAGATCCTTCAGCAGCTTTAACTAGTGCGCTCGAGCTGGAAAACGTTTCTCCGTACAACTATTGGCAATACCACGATGCAGAGAAGCATTACATTCAGCATTTCGTCATGCCGGCGGCGCTGGCCAGTGGAAAAGAGGCGGTGATGGTGGCGGCGGCAGTGGATACCGATCGGTTGGACCCACCTCTAGTGGAACCGAAGTTCGAGACATCTGGTTTGAGCACTGAAGTTGCGCCCGTGGACACGGCGGCGGACCACGGACACGGTGACGCTGCGAACGATAGGCAACTTGAGGAAATCTATCGCACTTTACAACAATCGTACCTTAGCGTTTGGCAGCTTCGAGAAGCGGAGGATAGTTATCAGCAGCACCAAGCGGTCGCTGTGAGCGAACAGGAGAGAGTTCCGGCAGAGCAAGAATCGATGGAAGCGCTCTCAGAGCGTTCCGAAGAGTCGGTGTTGATACAAGCAAGGGAAGCTTCTCGACGGTCTGACAGTGAGGTACTCGAGGTGATGAAAGGCTTGGCGCACTCCGTTACCAATTGTTGGCAGTTGAAGGACGCCGAAGCGAGATATGAAGCTGATCGTGCACGGCAGAAAGCGGTTCTTGATAGTGTTTCTCCCCCCGAATCTGACGACACTGAACAAACGACTAGCAGCAGCGTCTTGCAGGGAGCTCCCGAGGAAAGGGAGCAAGGGGACCGTATTGGGTTGGGACAAGAGGCTGCGAGTACATCTGAGCTTGGAAAGGGATTGGGCGCATTGTTTTACGAGACTGTTCCATACTACAGCGGGCGCCAACTTCAAGATGGCGAAATGAAATACTGTTTGCTTAGGGAACGAGAAAGACTCGCGTCCGTTGAACGTATCGCAGAAGATCCTGTGCCACAGGAGGATCCGGTTGTTGCAGAAGTAACCCCGGGGCAAGAACCGTCGCTCACGGTCCCGACAGTCGATAGGCAGCTGTTGGGGTTGGATGCTTTTTACCATGAGTCGGCACCTTACTACAACTTGCACTTGTTACGCGAAAGCGAAAAGAAACATTACTTACAGCGAGAGATTGAAAAAGAAAAGCCAAGCGATCAAGATCTGCCTGACGCGATCGATGAGACGCATGAAGTTGCTCCAAGAGCCGGGGAAGACAGCAACGTTCTGTCGATGGATGTTCCGGAGCCGGATCTACCGCCGATCGCTCCTTCTGGTGTTGTAGAAGAATTAGGGGGGCAACCAGAGACGACTGTGTCCGATGAAGAGCTTTCGGAGTTTGTTATTGTAGACCAATTTGGTGAGACGGAGGAAGCACCCATTGAAGACGAAGAGACGGTTCTTCTCCGTTTATCGCAACGGACGAAAGAGGAGCAAACTATCGTGACTGAAGTGACTCAAGAAACGATCGCTAAGGTTCAGGATGATATTCCGCACCAAGTGAGAATTGAGCAAGAAGTTTCACCACAGGTTGCTGGTAAAACGGTGACTGAATCCACGGTCATTGAACCCGAGATTGTAGCGTCAGCAACCCCGCATGAAGAGCTCTCATTGGTACAGATTAATGACGATTCTGCCAAAACCAGATCGCCTGTTAGGAGTGACTTCCTCGAAGAATCTGAGACAACTTTTGTCAATCTTCGTTTAGAAGAGATCGAAACGCAAAACCCCATGCTCCCGGAGGACAGCGAAGAGAAGGAACTTCTTCGGCTATCACAACAGTTCAGGGAGACGCAAAAGGAAATTGAACCATTTCAAGAAAGAGTCCTTAAGGAAGAAATTTCTCAAGACCTTCCGACTGAACCAGAAGTGCCACTTCAACCCATACCTGGTATCGAGCAAAGCAAGCTCTTGTTGGATGCAGAGCGCGAAAAGAGTGGAAACGTGCAACAGGTTGCCGGTGTTCCCTCGGTGGCTAATCATCCTGCGGACACTGTAGTACAGTACGAACTGCATCAACAGACTGTCGTTCATGAAATTTCTCAAGAAGTCAGACAAGAACAGCGCGAGGTAAAAGAAATTGTGGATAGCGAATTCACCGTCGTCACAGAACCGTTGGCAAGTTCAGAAGAAGAGCTTTTGTTGGTACATATGCGCGAAGAATCCTCCAAAATCACATCACCCGATACGACTAACGTGCAAGAATTAGTTAATCCATCGGATGACGAAGAGAAGGAACTGATCCGCTTATCGGAACAGTCGAAGGAGCTGCAAGATGCAGAGGCAATACCTCAGCCAAGTCAGCCACTTGTGGAGCTCGTGGAAGGCCGAGTTGCAGAGCAGCACGAGGTCCTTGTCCATGAAGTTGTGGGTAAGACAGTGATTGAATGCACAATCGTCGAAAAATCCGACACTACGGTTGACCCAACCCTGGAAGAGGAACGTTTGTTGGTGCAAAGGCGCGAAGAATCGTTCACGGCCAACACCCAACGGGGGGCCGTTAACCGTTCTGGGATAAGCTTTCTGAATCTCCCTCTGGACGCACGGACGGACGGGGAAATTGAAATGAAAATCGCCAGCATTGAGGCTAGCGAAACGGTGCTCGAATCCACCTGCTCCGAATCGTCCTCCGATCACCAGCAACCCGACGACGGTGCTGAAATGCTGGTGGAAGGAAAGCTGCTCGTCGAGGTGAAAGGTATTCCCCGATCTGCAGGTGATTCACTCGGAGGTCGGAAAGATAAGCGTAAGAAGGAGAAGAAAAAACTGAAAGTCCTACCACCGGTCGCGGATTCGGCTGCTTCGCCTCCGCCGGCCGTGGCACCCACGGTCGCAGCACCAACGGTGGTCAATGTGTGGGAAGAGATGAAGGGAAAGAAGACGTACGCCGAAGTGCTGACGGGTTCCGAGGCGGAAAGGAGAATGCTTGAACAGACCGGGGCACCTCACGGGGGGGTGACCGAAGAGTCCGCTTCGCGAAAGGAAAGCGTAGTCGAAGTAGAACTCGGTGATGAGCACGATCTTCAGACGTTCATTCATAGCAACCGGTACAGCCAGAAGGTCACGGCTGTAAGCGTTTCGTGGGCCGATGAAGAATATGATGAGGAAAGGGATGTCAGCTCCAAAGACTCCCTGCCGGAAACAAGCGTTGCTTCAGAACAAGATACAAGTAAGGATCCAAAGGCTTCAGCTTCAAGCGAAAAGTCTTCTAAAGAGACTAAGGTCTCCGATAGGAAGCAGAAAAAGAAACAAAAGAAGGAGTCTTCTAGCACTACTCTCGCTGTGAAGGAGGAAGTGCTCGATGTAATCGATGCTCCTGTTGAGGCGTCCGTCATGGAACCAGCTCCTGAACAGAGCTTGGGGTCAAATGAAGAAGATGATCGTGGCATGGATCCGGTGGCTCTCCAGCCTGAAACGCCTTCCGTCAAGTTGGTTAAAACCACGGAGGCAATCGAAGATCGAACCGAGAAACTGTCGGGCACGCAGAAGAAGAAAAAACAACGGAAATCTAAGCAGAAAACGCCATCCGTCGAAGACGAAGATTCTTTATCGGAAAAGGTAACCGAAGAGCTTCTAGCACCCGATAGCAGCCGCTCCGAGGATCACGTTGAGATTGTACCGGAAATTGTTCATGTGGCAGGTGATGAGCCCAAAATAGTGGTAGAGCAGGTTGACGAGGTTAGGTCCGAAACGATCGAACCAGAACCGCGCGATCCAGGATCGAAACCTAAGAGGCAGAGAAATCGAAACAAGAAGCAAGCATCATTGGAAAAAGAACCGGAAAGTGGGTCGAATCTAGCGGTCGGTACATCCACGTCCTCCGTTCCGCTGTCGGAGTCTCCGAAGGAAATAGCACACCTTCTGGACCACGATCGCCATGAACCCGCGGAGACGCTTGAGGTTTCCGGCGAACCACTTGATGTGGATGGTGAAAAGCGGGTACAGTTTTCGGCGGAACTTGAAATCCTTAAGGACGTTCCCTTGTCGGAATCCCCGAAAGAGATTGAGCATCTTTTGGAGCACTCACACGCGGAAACCCCAACACCGTTGAAGATCGCTGAAGAGCCGTCGATCACCGGCACACCCAGTGACGGTGGCGAAGATACGGTCAAGCATGTACATTTTGTAAGCGAAATTGAAATCCTTCCGCCCGTTCCACTGTCGGAATCGGCGAAAGAAATCGAGAGCTTGTGCCAGGCTAAATTTACCGTCGAAGGAACTGTTCCGATGGAGGTCGCAGAAGAAGATCCGTTGCTCGTCTCTGCGCACCCTTGCGCGTTGGTTGGTGAAAGTCAAGCACGTTCGGTGCAATTTGTGGAGGAAGTAGTCATTGTTCCGGCCGTTCCTCTGTCTGAGTCGGCCAAAGAAATTGAGCGGTTGAGCCGAAGTGCATCCGTCGAAGTTCTGTCGCCAACGAAGGAGGATACCGCAGATGACGCGGATCCGGGGGCAAACAAGCGCGTCCACTTTGTGGAGGAAGTTTTGATCCTACCGACCGTACCGCTTTCGGAGTCAGCGAAGGAAGTGAAGTGCTTGCAGGAGGAAGCACACCAGCCATCGGAAGCGTGCAACCTAACCAAGGAACCGCAGGATGTACCGATCCGGGCGGAAGAATCCGGCGATAAACGGGTTCAGTTTGAACCGGTGGTAGAGGTTCTGCAAGTGGTTCCATTTTCAGAGTCGGTCAAGGAAACCGAACGTCTAGTGGAGGGCAATAGAGCGGAAGAACCAGAACCTGAAGAATCCCTGAAACAGGAGGATGGCCCGGATGAGGCCAGTGTTGGCGAACCACGGCGAAAGGTTTCATTTTCGCAAACGGTCGTCAAAATTGATACGCCACTGGACGATGATGATTTCGAAGTTATCGATATGTCGGATGTTGCCGATGGCCCCGCCAGTCGCGAAGAGGATCTAACGGAATCCATGGTGGACGTAGGTTCAACTCCCGACTTGGTTCCACCGGCCCCTGTCCAACAGAAGAAGAAAAAACAGAAGAAAACGAAAAAGGGACACCCCGGTGTGCAGGATGCACCGGTTGATGAGCCGGTTAGGGACATCACTCCGGTGGAAGTGGAGAGTGCGGCGTCCTCGGGGATGCTGTACTCGGAGGTAGTGGCGCAAAGCCCTGCGAAGAACGTCGCTAGTCCCAGTGGTTCGTTCAGTGTCACGGATTTGGATGAAGAAACAATGATCACAGAGAACTATGTAGTCATTCAAGAAATAACGATCGATCGTAGCGAATCCGATCGGGGTGAGCTTGAAATAGTAGACCAATCTGTTCAAGCCGAGTTGCGCACTAAGTCAGACCGGCCGAGTGCTGAAAAGTCCGACCCAATGGTGCAGGTAACGGATATCCACGCGGAAGAGGTGGTAATTTTGCCGAGGTTTGGTGACATAGGACAAGAGTCAGGTAGCGTTGCTTTACAATCTGTTCAGGTCGAAGATCATTCGTTAGGCACGGAACAACAGGCGAGCAGTGGCTCGCCCATGCAGGGATTGTACAACCTTTGGCAGAACAAGTCTTGGCTTGATCGTTCGGTTTACGGGAAGGCGGAAGAGCAGTATGTGCTCCTGAAGACAGCGGCTACGGCCGGTGCTGTCGGGGGTCTGCCGGATGAGGGATCGGTTGTTGAAGAAGCCGACAACGACCGACCGACAGCTAGCGTGACGCACTCACAACCAACTGCTGCTGCAGACCCACAAACTGCAGCCCTCACAACACCAACACCACAACACCCATCAGCAACAGAAGAAGCAGCAGCAACAGTAACAGCAACGGCAATAACCGCAACTAACCGTCTACTAACCTCCCTCGATGATGTTGTTATCCACCACGCAGAAGAGTTATCCTTGCCAAAGTCCCCTGCAGCTCCGCTCACTCTTCCATCCTGTCCTGCGCAAGTCGCACCCGATCCCAGTTCCACCGTCGACCCTTCCACCCTTCCCTTAGGTTCAACGGACAGCATAGAATTAAGTAAACAGAATGTGGCTGAATGCACCGTAAACCGTAAACAGGTGACGTTGTACTCCGTAGAATGTAGTATTTTATGTTGTTTCGTTTAAGCTATTTAAGGACTTTGCTAACCGCGTTCCTTTTTTTGCTCCTAATAATTGGCTATGTTTCGGCTTGCAAGTAGTAGTTCCGTAGTAGTTTTCGCACGCTGTGTTTCCGCCATTTTATTTTTCGTTCATAATTCGCGTTCTTGCACAATTGTCCTGCGCTTTTTAATGTAATTCGCGGTTTGCTTACAAGTAACAAACGTAAAGCGCAGGCACGCGAGCTCCCGAGGGGCAACATTTCGGTACGATGTTGCCCTCGGTGCCGAATCATGCAATGTGTTCCGCTTCCGTTCACACAGCACTTCACATCACATTCTCTGGGCCCGATGTATATTTGACACTTTTTATGCCAATGATTTTACTGCGGCGCTCTGCCATTATCTATTTGCGCCGGATCTGTCTGAATTCTGATCCACACTCAGGCGCTCAGACAAAAAGATAGGAACAATTCATTATTACCATCCACATCTCTCTCTCTTCACGCTTCTCGACATTCCACAGCGATTAGGTCGCTTTTTTCCCAAATAGTTTATTGCGTGTGTGAGGTACACGCGCTCCGTTAGGGCAAAAGTGTTGAAAATGTACATCTGTGGCCTACTGTGTGCGGTGTGAAGACGTGTCAAAAGTATGTTTCTTAGCACATCCTGACCCGATTGCGTCAGCAGCCTCTCGTCGTAGTAGACGTTGTGTTTTTGCATTTTGCCTGCAATCGTCGCCATTACGAAACGGACGCCATTTTCCGTCCGGGTTCGGGTTTATGTTTTATTTTTGCCTCTTTGCCACTTTTTTGTTGTGATATTTCGTTTCGACTATTTTTGGAAAAACCTTCGGTTTGTTATTTCTCTAACATGAATAGAAAAAAAGCCAAAACACGTGATATGGAGCGCCGCCAGAGCGGAAAGATGAGCAAAACCAATAGCTGCGAATGCTTTTTTGTTTTACTAGACAGAGAGCGAGAGGCATTTTAGTACTTACTTCTCGTTACACGGCGACGGCGCACTCGGTCGAAGCGTACTAAAATGTGTTCGTTCTGCACTCCCTTACAGACACTAGTGGCGCAGAGTGTGGAAAGTATTCTGGACTCGCTGATCAGTGCGGAGCTAGAGATGAACAATCTACCGTACGACAACGTTAACGATCTCATCAAGGGTCTGCAGGTAGGGTTAACGTGTGATCTAACCGTGCCACCATGCTAACTTCGCCCTCGATTGCAGATCCTTATAACGAACCTCGCCGAGTACAAGCAACAGAATTACGCGATCGCGGGATCATTACCGCCGAACGCGGACCGTCACGTTCGGAGCTCGGTCGAGCAGATTGACGAGCGAATCGATACGCTGCGGCAGCGGGCGGAAAATGGACTCGAAAAGATCCAGGTACGCCACAACCGGGGACCCCCCGGACCTTAGTTGCGATCCTCAACTCTACACCACCCCTTTTCCCGTTCACAGCAAACCCTCAAACAACGCGAACAACGAAAAATCGAAATCCGAGACTATTTGCAGCTACTGGAAGAGATTGAACGGTGGATCGCGGGCGCCAGCATTCACCTGACCGAGGTGACGGAATGCCGGACGGAGGAAGAGGCCCGACGTCGTCTACAGGACGATCGGGCCGTACTGAGTGATCTCCGGGAGAAGGAAACTTATTTGCAGGAAGTGTTCGGCAAGACGGAACCGTATCTGGTGTACAACGATGTGTCCGAGCGGACGGGCACGTTGCGTGAAAATTTGACCCTCCTGATCCGTATCCTGCGAGAAAAGGCGCTAATTCTGGAGAACAACATTCAGCGGCTGACGGCACACCTTGACCCGGGCTCTCAGACCCAGACCGTCACCGTGGCACCCCAAACGGTAGATATTGAAAGTCAAACAAGTCCGTTCACTTCCATAACGGAACCCGCCGTCGCGGAAGTGCTGCCGGTTGAGCAAAGAGTGGCCATTCCCGTGACTTCGGTCGCGGCTCAAACGCAAATCGCGGAACCCGCCCCGATCACCACGGACAACATACTGATCATTCAGTCGGTGGCAAATGGGCGCGAAACGGTGCAGATATCGAACGTTCCGCGGACTTTCCATGGACCGGCGGGCGATGGGACTGGCGGCGAAGAAGCGGTCGTGGTCGAGGCAAAGTACACGCAGCCGATGGCGGGCCGAGAGTGGGATCGATCGTCGGAGCTGTTGGTTCGGAACATCCCGAGCCAGTTCGAGACGACGTTCACCGAGCCCGATGACACGACGACGGAAATCATTGTGAACCGGGATGGTTCGAAGAAGATCACACTTCGCAAGGTGGTGCAACCGGCCCAATCGATCGAACCGGCGGCCACAACGGCCTCCGGCAAGGCTTCAATTGTTACCTCGATCGATATGGTAGCGCACGCCACGGAACCGATGACCAGCGTCGAAGGGGTTGATGTCGAACTGTTGGCAGAGGAGGAGGAGGCGGGAGCGATCGTGAGTGAATCGCCCGTACGGCGGGAGGCCGTAGAGGACGCGGCCGAAACGGTGGTCAGCGAGATACTGGACGAACTGCAGAAGCAGGTGATCGACAGCGAGCAACCTGCTGGTGGGCAGCAAGAGCAAGTGGAGGAGCTGCCACAGGTATTCGATGCACATGACCAAACCGCACCAGTAGAGTTGATTGCTTCTCACGTTGAGTCACCAACTAGTACTAGTAAACAATTAGGCGATGCCTCCGCCACTGTTACCGCCACGGACGCCGTAACCCATTCCTTAAGCCTTACTCAACCAATTACAGCCAGCGAGGAACTGAGTGTGGCCCCACCCGAACCAGTCGAACCGATCGAATCGATCGCTGATGTGTGGCCAGTGGCCGAACATATCGTTGGTGGTGGGGTGGTTACGTTTGCAGAAGGAAAACGGACCGAGCCGACGATCGGTAGTCACGACGAAACTGGAGCAGTTTATAGTGACGCCGCTAATGTATGGCCGACAAGTCCGGTACGTGGCTCCGATTATATCGAAATTAAGCCAACTCTACTGGAATCGGTAGAAGAAACGGTGACCGTTGTTTTGGACGATAATCTACCGACGATAGTGAGAAGAGAGCTAGAAATTGTAGTACCGATCAGTATGGAAGGCGAAAGATTCGAAGAGAGTGCCCCTACGATCGAGGCTGAGCAAGAAATAATCGTTCCGATCGCACTGGAAACCGATAGTGGAAAGAAGTTTGACGATCCCGCACCGAGTGAAGTTCTGCAGGAGTCTGCAGCTGAAGAACAGCATCAAGAAGTTGTGGTACCGATCGTTGTTGAAATGGAAACAGATAGCCCTGCTGCATCTTCAACACCGATCGACACAGTACAGCGTGATCAAGAAATTGAAGTACCTATTAGAATTGAAGGCGAAGGTACTGAAATGGAAGATACTGCACCAACGATCGATGTTCTAAAGGAGATCGCAACAGTGGAACTTAGTCAAGAAATTGCAGTACCTATTATGGTTCAAACGGCAGATAATGTACCTATTGAAACTCAGAAGGTCCTAGAGCCCATGGAAGTGGATCGGGACCATGCCACGTCGGTACCGATATCTGTTGATGTCGAAAGTAGTCAGCTAACTGAGCATCTAACGATCGCGCCTCAAGTCCCCGAAGACGCGCTGCTTGTAAAGGAAGTATTAGTTCGGGTTCCCGAAGCATCAGCGCTACAATTGCCACCGGTTGTGGAAACCGTTGTTACACGGACTGTCGATACGATCGAGGGATTGGAAGGTGCCACAACCATTCTCGAGACGGTGGTCGTAACCAAAACGATCACAATGGAAGAAGTAATCGAGATTCCTGGCGAAGAAATGGTCGAACTGGGCGCGGAAGAAGAACTGGCCGATGATGGAGAACGCGTCATCGTGGAAAAAGTTACCCACGTGACAACCGTCGTCGAGCGGATCGATCTTGACATGCCAGCATCAGATGAGCCTGATCATGCCGAACGTCCGTTGGAACTAGCGATTCGAGAGCCTGAAGACGACCCCGCCGTGCCACCAAGTGAACTGTCGGTGACCGGGGAACCGAACCTTGAGGTACAGGTGGCCACCGTTGACGGGGCAATGCAGAGCTCGCTGAAGGTGACGATGAGTGTGGATCCGACGGAAACGAAGAAGGTTAGCGTTAGTTTGATCGAGATCAAGGCGACACCGGCCACGGCCGAACAGGAAAGCAGTTCGGCTCCGGTAGCGGAGTATGAGGAGATTGCCGGGCTAGGCGAGGTCAACATCGACCAAGGATACGAGGCCGATAAGACGGCGACCGCGGACGCGGAGGATGCCGATGGCGATGATAAGGGCAAAAAGAAACGGCGCAAGCGGAAGAAGGCCAAGAATGACAACGAAAAAGCGTGCAATACGGATCCTGGACCGGATCCTCCTTCGGAGAGGAGCACCGAGGGAAAGGCTCCGGTAGAGGCGGTGGCTCAAGAGTCCGAGCAGGTCGGCTTTGAGTCGTACCAAAGCTTCGCTGAGGAAGATCAACCGGTGGTCAGCACGGTTAACGTGCTGGAAGAATCGATCGAACCGGAGCTGATCGAAGTGCCCGTGGGCAT
The DNA here is from genome assembly GCF_943734635.1 of Anopheles cruzii. NCBI lineage: Eukaryota > Metazoa > Arthropoda > Insecta > Diptera > Culicidae > Anopheles > Anopheles cruzii. The sequence continues at coordinate 86,441,491 of NC_069145.1, forward strand.
TCCGCGGCAGATTGTGGTGCCCATCGAGGTTCTCGAAGCGGTTTACATCGAGGACGTGCAGCAGCAAACGAGCCCGGTTCAGGGCGGCGACGACGACGACGACGCCGAGATCGCTAACATTACCTCCGAGCGGCTGATGGTTCCGATCGCCGACTCGGAACAGCGCTCGATGCAGACCTCCCCGGAACCGGAAGTACCGCGAACATCCCAGCAGACGTCTCCGATCGAGCCGGATTTGGCGGAAGTGCGTGGCGAACAGCAAACGAAGGAGGCGCAAACCGTGTTGGCGGAAGTCGTTGAGATTGAAACGCAAACATCGGCACCACCATCACTAGCGCAGCAAGAGGCCCAGACGGATGAACCGATGGTCGTCGATGTTCCGAAGGCCGTCGTCGTGACCAGCGATAGCGCTAATCAAACGGCCGCGATTGAAACGAAAGAAACGCACCAGCAAGCCACGGACACCGAAGAGATTGTGGGGCCCATTCTGGGACAGCTCGTACGGAATGTGGTCGATCCGGCGTTGATTTACCGACGCCAATCGATGCAAACGAGTCCGGTACAGTTCCAGGCGGAAGTGCGAACGTTGGATGAAGGCGCACAGACCACCGTTCTGGAACTGCACGATGCAAATGTGGCGACCGAAACGGTCACGAGAGAGGACCGTGGAAATTCTCCTGCACCCGAAGCGACGGATAGCGCTGCCTCGGTGCCTGTGACGACGACGACCGATTCGGCCATTCAGACAAGTCCAGAGCATGTGACGGAACTTGTCGTCGGAACACCAAAGTACGAAATTCAGGATGAAATTCTAATACAAACCGTGGCACCACCGACGACGGAGAGTAGGGATATGCAGACCGATCGCGTGGCGACCGCCGAAACGGGTGCCGGACAAACGGCGGGCCCCATAACGCAGATTACCGAAACCGTGACCATTAGTACGCAAACGAAAGCCACCGAGCCGGCTCGAGAGGAGCCACCCGGCGACGAGAAGGACAGCAAACGGTCGAAAAAGAAGAAATCAAAGAAATCCAAGGACAGCCGAATTCCGATCGAGGTGGAAGTGAGCGCGCAGATGATCGTGCCCAGCAGTTCGAGTCAGCAAGGAGTGCCCGGAGCGGGTGGCAGCGAAACGGTAACGGTGACCAAGACGATCGTCACAGACACCGGAGCAACGGGGCCTGACGTCGGGTTGAGTATTCAGGTCGAGATTGACCCCGCGTATGGAACGGTAGAAGAAAGCACAACGATCGCAGAAGAACCGCCGGCAAGTTACCCGATCAACGAGTCCCTGGATGCTGCCCAAAGCCAGAGCCTACGGTTGAGTTTGGCCGACTACTTCTCGATCATCAAGTCGCAGCAAGGGTACGCCGAAAAGCGGCTCATTCCGTGGCGGGACATCAATGAAATGTTCGGCACGACAACGGCCGCAGCGCAGCCGGTGAGCCCCGATGATCCCCGCCGCGATCGCTACCGGATGGCACTGCGAACTATCAGTTTCAGTGGCGAGGAAGATGATGCGCTGGCCGAAACGAACGATCTGGAGCACGTGCTGGCCCTACTGGAGGATCACCAGGGCGAGCCACTCGTCCAGCAGCAGCTGCTGTTTGATGTGGTCGAGAGTGTTACGCGATCGCTGGAGGATCTCGACGGTGGGCTGTGTTTGGCGCAGCAGCAGCAGAGTGCCGGCAGCGCCGAGGACAGTCTGGCACCACCGATCGATCGGGCAAAGTTGCACCGGATCTACAAGATTCGGTTGATCCGCATCGAAGAGCACATCCTGCGGATCATCACGTACGTGCAGCGGTCGAAGGTTGGGCCCAACAGCAAGGAAGTGGACGAGTGCCTGAACCATTTGCTGAGGCAGGTGAAGCAGCTCGAGCAGGCGGTGGCCAACGAGGAGCGCAATAGCGACGCAAACGCTACCGCCATGCGCCGGATCACGGACGCGATGCGTGATATGAACCGACAGCTGGATGCGCTCGAGGGAACCCTGCAGACGCTGAGCGCCAACGAGTCCATCCCGATCGGCCGCAAGCTGGTGGAGCTGGAGGGCATCGAAACCGCCTGCCGGTCGGTGCAGAACGCGCTGAACACGCTCACCAACGAGTACAACGGAATCGAACCCAAGGTCGACGGAAAGGTGGCGGCGGAATTGGACCAGAACACGCAGCAGTTGCGCCGCCTAGAGAACGGGATCGTGCTCGAGCGCAACAAGCTGCTGCAGCTGAACAGCCTGGCGGACGAGTACGAGCAGACGCTGCTCGAGTTCCAGGAGATTACGGCCGCGGCGGAACTGTTTATCGAGAACGAAATCGTGACCGGCTCGCTGGAGGAACTGCAGGAGGAGATGCAACGGTACCGTAAGTTCTTCGTAAACCTGAACCACTGCAAGGCCATTCTGGAGTCGCTGGAAGCGAACCTAGACCCACTGACGCGGCAGAAGCACGCGGAACTTCACTCGTCGCTGTACAACCGTACGAAGCTGATCCTGGAGAGTGCCGTCGATCGGGCGGGCAAGCTAGCGCTGGCCGCATCCCGCTGGACGGTGCTGGAGAAAGAGATGCTGGCCGAAAGCCAGTGGTTGCAGGTGGCACAGCAGCGTGTACCGGACCTGGCGAACGTGTCCTCGGCCGATTACGAGCGGTACATGACGATGTACGAATCGCTGGCCCAGGACATCGGGAACCATCTGGAGAAGATGCGCGCCCACAACGGGACGGCCCGGGCCATGCAGGAACTCATCACGGCGCCGGTCCTCGAGAAGGACAGCTCCGATGCGCTGGTGGTGGTGATGCAGCTCCGCGAGGAAGTGCAGCTGTATCTGCGGCTGCTGACCAAGTTCAAGGCGCACTGGCACCGGTACAACGTGCACGCGGACAAGCTCGGAGACTGGCTGCATGAGTGCGGCGGGAAGCTGGCCACCATCAGCATCGGCCGGAACCTGGCCGAAACGCCCGTCCAGGATATGCGCTCGTTCTGGGAGATGAAGGCCCAGTACGAGGTGCTCAACAGCAAGGTGTACCGCGGGGCGTGCGATTCGTTCGATCTGGCCCTGGGCACGATCGGCGTGACGGATGAGCAGCTACAGCGGCAGCTGCACGGCCAACTGCTCGACAACTGGCTCGTGGTGTCCGGCCGAATCGCCGACCTGCAGCGAAACATTGCGGACTCGATCAAGACGACGGCTACGCCGCCGGGCGAAAAGATTGCCTTTTTCGAGCAGGAACTGGCCGAGATTGGGCGTGAGTTCGATGGCAGCAAGACGGTGCTCAAAAGCCAGGAAGACCTGTACGGGTACATCGAGCGCATGCAGATGCTAAAGACGCGCATCGCGCTCGTCGACACGGAACTGGGTCAGTTGGCCCTGGCACTCGACTACGACACCGAGAAGGTTAGTGCGATCTTCGCGCTATCGCGCCGTCTATCGCTTCAGATTGCGGAGGAACTGGAGGCGGCCGACACGTTCTACCGGCGGCTGGAGGACATCGAGACGGGTATCAAGGCACAGGAGCAGCGCCTGACGGAGATCGCCCGCGTACTGGACGAGTGCGGTGACAGCGTGAACGGGAAGCGATCGGCGGTCGAGAAGGCACTGGGCGACTGCAAAGACTGCCAGGATGCGCTCGGACCTTGCTGGAACGAGCTGATGCGCCTTCGGCAGATGCTGCACACGTTGCCGATGAACCTGAAGGTGTCCGTGTCGCCACTGCAGACGGAGCGCGATCTGTCGACGCTCCAGAACGTACACAGCGATCTCGAGCGGCGCTGCGATCAGGTCGGCGCGCTGCTCCGCGCTCGGCAGACGCTGTGGAACAAGTTCCACCGTCAGCTCGACGCGATCCAGGAGCACGTGCAGGAGACGGAGTTTATGATGGAACTCCTGCAGCTGCAGGAGAGTGCCGATTACAACCGGCTGCTGAAGGCGACTGAACGGTTGGATGTGAGTAGACGCGCGGGTCGCCGAGGAACTTGGAACTTGCTTGTTAACCCGCTCCCCTTTCTCCCCTTTACACAGACCCTCCTGGCGGATATTGAAAGCCGCAAGGATATGATCGAGGACCTGCAGACGATCGCGCAGCCGCTGGTGGAAGCGTCCGACGCGAGCGTGTCGGCGGAGATCCAGGAAACGGTGCAGCAGATCAGTGTGGTGTGGGAGAGCACCCGGGAGAATCTGCGCGATCTGTGCGATCGCTACGAGCGGGCGGTCAAGTTGTGGCAACACTATCACGAGGTTTGTGACACGGTCAAGGAGTTCACCGAGTTCACCGAGTACGACGATTTGCGTCGGCTGGAGGATCTACCGCAGGTGGAAGTGTACCAGAGGGCGCTGCTCGATCAGCGCCAGGAGGTGGACAAGCTGCGCAAGCTGATCGGTGAGATCAACGAGCAGGTTGGGTTCAGCATCGGCGATGCGCTTCTGGCCGAGATCGATGAGTACGGGAAGAAGCTGGAGGACATCGAGCAGGGGGTGATCGAGCGGCGCGCCAAGGTGCACGATCGCGATGCGCTGCGCGTCGAGAGGGCTGACGTTGCGCAAGCTTCCCGTGGGGTGCTGGAGCACGTGCAAGAGGTACGCATATGACCTTCCCGACGTTCAAGGTGCGACGGTCTCTGACGGTTCTCTCCCATTCTAGAGTTTACAACAGAAGCAGCAAGCGGTGGACACGGAAAATCTGACCAACAAGATCGTCGATCTGCGCTCGTATCTGCTGAGTCTGTGCGGTACGATGGCCCGGTTGAAAGAGATCCACCGCCACGGGGAGCGTGGCCCCCGGGACGACAACGGAAACCTACAGAACCTTCACTCGGTGTCCCAGAATTTGCTACAGGATACGTACCAACAGTACCAGGAACTGGTACAGCAGCTCGTCGGCACCACGGACGACGACGGCCGGGTGCTGGACTTTTGGCAGGAGTACCTACAGTTCGTGCAAACGTTCCTGTCCGCTGGCATCCCGAGCGACTACGGGCAGCTGAGGGCGCACCGTGAGCAGTGCCTTCTGCTCCGTACGCTGCTGGTCGGCCTGCGCAAGGAGCTGCTGCAACGGGGCAAAATCGATGTCCGGCTAGTGGATCGGTATAACGAGCTGAGCGTGCTGTACGGCGAGCGGGTCGAGCGGTACGAGGAGCGCATCACGGAGATCGATAACCGGCTGTGGCACTGGGAAAAGTTCCGCACGCTGGGCGGTCGGCTGCGGGACGCGTTGGCCAACGTCGAGCGGGAAAAGTTTACGCTCCAGCTGGAGTACATCAATCTGCAGGAACTGCCGAAGCTGATCGCGAAGGTGAACGCCCTGCTGGAGCAGTTCCCGCGGATGGAGGGCGACCTGGACGCGATGGCCGCAGAGATGGCTCAGTTGGCGCTGTACGGGGACGAGGGCACGACGCTGATCGGGGCCCGCAGCGAGCAGGGCAAGATCGGCGAGAAGGTCGGCAAACTGCAGGACAACGTGGAAACGTGGAAGAACTTCCTGTTCGGGATCGACGAGCTGTACGGTCGGTTTACGCGCCGTGCGTACGAGGTGGAGAGCAACCTGCACGAGCTGCAGGAGTGCCTCGGTGAGCTCGAGGCGGGTCAAGTGGAAGCGAAACTAAACCTCGTTCGGAACTACCACGTTCGGTTGGGCACGGTACGGGACGGTGGTCTGCAGGAGATTGGCCGCGTGCAGGACGAACTGAAGGTGTGCATCAGCATGTTCGATGTGCGCCGTCTGCACAAACGCGTGTGGACCCTGTGGCAACTTTACGGCAAGCTGGAGCAACGGATCGTGCTGGTGATGAAGCGCACCGAGGAGAGCACCCGCAATCGGAAGCTGTTCTTTGACCAATACCGGGTGCTGCTCGAGTGGATGCAACAGTTCGAGGACGCCAAACTGAACGACGATTCCAATCGCTACGAAGCATGCACCGACGATCGGGAGTTTATCCGCGGGGTCGAAGAATCGACGCGCCAAGAGCTGGCCCTGAAGGAGTACGAAAAGGAGTGGCTCACGGTGACGGGCAAGGGGTTGATGGCGCACAGCTCGCCCGACCAGCAAGCGGAGGTGATGGCACACCTGGAGCAGCTGCACGCCCGCTGGGATCACCTGCAGCGGCTGTGTGACGCGCGATCGCAGAAGATCGCCGAAATCGAGCTGACGGTGCGATCGCTCGAGACGCGCATCGCCGAGATCAAGGCGTGGATGGTGGGCATCGAGCGGGAACTGCGGGCACCGTTCGCCACGATCGACAGTCTCGAGAAGACGGTGCTCGATCGGTTGCTGGACGAGTACGAGAAGCTGCAGCGCTCGATCGAAGCCAACAGTGGCAACGTGGCAGAAGTGTTGAACCTTTGCGAGCTGCTCTTTATCGACGTGCAATCGTGGAACGTACACATCGATCGGCGCAGCATCCAGAACGACGCAAAGGACCTGGACTGGCGTTGGAAGGCGGTTTGTTGCGAGTCCGGACGGCGCAAGCAGGATCTGCTAGCCGTGTGGAACATGCTGCTGGAGCTGCAGAAGATCGTGGAATCGCACCAGGGCTGGGTCACGGAGCAGGATCGGTACGTGCAGGGGGCCGAGGAACTGCTCGGCAGCTACGATGGCGAACGGATGGACGAAGAGCTCGAAACGATCGCGATCCGGCTGAGCGATGTAGCCGGCCAGGAACCGATACAGTGCATCATGCGGCGGCTGTACGTGTCGCTCGTGCACAACGATCGCATCGCGAGCGATGGGTTGCGCGTGATCACGGGCCCCGCATCCCAGATGCTGACCATCTGGGAGCGTCTGCAGGTGCGCTTCTGTACGCTCCGTACGGAGCTGGAGCGCTACCGGTCGGAGTACGGCACGTTCGTGGTCGAGTACGAGCGCATCATTCTGGCGCTGACCCAGATCGACGTGCAAGTGACACAGATCGAGCATCTTCCGCCGGCTGGACCGGGGCCAGAGTCGGATCTTCAGCGACTGCAGGAGCTACACAGCGAGCTGCTGTTGGTGGTGGATCTGTTCGCGAAGGAAGACACGCTCGGGACGAACCTCGTGGAGCGCCACTCGGCGAACAATGCGATGAGCGAGGACATCCGGCAGCGGATGGCCGAGTACCATCGGCTGGGCAACGGTATCAAGGACCGGCTCGATGCGCTCCTGGAGCGCACGGCTGCAGCACTGGCGGAGTCGTCGTCGGTGGCGGTGCAGGTCGATACGCTCCGGTTGGGTCGCAGCGAGTCGATCACCGCGAAGGATGCGTACCGTTACCAGCTGGAGACGGCTCTCGGCGAAGCGGCCACCAACTTGCGGTTGCTACACGAAGCGATCGAAGCCATCAACGCGAACAACTTCATGTCCTCGACGCAGAACGTATCGAAAGCGTCGGCCGCCTGCGAATCGTCGATCGAGCTGATCAAGCACCTCAGCACGTTGCTCCAATCGGAGTGCTCGGCGACGGCATCGGAAGCGTGTGCCGGACAAGTTCTGCAGGAGGTCGAACGGTACCAGCGGTTGCTGGCGGAGTGGACCGAAAAGCAACAGCAACTCGAGGAGTCCAGGTATGGCGCAGTGGCGGGGGGGAACCCTGTGTTCTGGTACTTTGTGTGCTTCTCTCATAAGCTCGCTCTCTTTCTGTCTGATCGCTCGATACTCATCACAGCACCTTCTTTCTCTCTCTCGATTCATGTCTGTTCGAAACAAAAAATCGTTCCTCTCTGGGTCACGCATCCTGTGGGGGCCACAACACCACACACGCCATACGCCACACGCGTCACTACTGTTCCTTTCTTTTACTGCTACTACTTCTTCGGCTGAGCAGGATCATACCTAAAGCTTACAATTTTAACTGCATACAGTAAGTGCGCTACTTTCACCAACAACCTTACACCTGATCGCGGCTGCCGCATGATCTTCCGCCACCGTTGGTTCCGATTCACTAACGTTCCGGTTCCCTTTTTGTAGCAATGCCGACTACCTAACGTGCCCTCTGTGTACGAACCGGAACTGGCAGCAGATCGACAACGATCTGTGGCGCCTGGAGCAGTGGCTCTCGATGGCCGAAGCAGCCCAGCGAGCTCAGCTTTCGAGCCCCCCTTCCGACATCGACGCCCTGGAGGACACGATACAAGACCACCGGGAGTTCCTGCTGGACCTGGACAGCCACAAGAGCATCATCAAGTCGCTCAACATTGTCGGTGAACATTTGGCCACGCACACGCGCGACACCGCGCGGGCCACGAAGCTGCGGGAACGGTTGCACGGGAACAACGGGCGCTGGGATCGGGTCTGTAATGGGGCCTCGCGGTGGCAGTCGGCGCTGAACGGTGCGCTGATGGAAAACCGAGAGTTCCACCGTACGATCGGTGAACTGAGCGGTTGGCTGGAGCAGACGGAGGCGCGCATCAAGGCCTCGGAACCGATCGATCTGACCAGTGGCGATGAGCGGGCGGTCGAGAAGAAGTATCGCATGTTCCGCGAGCTTCGGGCCGATCTGATGCGCTGCGAACCGCGTGTCGTTAGCCTGCAGGAAACGACCTCGCAGCTGACGAAGTACGTGGACGCGAACAAGTCGGAAAAGTTTGACGAAGTGTACGCAAAGTAAGTGTTCCCCCGAGGGGTCGGTCCCTCCGGAACAGATCGCGCTCTAAGATCGCTTTTTTCTATAGGTTGACCGATCTGCGGTTACGGTTCCACTCGATCCGCCGGCTGGTGGAAATGTACATCATCAAAATCGGTGCCGCCCTGGGGCACGACAGTAGAACTAGCTTGGGTGAGGTACCGACTGGCCGCGGCAGCGCATCGGTCGCCTCGTCCGCGGCATCACTAAGGCTCCGTCGGACGTCGCAGGACGAGCAGATGCAGGAGGTAGGTGCAAGTGCGGACGCATCATCCCGATGTGTTATACTTTGAGAGAATTTACGCTGGCCACTACCACCGCCTCCACCACCACCAACACCACCACCTCCAACACCCATAAACATCCGTCGTCGTCGGCGTCGTTGTCGTCGGGGTCGTTTTGAGTTTTGCGCACAAAACTGTGTCAGTAAGTAGTAGCTATGCACGTTACCATGACAACCACCACCACCACGATTGACAACCCCCATCTCAAACTGCTAATCTCAGTGTGCGGCGGAGTGCACCATTCGTGTCCGCATCGAGTGCTCCTGAATCATCGTCACGACGACGCCGTCGTCGTCGTCATTGGGGGTCCCAAATTATGCCGTAAGACTGAATGGTATCAGCACACGGTTGGGTTTTCGTTGTCCTCAATTTCGATCCCTTCGATCCCTGATCCTTTTCCCGCACCGCCCATTTGTGTGTGTGTGACGATCGTAGCAGCCAGCCGGGGCCGGTTTGCCGGGGGATGAATTGGAAATTTAATCAATTTTCTTTCTTTTTTTCTTTGTTTTCGATTTGTGTTTCTTTCGTACAAAAAAAAATGTTGTTGCTTCTTCTACTTCACCAATTCTGAACAAACCAACTAAATTAGCAGCAGAACGGAGCCCGCCACCATCCACCATTAGCAACGGCACACGATTCCAGTACAAAGTAATTACTAGCTTTCATTTCGTACTTTATTCGCCTGTGTAGTTTTAGGGCCACAGTAAGATTCTTTTGTTATGCTTGCAGTGCAGAAGATACCGTTAAATTCCGTAACAAACGTTGGACAGTAGTTTCTGTTAGTTAGAGTTTGTGATGGTTTCTAAACCTAAAACGATTGTCGCTTGCGATTAGACGATAGTTAGAAACAGATATTTTTCCAGAGCCATTATGGCCGTCAGATAGCACATTGAGCGAGACTTATCGCAAAGTGTGACCAGATCGCTAATACTCTCTTCATTTCTCCACCCGAAACGGAACTCACAGTGCTGGCACCGGAGACACGGAGGGAGACGACGGAGATGTCATCAACACTACGATCCTGAGGAGAAGCTATCGCTTCTTGGGTCGTGTCATTCGTGCCTCGCTCCCGATCCAAGCGATGCTGCTGTTGCTGCTCGGTGTCGTCACGCTTATGCCCCACGGTGAAGAGTACTCCTGCACGCTGGCCAACAACTTCGCGCGCAGCCTCGAACCGATGCTACGCTATCCGAACGGACCGCCGCCAATATAATGAACCGCAGTAGTTACCATTCCTTCCATTGTTCCCATTTCCCCATCTCGTCCTTATGCTAGTCGCACTCTTCCTTTTCCTTACCACATTAGATATACGTACGACTAACCCAATAACAGCTTTTCGTAGAATTAGAATCCGCCACCGCACGGAGAGTGGTGGCTTCTGTACAGTTTCTCCAACGCAATACTAATGCACAAAGCCCTATTCATTACACGCACCTTAGGCTAGGGTAAAGGCAATTGACGGATCGGATGGATCGAAGAGGATTGTGGTCGTAAGTTTAATCACATAAATATTCCGATATGAATAAACATGATATTAATAGTATTAATCAAAGATCGTGCGTGTTACGTCTAATCCGAAGGATCTACTGACCCCCTCCTTGCACAGAACCGTTTTATCAAACTCATCCCGGAGCTTCCTTCCTTAGCCTCGTGATGAGAAATCATTCTTCGAGTGCTGAATCTTGGTGAATTGGAACATGCCCTTGCAAGAACAGGGAATAGCAAGCAATTTGCGACTGCGGTTTTTATGTGCCTTTAACAAGCCCCACGGTCGTCCCTGGCTACGTTGTGGCGCATCTTCTGCATCTTCGTATTGATGCTCGTGTCATCGTTTGAATGTTTGCTACAGCTGTATGGCATAGCCTCGCCCGCGACCTTCGGTGGGCGATTCGTAAAGCCCGCTCAGGGAGGAAAGCGTCCGATAAAAAGGAAGTCGTTTCTGGGTTTGTAGTCAAATGATGCCCTTCCTTTCCTGAGATTCGGTGTCGGCAGAAGGCCGTTTGCGGGAGCTTTGTTTTCCATTTACATGTCGGGCAGGCGAGCTGAAAACCATGCATTGCATGTCGTTTAACGTTTTGAAGGTTGGCGGCAATCGTCTTATTATCTATATATATAAAAGAGTACCGCGTTATTGTTATTCCCTTTATAACTCAAGAACGGCTGAACCGATTTGGCTGAAAATTGGTGTGGAGGTAGCTTAGATCCAAGGGCCCCAGATAGGATACTTTTTATAATCCGATCGCGTCACAATGAAGCCACAATACGCACAATGTGTTTTTTTCCTATACTGCAACGGGACAGACAGAGCGAGCAACAGAAAACAATTGTTGGCTTCTCTTTCTCACTAATGAAGCGTTCCCCCACCCCCTTTCCCCCTTTCCCAACAAATAAGGTCGTCGCGATCTCTCCCTTTGAGGCGGCATCGACAAACGATAGACAGAGAGCGAAACAGCAAGCAATTGTCTCTCTCTTGCGTATGCTTACACTCTCTCGAAATTGTACCGTACCGTGTTTTGTTTGGGAAAAAATGTGAAGATTCGTGTCAATTCCAGCAATCCTGATCTTCAGGTGAATAAGGAGATACCAGCTAACAATAAGGAATGCCAGCGCCAAATCGTGAACTGAATGACGTATATAATCGAGATGTTTGGCGCATGTTGCGAGATGTTTTGGAGGGGCAATGATTTTACTGTCCTGAAATTTCCGCCAAACACTGCCAGTAATTCCAAGATCAGCTGACGAAATGAAGTGCTTCTCTTCTTATTGGACAACAACCGCTGAACGGTTTTAGCCTGCACCAACCAGCGACAATGTTAATCTCTGATGCTCTTTCTAAACGTTCGTTTGTACGGGCCGGGTTGTTAGTCCCGCGCCAATCCCCTGGAACGCCGGAATCAGGAATCGAACCATGGCCAGCTGCGTGACAGGGACGAGCGTTACCGACTGCTCCTATCACCGGGGGCCCATTGCCTCTGAGGCGAAACAGAGTTCGCCGGGCCTGCTAGTTTGTGTATAATTGTTAAAAGTTGTGCAGCTTTCGTAATTCGCTTGAAACCAATGGATTAATGGATATCACAAACATACTTACAAATGATAGAAAATTCATCGAATTTTGTAATATCATCGTTTGGTGGCAATAAAGACGATTAAGATCCTGATCGTTTTTATCAAGCAGTGATTTAATTTATTTCCATTTTGGACTCTTCTCTGGTCTCATTAATTCACGAAAAACTTAGTTCTCACAAATTTGATGTATTCCTCAAACGCATTGAATGGCAATTGTGAGCTAAACATTCTAATCTTATTTCACCTGTAGTGGTGCGATACTTATAGATATACGAGAGAACAAGATCGACCAGTGGGTCAATCGGATTAGTAATCTATTTAAGGATTGAATCTATTTGCTATTACTCGGTATGGAACCGTGTACTGACAGCTGCAGTCTTACGTAAGACCTCAAAAGTTTAGCGTCACACGGGGACATGCTGAATGAATGATTGACGTTGACGTTGAGTTTTCAGCGAGTGCTTCGGCGCAAGTGTTTTAGGCTTTCAACAACGCAATTGAGGCCTCATCCAGGTGTGAACGGAGATCTAAAACGTATGACTACCGCTTACGCAACTTAAGACTATTATTCCAGACGCAGACGACGCCGTTAAATTGCAGTGAAAAATCTTACACCGATCCTCATGTGCAGATCAAGGATGGAGTCGTCGAAAATCAAAAGAGACAAAGTGGTGGATATATATAGAAGTAGAAAATCCTAACGAGAATTCACTTGCTTTCCATCTCGACCGAGAGAAGAACAACAAGATACATTGTTACGTTGTCCAGGACGGTAAAGGATATGATAAGGAAAAATGTACCGCTACAAAGCGCCGTCGAACAAAGAGATAAAACAGGTCATCAAGGACATCATGGTTTTCGCCGTGGAGAAGAGGGTTCCGTATCCCGGTGCGATGCCCCACCCGATGCATTACTCGTTGCCCGCCGAAGGCGATTTGGCACAACAACCCTCGTTTGGTATGAAATGTCGTCTTCCGGTTCGGTCCGCTGTAGTTGGGGGGGAGGACGTCATGTTATCGCAGCGGAACGTTTCTCCACACTTTATGCACACGCAATCTGTGCACCCGTCTGTGCCGCATAGTGGTTCTATTCCTGTAATTAGAAAAATACATTTTATTAGTGTGAACATAACTAATGGATGTCGCCATGCGAAATCTACCTGACACAAATGCCCGTGTGGCAGGGCTGGTCAGAATTCCCCGGAATTTGAGGTTTATCGGTTTACCATTCACCATTAATGGTGATTCGCACAACTGACGTGCCTCGTAGACAACAGGGAAGAGGAACTGCTCCCGCGAAGGCTTACTGTTGCCAGAAAACACGCCGAGGGGAAAAGGATTGCCCGATGGTTTTGTCCTTTCGTGTAGCCGTCCTTGGATTACCCACATTGAGAAATTGGGTCTTGACGGGTCGTGGTCAAACGGCACCTTACCGACGTGGATATCAAATGCGACCTCTTTGGTGTCGCTGGCAAGGTTTGCCAGAATTCCGACTTCTGTAATGGTAATGTAAATGTAATGTGTAATTTTATGATAATGTAAATATAATTAAATATTTAAACACGCAGGCGTACTTACTTACACCGCGAAGCCAGAGGGAGCTAACTACGTTGCCTTCTGAGTCACGGATCTCTGTTTCCACGATGTTGAACTCTGCCCCATGTCCCGAACTCGGTCCTGCTTCATGGTCGTCGGCCTTCTGCTTCTGCGAAGACATTCTGCAACAAGAAAAAAACATAAAAATATGGTGAGTATAACTGAGCTTATAGAGGTTGGTCGACCGCGGCAACGTGTCCGCCTTAAGGGTCCTCTAAGTCCTAAGTCGAGGAGATCGTCCGACGACAGTTACCTCACTCCCTGCACAAAACTACGCTCTGCTAACAGGTTATGGGCCCAAAGCAAGTTACGGTAAAAGTGCAAGTGCCGAACGGATTAACGTACGTGAAGTGATGGTGTTGGAACGCGGATCGAACGAAGCAGTGGGTTCTAGTGTAACGGACTCCAATTGGGATCTTACACTATCCACCTTGTACACCACCCGTCGTTGTTGCACCGAGAAAAAATCGAAACGGTCTCCGTGGTTCGTGTATAGCGACTGATTTTGTTTATTACATTCTATTGCTTTTTATACATTCGACCTCCGCGTTCCGTCGGTGCCGTCGCTACCCGAGATCGTCTTGCCCGTTCTCAACGCTGCACCTTGTGTCGTTAGATTACCCCTGCAGTCGCCGATCGTCTCGCTGTGTTGGAAAAACCCCTCGGTTGGTGGTGTGTCCTAAAGGACCAAAGCGCCGTCGTCCTTCCGTGTTGCGATCCCAGGTAACTGCTGGGTAGGGCTTCATTATTCATTCATGGCATTTCATTGATGGGTAGGGCTTCATTCATTTATGGTGGGTTTTTTGGGTGCTGTTGTTGCTGCAGTTGTCGCGCCGGTCGTCTCTGCGTTGGAAAAACCCCGCGGTTGGTTCTTCGAGGCGTCGGCTGTCGTTGCTTACTTCGGTACAGAGCATCTATGGTTTACCCTGCAGTCGTTCGTCGTCGGCCATCTCTGCGTTGGGAAAAGAATGGGTTGTTTTCGGGTGGTGCAGGGTGCTGGGCGGTTCACTAGGGCGAGCTAACACGCTAGGACTACCGGAGCGATCGAGACGCTGATAGGCAAAGAGAACTGACGCACGTGGAAATTCGCCGTTCGCACTTATGGCAGCAGAGGTGTGGAGGAGAGAACTCGCTAACACATTTGAGGACACGGGTATAACGCGTCAGTGGTCGCTGCTGCACAAATTGATAACAACCAATTTGGTTAATTGCTGTTCGATGGAAATCGGATGATCGTACGTAAATCGGATGATCGCTACCGCGCACCACCTAATTGGGATCGGTGTCCCGTTAAGCGATAAGTGGATCGGAATGTTATTGTTGGCAGGTCTACCTGAGGAGTATCGACCGATGGGATAACGAACGATAAAGATTGGTCTTTCGACTCAGGATGCGTAAAACACTTTACCAACAATAAAACGACGCTTAACAAGTTGAGAGAAACAAAGGGTACCATATACGCAGCAAATAAAGAACGCATGTATATAGTCGCGGAAGGATCTGCACTGACAAGATCAACCTGCAATGAGAACACAATCGAAGTAAAAAAACGTCGATTTGATACCAGAGAGTTGGCTGTTAGTTTGCTATCAGTGAGCAAGATTGATTCGTTGTGGCTACGGTGGTCGATGCGCGTCGCTCGGTGGGCCGGCGTCCTCAGTTTGGCGGTGTCAGCATTTTAACGTCATTCAGGGATCCCGCTGGTGTCGAACGGTGGTGACGAAAGCACTGGTCACCAAAATTATGGACCTGCTGGATTGAATGGGTTGCTGTCGAATGGCATCCGAACGGACCGCCGCCAATATAGTGAAACCCGCAGTAGTTACCATTCCTTCCATTGTTCCTCTTCCCGCACTTCCCCATCTCTCGTCCTTATGCTAGTCGCGGGGCTATCTCTTTCGAGAGGACAACTCTTTCTATTCCTTACCACATTAGATATGCGTACGACTAACCCAATAACAGCTTTTCGTAGAATTAGAATCCGCCACCACGGGAGAGTGGTGGCTTCTGTACAGTTTCTCCAACGCAATACTAATCCACAAAACCCTATTCATTACGCGCACCTTAGGTAGGGTAAAGGCAATTGACGGATCGGATGGATCAAAGAGGATTATGGTCGTAAGTTTAATAACATAAATATTCCGATATGAATAAACATGATATTAATAGTATAAATCAAAGACCGTGCGTGTTACGTCTAATCCGAAGGGTCTGCTGACCCCCTCCTTGCAAAGAACCGTTTTATCATTTTCTATTTGACACAAAATCCGGAGAGAAAGTACGAGTAAATGTCACTTGCGATTTACAGCTGTCTTCGCCGTATCGTTCCGATAAGCCAGCCCGGGGCGGCAATCGCCAGCCTCAACGGGAACAATCACGATAAACCATGATGCATGATAAGGAGGACATTGAAAACCACACTTTGCGGCCCAGCCCGTGCCCTGCGATAACGAACCAGGCCAGGTCCCGGCTGTTTGCGTGCTGCTGCAAGATTTACAATCCGTTGTAACGCTCGGCCGTGGCCACAGCAATCTTTCGTGGTAAACGCGATCGCGTGGGATAGATTCGGTGCAATCGTTGGCAGGGCGCAGGGCATCTCACTGATAACGGGTGGAACCTTCCGTCGTTGGGAGTTGGCTCTCGGATCACTCGTCGGGCAGAATGTCGTTCGAATACACGGAAATAACGGATCCCCTGTACGTGGACAACCGAGAGGCGAACGGTGAGGAAGATTTCGTGATGGTTCGTGCCAAGGACTTTGGCGACGTGCCGATCGCCATCCCCAACTGGCAACCGGAGGCTCACTGCTACACCAAAAGGTATGCGAAGTTCGCTGGCGTCAGGGAGACACTCATTTTACTCCGTTTCTTCCGATAGATTTCTGAGCTATGAAAAGGAACTGGTGGACGCTCCGGTGTTCGAGGACGATGTATGGGTTGCTTCGTATCCGAAAAGTGGAACCACCTGGTGCCAGGAGATGGTTTGGTTGCTGTGTAACGATCTCAACTTCGAAGCTGCACGAGCCGAAAGTTTACGCACGCGGTACCCGTTCCTCGAGTAAGTTACAATCGTCGAGTGTTCTGGTCGCGTGTTACTATTTGCGTCCACCACCCCGGCAGGGTCAGCTTGATTCACGACGTTCCGGGCAGCTCGTTTGAACGGGCACGCGACACACGGCGGCCACGTTTCATCAAGACGCACCTGCCCGTTTCGATGCTTCCGAAGGCGTACTGGACGGTGAAACCAAAAACGCTGCACATCCGCCGGAACCCGAAAGCAGTGGCCCTTTCCTACTACCATCACTCGCGCGGCATCTTCTACCGCGGCACGATGGAGAACTTTATGCAATCGTTTATCCGCGAGCACCACTTCTACTCACCGTTCCACGCGCATGTGATCGAGTACCACGAGCTGCGAGGGTGCGAAAACGTGATGCACCTTTCGTACGAGGACATGAAACTTGATCTGCCCGCGGCCGTCGGTCGGGTTTGTCGGTTTTTGGGCAAATCGTACAGCGAGGCCCAGCTGGAGCCGCTGTACCGGCACCTGTCGTTTGAATCGATGCGTGAAAACCGGGCCTGCAACTACGAGGATCCTGATAATCCCCGGGACCAGGATAATCGATTCATTCGGAAGGGGCAAGTGGACAGCTGGAAGGAGGAACTACCGAAGGAGCTAGTTGAAGCACTCGATCGTTGGACGCTCGAGAAGGTGCCGAACGCGGAGCATCGGAAACTGTTCGCTTAGGTTCGTGTGTGTGTGTGACTGATAGTTTTGGTTGATAATATGCAATAATCTCATTAACAAAAAACGAAAACTGAGAGCTGCGATTACTGTCATCGATAGGAGGACCTATTTGATTTTGGGAAGAATTTACGGACTTCTTTCAACGTTTTATTATTGATTCGCGAAATCATTATTTAAAACCACACAAACTTTTGGTACAACCTGATACCGAAAAGAGCCATCTATTGAGAAAAAGTTCGGGAGAATAGCTGCAACAACCATCAGGCGCTATAACCACTAGATGGCGCTGGACTAGATTTCGAGCAGAGCGATGCTACTCGAATAGTGCTCGATTACTGCTGATTGCGTAAACTAGTTTGAATTTTACAATTTCTTCATTCGAATGATCCTTGATTTCGTTCACCATACAAAATCAATGATGATTGATGGCGTGATTCATGAGGTGTCCAGTGTTAGATGGGTCAACGGTTCGCAACAGCTCCACAGCGCCGAGATTGATGCGCTAGCCACCGGTACCGCGATGCTGAAATGCTCTGCCAAACACCTTCCGGCAAGCAGCTGATTGAGACGATGGCGGTGAAACTCTCGTTCGCATCGTTGCCTTGAATAAAAATTGAAATAAATTTAAACCGATTAACGTGGTGCTCGGTGCGACGAGTGAGCTACTTCAGCTGTGCTTGGACGCTGCAATACGTTTTGCTTCCTGCTCGATGGTTTCCTAAATCGCGTGCCAATCGGCGGCAGGGACATTCCGTTCAGATGCTAGCAGCTGATGGCGGCAATACACTTGGATGACAAAATAGGCGAGCGTGCCCAGCAATGTGGAGCAGCAACGGTTGCTATATGAAGCCATCCGATTCGGAGAAATTACCGAAACGAATAAGGGTTGCTAGGGGCACCGTCCGTTGCTACCGTGGAAACTTGTTATCGCAGTAAGCTTCTATTCGTGACGTTTTCCAACTGCACCTTCATTCTGTGACTTTAGCACCGTGCAAAAGGACGTACTTTGAAGCGAGTGAAAATGGCTGCCGAAAACCCCGAAGGAGAGATGAGTGAAATTTCCAGCCTTACCGATTCCAGCGATGAAGGTAGGTAATGGGAGCGTCAAAATGCGCTGCATCTCGGTCCTAAGCCGTTAAATTTCTCAAAAAATAGGTAAAAAGGTAGTGGAAGAAGTGGTCGAAGCGGTGGAAGAGGTCGACAAGCCAGCCTACTCGGACGAGGACCTGGAAACGCTGGTCGGCTTCATGCGGGGAATGATTATTCTGTTCGACTACGAGGACGGCGATTTCAACGACGAAGTGGCGGAAACGATCAAACTGTGGCTGACGGACGCCAACAATCCGCTGCTGTTTGTGTTCTACGATGGGAACCTCCTGTCGGCATCGCTCTCGTTTCCGCTCTGCCCGATCAACGATCTGATGTACTTTATGCGCGAACCGGAGCAGTTGTTCAACGTGCTGGAGCGGTTCCACGACGACATCCTTTTCGGCACGCTGCACGGCGATATCGAGGGTTCGTTGCTGGTGCTGCTGGAGCAAGTGTACGGGCCGATGATGCTGTCGAACGTGGACTGGTCGGAGAACGTGAAGGCGAACGTGATCAATGGGTTCAATGCGTTCCTGACGTACCTTTCGGAGCTGCACTACAAACTGTCCGGATTCACGCTGCTTTACGTGCCGCGCGAGGGCAGCGATATGGAGGTGCAAGAGGTCGTCCTGAATCGGTCGATGATCAAGCGGCTGGAGGCGGTCATCATCGATTGGACCGGTAAAATTCGGGCCACCCTCAGCGACACGCAGCACTTTGTGCCCGACGACTTGGTGCGGCCCGCGGATGAGTACAGCTTTTGGCTCTACCGGCGTGAGTATCGGAGTACCGGGGGGTCTGGACGGCCGTGACCGTTTATAGCCAACTTTTCTTTTCTGCAGATGAGGTCCTTTCGGCCATACGCATGCAGTATCAGGGGCCGAATGTGCAGCACATTGTGAAAATTCTGGAACTCGCCCAGTCCCTGTACATCAAGCATCTGCGCGACGTGCTGGCCGATCTGGACAAGGAGATCGAGATCGCCGAATCGAACATCCCGTTCCTGAAGCTGCTGGTCGATCCTTGTTTCGCCATCGGGACCCTGGAAACGGCCGACGACTTCTGCTCGCAGCTCATCTACGTGATGCACATCATCCGGTTCATCGGCGAGGACTCGAGCTTCCTGAACAAGGACGAAAGCATGACCAAACTGTTCCTGTACCTGAGCAACGAGATCGTGTCGTGCTGTATGCTGGGCATCGACGTGGACTGCATTCTGGCCGGTGCCCCACGGTACGGTATCGATGTGTGCAAGATGAAAATCAACTGCTGCGAGTCGTACAAAATCATCTACGAAGAGATGCTGGAGCACTTTAAGGGCGAGTTCACCTGGAATCTGGATTACGCGGCCATCTTCAACCGTATCAACGCGTTCCTGCAGCGTTTGCGCGACATCGTCGAGGTGTGCGACGCGATGCTGATCTTCGGGAAGTACGCGGACGGAACGGCCTACACTTCGTACCGGTTTTTCTGCAACAATGCGGACGAGTTCGAGCGGCGCTGCGAGCAGGTGGAGAAGGTGTTCCACGATGCGCTGGAGAAGGTGGAATCGGTCGGCGGGACGATCCTGGACATCAACAACAAGGACTGGTACCGGTACATTAGCGGGTTCCGCGAGACGCTCAAAAGCCTGGACGACATCATCGAGAACCTGCTGTCGAACGTGTTTCTGCTGTCGGAGAACATCGAGGAAAAGCTGAACGTTCTGGTGACGCTGCTCAACTTCTACAAGAGCGAAAGCGTGCGCGAGAGCTTCATGCGCAAGATCGGCGAGGTGTGGGCCATGTTTAACGAGGAAATTGTGAGCCTCTCGAAGGACATCTCGGCCGGGATCACCGAGTATCCGGCGCTGCTTCCGCCGCACGCCGGTCGCTACGCGGTGCTGCGGATGCGGTTCGATCATCTGACCCACCTGCGGACGCTGATCGTCAACTGTCGCTTCTTTCCGGAGTATCCACAGCAGGAAGAAGTGTTGGCCCTGTACGAAGCGTGCGAGAAGCAGGTGAAGGGCGCCATGAAGGGTTTCAACGAGTCGTGGGCCAAATCGATCCCACCGGACATGGCGTCCTGGTACCAGCGGAACTTGATTTGCCGCAGCAATCTGCGGCCCGGGTTGTTCGAGGTGAACATCGAGCGCCGTCTGTTGGTGTTGTTCGATGAGGCGCATTACTTTAAAATTCTCGGTGCCCACGTTCCGCCCGGGCTGGACTTGGAGAAGCACGAGGCGACGCGGCTCACGTTCGACAACGTGCTTCGACTGGTGTTGTACTTTAACGGCGTGGTGTCGTCCATTTCCGACAAGGAGCGCCTGTTCTTCAAACCGATGATCCAGCAGACGGAACGTAAGCTGGAGCCGCTGCGGAGCAAGCTGACCTGGGAGGAAGACCTGAGCGAACTGATCGACGGGTTCGTGGTGAACGTACGCGAGTTGCTCGATCTGATCGAGTTGTACAAACGGGAGAACCACAAAATCGCCGACCTGGCGGAGCGCATCTATGGGTTGATTTTTGTGCGGCTCGACCTTCCGCAGCCGGCCAGCATGGCGCAGCTGATCGAGAGCGTCACCGAGCAGAAGAAGGCCGTCTTCACGGAGCTGCTGGAGGTGCTGCGGGAGATTAGTAAAAACATTTTCACCATCTACGACAGCATCGGTTCGAACATCCGCAAGATGGGCAGCAGCTGGGAGCAGTACATCTTCAAAATCGATAAGCTGCTCAAGGCGGCCATCTTCACGTGCACGCTGAACACACTGCGCGGTGTTCATGCGGCCCTGGAGAACGCACACGCGAGCCCGATCATGTTGATCGAGATTTTGCTCAAACAGGAGGGCGCCGCGTACGAACCATCGGTGGATGCGGTCGAGCAGACGCTCCGTCGCCTGACGGAGGAAGTGGCCCTGACGATCAAGCCGGTGCCAAGCATCGCCCAGCGTTATCAGCTGGACGGTGGCGAGCGTAGCTTCTACCTGCAGCTGCTGGAACACGCCGATTACCGGCAGCTGTGCGGTCAGATCGATGGGACGATCGAGGAAACGGTGCGGCTGCTGACGACCTACCAAGCCAAGTGGAACGTGTTCCGTCCGTTCTGGTGCGTCGACAAGACGGCCTTCATCGAACGCTTTAAGCTGTCGGCAATGACGTCGGAAGCGTTCCAGCGGAACATCAAAAAGTTTGAGGAGCTCCAGAACCAACTTTCGACACAGGGTGACCTCATCGTGTGCCGGTGCGTGGAGATCGATGCGCTCAAGCTGAAGTACGCCCTGACCAGTCACATTGCCGAGTGGCAAAGCAAGTATATCGACTATCTGAAGTGCATCGCATACGGCAAAATTATCGGTAAGTGATCGGCGAGCGGGACGCGAGGCCTTCAATTGGTTGCTTTATGTTCTCGTTGTGTGTATGTTTAGAATTCAACACGCTGCTCAAGAACAACGTCGCGGAGCTGAGCCACGAGCCGACGGAGGTGCACGAGTTGAAACGGCTGGAGGAACGGTACGCGGCCTGCCACGAGGAGCTGCCTGGCAAGGAGCAGGAAATCGGTGTCATCCTGAAGTACTTTGTAGTGCTCGAAAAGTACGTCCTCGATCTGCTCCCGGAAGCGTACGAGCTGAGGCACAACATTGACCCGATCTGGGCCCAGTATCGGGCGGATTTGCGCGAAATCCGGGAGCAGATCGACAACTATCAGGACCAGTTCAAGCTGTCGCTGACCGGGGCGGCCGATGCGCTCAAGGTGGACGCGCTGGAGATGTTGAAAATGTTGCGAGAAGAAATGCCCATCAACGGCGACTCGTAAGCCCAGGGCCCAGGGGGGATCGGGTTCCGAGACCGTAGCTAATGCCGTTGCGCCGTCTTTGTTGTGGGCTAACGCTTTTTCTTTTTCTCCCTGGCGGCTTGTTCCAGGAGCCCCACGGAGGCATTCGAAGCAATTGACCGTTTAATGATGCAATTGGAAGCGCTAGAACGCCGTGAGCAAGAGATCGGCCAGCAGTTGCAGTTGCTCGGCGTAGGCTTTGGCGGGTTGTCTGTAAGTTCCGCGCGCCAGGCCCGCCAGGGTTTGATTCTGATCTTTGCTGTTTTGATTTTTTTGTGCCGAGATGCGGCCAATGACTCGTTCCGAGCTAATGCTCTTTACTGACATTGATCGTTTGACCTGGTTGTGTAAAAGTGAAGATTTCGTAGAAACAGCGGACGTTCAGAGGGCTCCTTCCTCCCTTTTCAGGCTATCCGAGAAATACGAGGAAAACTGGAACACCTAAGACTCGTGTGGTTGTTTGTGGGCGAGTGGCGCACCTTCGTGGAACGAATTATGGACGAAACTTACCGTACGGTCGATGAAATCGAGTTGCGTTCGCTGTCAACCCATTTTAAGCAAATATCCGAAAGTCTCGCCGAAGGTCTCGTGGGAGACGAAGAGTGTGAAGTGCTGTCCTCAGCCCTCGCTGCCGTTGCCCAGTTCCAGGTGACGGCGGCCATCGTCTGTACGATGAAGTCTTCGTTCCTACAGCAGCGCCATTGGGCGAAAGTGAAAGAAACCACGGACTGGTAAGTGTAGCGGAGGTTCATTTGAGGAATTCCTGTCTCAGGACTCTCTGTATTTGGCAGTGACGGCGACCTGGCGGCCGATTGCAGCTTTCGGCTGCTTAGCGATCAGCTTAGGGTGTACCTTTACGAGCAACAATTGATGACCCTTTGCTACACGGCCCGAAAGGAACACGAACTGGAGCTGGAACTGGAAGCGGTCGCGTTACGCGTACGCTCCTTCGAGCTACCCATCCGACGGGTGGTGATCTCTGGGGGCCACCAATTTCCGGCGCTCGCGAATCCGTCCGAGCACGCCGCACTGCTTGCGGACACCGCGGTCACGGTGGATCGTCTGAGAAGCTCACCTTACCGAGGCCCTTTCCAGGCTCGGATCGATTACTGGGAGCAAACGGTGGGCCTGTTGGAACAGCTCCTGGGCGAGCTGCTGGAGTGTGAATCGGAATACCGAACTCTGTTCGAGTTTAGCCGAACCGTCAGACGTACGGGCACGTTGGAACAGTTCAACGACGAGTTCGACGGCCAGTGCTTCGGAGCGTGGTGCGAACTGATGCGCCACGTCTCGACGGCCCGCCTCGCGGAGGATGTGTGCCCGGTGGGAAAGGAGTTACTGGAAGAGCTCGAAACGGTGCGAAGAAACATCCGTGCGGTGGCCGGGCGGCTGACAGTGTTTCTGGAGGAGCAACGCGAACAGTTCCCGCGCTTCTATCTCCTTTCGGACCGCCAGCTGATTGCGTTTCTTGCCCACCCGACGGACACCCGAGCGCTCCGCCAGACGCTCGCCATCATGTACGAGAATGTGGCGGGAATCGCGAAAGGTGATCAGAGCGGCGGCGCACTCGAAGCGGTGATCACCCGGGACGGAGAGCACATTCCGCTCGGCCGGCCCCTCCCGACGCTGGGCGGAACAACCGAAACGATGATCCTGCTCGATCGTGGCATTCGCGACGCGTTACAAGATTTATTGTCGCGTTGTCACTCGGCCCTGCTCCATCGGGGATACTTTCGGCGCGTGGAGTCGGGCTGGCTGCACAGCTGGCCGGTGCAGCTGTGCCTGAAGAGTGCTGAACTGCGAAACACGCTGCATACCGGGAACGCGCTGGTGCAATGCAGTCTGCTCGGCAACAGGAAGCCGCTGAAAATGTTGAGTTCTCTGCACACCAAAGTGAGGCACCCCCTTTAGGTCCTTTGTGTCGTCCGCGGGCATTCCCATTCAACACTCGCTTGCCGCTCCATTCCAGATGTTGGAAGAATTGACGAATTCGGCCCGTACGTCGGCAATGTCTGAAGGCCGCTGGGAACGGAAGAAGCTGAACGATTTGTTAATCGTCGAGCTGAACGCACGCGATTTGATCGATCGGCTTACGGGCGGCGCAGGGCACCCCGGTCCGCAGTCCTTCGAGTGGGTATCGCAGCTGCACTCCAACTGGCATCCGACCAGCGGCAAGTGCTTCGTGCAGCTCCTGGAAACGCGCATTCCTTACGGCTACGAATGCAAGCGATCGATCGAACCCGCACTTCTGACCCCGACGTGTGAGAGAGCCCGGATCGGCACGCTGTGTGCGCTGCGGTCCAAGCAGATTCCATTGCTCCTCGGGAAGCCCGAAGCCTCCGGTGGACGGCACTTGTTTTTGGAGAGTTTGGCCCACTCGGCGGGCGTTTTTCTACGGCAAGTGCCTTGCGATAGTCCGGCGGACGACGATGATGCGGTCCTAAGGATGATCACCACCATGCGGAAGATCGGTGGCTGGTTGGCCTTGGAGGGCCTCGAAAGGATCCTGACATCGCCGGTTCTGACCACGATCGGGAACTGCTTGCGGGAGATTGGGTCTGGCGTGCAGCGCTCGACTACCGTCAAGGACTCCACTGGTTTCCGGACTGGCTCCCGATTTCAACTGTTCGCTCTCGCTAGTTCCGTCACCCCGGCCTCGGTGGTCGATCGGGTGGACAGGACTCTGTACCGTCCGGTTTACCTCTTGCCGGCCGATAGTGCACCGGTCCTCGCCGCGTGGCTCTGGTTGGAGGGGTTCCGGCACGGTGCTCGAATCGCCAAGCTGATTACCCTGCTGATCACCCAAATCGAGCGTCTGGGTGGCATCAAGCCGGGTGTTTTCGGGTTACGCAACCTCAAACGCGTTGTCGAACGGATCGCGCTTTCGGACCACGATGACCACGAGTGGGACGCCGAGAAGGAGCGTTTTGTGGGCGCCATGCTGGTAAGCTTTTGACGCCGGGAGACGAATAGAAGGGAGTTTAACATATTGCCTGCCTGTAGAGCACATATGAAGGGTGCGTTTCGGACGAGGAGATGAATGTGTTCCGGAGGTGCGTGGAGAATGTTTTCGGGTGCTGCAAATTGGTCTCAGAAAGCAGCGACGAAGAACTGAAAGAAGCGGCCCAGAGGGCAGCTCATCTGTTGGACTACCGGGTAATACTACTCTCGACGCTGTCCAGCCGGGACCCTAAAGCGGGATCTCCTTCTTCCGCTCCGCTAGCTTTCAGACAGAATGGTGGAGAAAGTATTGCTCATCCGTCGGTCACTGGAACACCCCGCCGATCGGCCTCTGATCGTGACGGGACGACCGGGCTCGGGCAAGACCGGCGCCATCCGTGTGGCCCTCGAGATGATGGGCTACGCAGCCCACCGGCTGGTGTCGAGCGTGCTGCGGAAGCTGACGGACCCGAAATCATTCGACCGGCCGCTGTTCGATGCGATAATCTCGGCCAGCCTCGGCTGCGACACTAGAAAGTGTTTGATATTTGATAGCGTCCCCGACGGCCAGGAATGGATAACGTGCGCCATTCGGCTGGCGCGGCACGATTACATGTTCCAAGACCTAACCCATGCGGACCACCCCGGCCCACCGGACCGCGTGAAAGTCATCGTGGAATGCCCGGAGCCCGGGCTGGAAACCGTGACACCGTCGACGGTGTCCCATTTCGCCCTGGTGCACCTCGGTCCAACCGACCTTGACTGGTGGCAGCTGCTGGAGGTGTGGCTGGACGGACTGGAGCAGTCCTCCTCGCTGCGACTCCGAGAGTTGGTCGAGCGGCACTTCCGACAGCTACTGGCGTTCCGCCATACGGAGTGCCGGACCGTGGTCAACCTGAGTGATGTGAGCATAGTGCGAACGTTTAGCAAACTGTGTGACGCCTTGTTGAGCACCTTCGACCCGTGCAAAGTGGACTGCAGGCAGGACGTGGTACTGACCAGGCTGTTCTTCTTCTGTTCCGTGTGGGCGATCGGTGGGTCGCTGGAAGAGGAAGCCGCTCGGGTGCGGTTTGATTTGCTGGTCCGGGAGCAGCACCCGGAAGCTGGCTACCCCGTCCGAGGGTCCGTGTATCAGTGCTACGTTGACCTCGCGGACGGTGCGTGGCGTTCGTGGGAAACTCTCGAACTCTTTGGTGACCTTGCCCATTATCGGAGGTACGTTAAAAGGTTACTCCAGCGAACTGGCAGACTTACGTGAGTTCCTTTTCTTAGAGACTTCATTCATAGCCCCCGGACGGTGGCGTACGAGTTCGTTCTCCGCAGTCTGCTGAAGACCGGGGGCCCCATTCTGGTGGGAAGTGAAATGGCTTCGGGTAAAACGGCCCTACTGGAAAGCATCCTCAGCGAGAGGGATCCCTCGACCGAGTGCTGGATCCGGTTTGCGCTCACGAAAGGAACGACCGTCGGTCAGATATGCTCCCGATTGCGCTCCCAATCGGTGAAGATCACGAAAAGTCGGCTCTACCCCAGGGACCGCAAGCGAATGGTTTGTTTTTGGGATGATCTCCACGTGGTCGGCCGGACCAGCCCGTACGGTGTCGCCGAGTTTGTGCGTAGCTTTTGCGAGGCTCCCGAGTGGTACGAAGGGCCCTGCCGGGCTGGTGTCCCGGTGACCCTGGAACAGTGTCAAACGGTGGTCGCACTCCGCCTGCAAAGGTGTGAAGGTTCGTCGTCGGTGACATTGCAGAGTCTAATGGGTAAATGTCACGTCTTGATGCTGACGCATCCGACCGACGATGAACTTGGCCAGATCTTCACCGGTCTGATTCGGCGCTGCGCCCTTGGAGGCACTGAACCGAGCCCAGTGTTTCAGCTGCTGGCTCCGGCCACAGTGGACCTGGTCGGGCGTCTGATGCGACGACTTCCCCCTTCGCCGTCCCGGCCACGGTACCAGTTCTCGCTGCACACAATCGCGACCATAGTGCGCTCGGTTTGCTGTTTACTCGACGACGACGCCACCACCGACCGGGCCTCCATTCTGAGGCTGTGGACACACGAGTGTTTCCGAGAAACGTGGGACCGGCTGGAACGGAGCGACTACCGGCGGTTCTACGAGCTGCTGAATGAAACCATTTCGGGCTACTTCGAGGCCACCCTGCACGGACTGTGGGCTGGCCAGAATCAAAATCCGTTGTTTGCCGATCTGCTTCCCGGAGCCACACGGAGCGATGCTGGCGGCGGCGGCAAGAATCCCTACGTGAACATCCGCGATACGGACGAGCTAATGTAATTTGAGATCTTTTCGCCCAGAGGAAGGGTCGGATACTTTAACCCATCTCCGGTTATCTTCCTGGGCAGAGCGTACGCCGAGGACAAATGGAGTGGCGTGGCGTTCCCGAAGATGCGTTTCATCGTGCACCGGGAAGCCGTAGAGCATGCGGTCAAAGTGCTCCGCAGCATTCGTCTCGGGCGTCGGGCCACGATTCTGATGGGTCGACCGGGCAGTGGACGAACCGTGGTGTGTCAGCTGGCGGCCGCCCTGTCCCGTTCGCCCACGACGTTCCACCGGATGTCGGAGACAGTCGATGGTCCCGACGAGATACGGAAGCAGTTTCGGGCGCTCGTCCCCCTGTGCGTCCGGCAGCGCACGGTGGCCGTCGTCAATCTGGACGAAATCGTAGACGCGGAACCCCCGGAACTGCTGCTGGAGCTGCTCAATCGGATTGTGGCGGGCGAGCGGATGGAAGGCCTCCTATGTCAGCAAGAGGATTCGCAGCAAGAGGACTGGCCTTCGGTGGACTGGCCGACGGTAGAGTCCAATCTGCATCTGGTCATCTGCCTGCCATCGGACGGAACTGCCTACAGGTTGGTCAGTGGCCGGGGGTCGTATTGAATGTCATGTTAATTAATTCAACTTTTGGACCGGATTTTGAAGAGTGTTGCTGCAACGATACCCATCCCTGGTGATGAGCCTCACCGTGAACTGCGTTCACGACTGGACCGAGGACACGCTGCTGGAGATTTCCAAGAAATACTTGCTCAAGAACGTTCTACTGAGTGTGCCCATTCGGGGCGCAGCCGACAGCCAGGATGCCCACGGGAAGGACGACAAGCCGAAGGTTAGCCCAACTACTTGCCTTTTGCGCTGATTTATTGGTTGCAATTTTTCTCCAAATTGAGATGTAACCAAAACAACGGCAAGACATGATTATTGGTTCCGCAAAGTCAACAACTCCGCCTTTCCGCTTCGCAGACCCTTCGCCGGAGAGAAAGTTTGGTGCAGAGCACC
This sequence comes from Anopheles cruzii, assembly GCF_943734635.1. Classification (NCBI taxonomy): domain Eukaryota; kingdom Metazoa; phylum Arthropoda; class Insecta; order Diptera; family Culicidae; genus Anopheles; species Anopheles cruzii. The sequence goes on from NC_069145.1 coordinate 86,469,906, forward strand.
GAAGAACGGTTGCAGATTGCGACGCATGATTTACTGTTCCGCATACATTACGCGGCCCAGACGGAGGTGACGTTGCCGGCGGCCGGCGGCAACCGAACGATAATTGTCCCGTGCTGTTGGTATTTTGAGCTGCTTGACACGTTCGAAAGGTCAGTTGCCAAACACCCGGTTCTGGGATGATAAATTTGAATTTTTTCCCATCCCAGAGTCCTGCGTGAGAAGCGGGTCGAAATTCACGCCCGTCACCGAAAGTTCCGCATCGGAATCGAGCGCATCGAAGACGCCACCGAGAAGGTGGCGCTCCTTTCGGCCGAACTGGAGCAACGACAGGCCGAGATTGCCGCCTTTCAGGAGCAACTGGACGCGTTTCTCGGGCAGATTGCACTCCAAAAGCGCGAAGCGGCCGACCACACGGAGGAGGTGTCGGTGAAGCGACTGAAGATTGGCGCCGAAGAGACCGTCTGCAAGGAACTGGCCGAAGTGGCCGGCGTCGATCTGCAGCGAGCCATGCCGGCACTGGACGCGGCCGTGGCGGCCCTCGATTCGCTCAACAAGAAGGACATGAACGAAATCAAATCCTACAGCCGGCCTCCGACGAAGGTGGAGCTGGTGATGGAGGCGGTCATGATTCTGCTCGGCAAGGACCCGAGTTGGGCGGAATCGAAGCGCCAGCTCGGTGAGCAAAAGTTCCTGGAAACCCTAAAGTCCTTCGACCGGAACAACATCGCCGAGCGGACGCTCAAAACGATCGGCGCGTACGTGCGCAACCCGGAGCTGGAGCCGGACAAGGTCGGGACGGTTTCGAGTGCCGCCAAATCGCTGATCTTGTGGGTCCGGGCGATCGAGAACTACGGCAAAGTGTACAAGTAAGGCAACGGGGTCGGGTGGGGTCTGTTTTTTTGGGATAATTTGCCATCCGATGCTCCGTTCCCAGGTACGTGGGTCCCAAGATTCGAAAAATGGAGCAAGCCAATGCGTCGTTGTTGGAGAAGCAACAGGAGCTGGCAGAGGCGGAACGGAAGCTACAGGAGCTGGCCGACCAGCTGGCCAGTCTGCAGGCCGAGTACGAGGTGAAAATGGTGGAAAAGCAGCAACTCGAAGAGACCGCCCGTCAGATGGCGTCCAAGTTGGAGCGGGCCCGCAGTCTGGTGGACAATCTGGCCGGCGAACGGGTTCGATGGCAGGCCACGAAGGATGGCCTGGAGGCGGCCCATGGGCGGCTGATCGGTGACACGCTCCTGGCCGCCGGTTGTCTCACGTACTTCGGACCACTGGACGCGGGGACGCGGCTGGCGCTGCTCGAGCAGTGGACGATCGACCTGCAAACGATCGAGACGATCGCCTTCACGAGTCAGTTCGCACTGACGACGTTCTTCTACGGCGAGCCCGACGTGTTGGTCCGCTGGCACCAGAACGGACTGCCGCCGGATGATTTGTCTGCCGAGAACGCCACGATCCTTCTCAACAACTGCTCCCGGGTCCCGCTGGTAGTGGATCCCCAGGAAGAGGCGCAACGGTGGCTAATCGCCGAGCTGGAGGGTTCCCCCGTCAAGTTGGTAGATTTTGACGACGAAATCTGCGAACGGACCGTGGTGGAAACGTTCCACGAGCACACGGCGCTCGTTGTGGAGAATGTCAACCGGGGGAATGTGGGGGACTTGGGTCAGCTTTTCACCCTCCAGCAGAGTAGTTCTGAGAGCTGCCCCAAGTGTCGGCCAACTCGCAGCGAGTCGGACACGAAGGGCCACCTAATGTACTTGATTGCCCGGGAGCCGCTTCCGGTGATGGAGTCGATGATGAAAAATCTCAACCAACTCAGCTTCGTGCTCGGCCCGGAAGGGCTAGAAACGAAAATGCTCGGTAACACGAGGCCACGAACGAGGTCGATCGATCGGCGTTTCATTTTCCCCCTTGTTTCTTCTTCGTAGCGCTGCTCGTTCAGCACGAGAATCCTTCACTGGAGGAGCGCAAAGAGACGCTGCAGGGCAGTATTCTAGCCGACCAAAGGACGCTCGCCGAGCTGGAGGCGCAGATACTGAGGATCCTGACCGAGAGCCGCGTCCCGCTGCTAGAAGACGAGGAACTGTACGCGGTGCTGCAGAGCTCGCGGGAAACGTTTCAAAGCGTGTCCGTGGCGCTGCAACAATCGGAGCTGGCCTGCCAGGAGATAGAGGCGTCCCGGGAGGTGTACCGATCGTGTGCGGCCCGCGCCGGGCTACTGTTCCTGGTGCTCGGCGACTTGCAGCAGTTCAATCCGCTGTACCGCTACAGTCTGGAGTGGTACCGGACGCTGTACTTGGAATCGCTGGACCGTAGCGGACGAATCCAGTTGGTCGCTGAGCGGAAGCGACGGATTGATGAGTATCACACGTACAGCGTCTTCCGGAACGTGTGCCGGGGCCTCTTTGAAAGTGACCGTAAGCTGTTCGCATTCTATCTGTGCGCCAGGCTACTGTTTGCCCAGGATGCGCTCAATCCGCGCGAGTTCCGCTTTCTGGTGTTTGGTGCGGGCCGGGTCGACCGCCACGAGCAGATGGAGAATCCGTGCCCGGGCTGGTTGGATGCGGCGTGCTGGGATCAGCTGACCGATCTGGACCGTGTTCCCGGGTTCCACGGTATCTGCGTGTCGTTCGATGAGCTACGGGATGACTGGCGCCACTGGTTCCGGTCACCCGTTCCGGAACAGACACCCCTTCCCGGCAGCTGGGAGACCAACTTGAAGCGCTTTCAGAAGTATCTCATCGTTCGCTCGCTGCGAAAGGATCGGCTCGAGCAGTGTATGACGGAGCTCACGAAGGATACGCTCGGGACGCGCTATGTCATCACGGCGTCCGTCAATCCGCTGGAAGACGCCTTCCGGGAATCGTCGGCCCGGACACTCATCCTGCTGCTGGTGCGTGACAGCTCCAACCCGTTGCCCGGAGTGCAACGCTTGGGGCGGTCGGTTAACTCGATTTTGGAACACATGACGATGTCCCACGGCCGGCTGGAGTCATTCGTCGAACTCCTGGAGCGGTGCGTGGCGCACGGGTCGTGGCTGTACGTCGGCGATTGCCATCTTTCGGAACCGTTCCTCAAACAACTGCCTCAGGTGGTCGTCTTCCTGAAGCGTCTCCATCCGCAATCCCAGTTCCGGCTCTGGCTCAGCTGCCAGCCACACGAGGCGTTCCCGGTGTCGGTTCTGCAGAGCTGCATCAAGCTGGCTTACGAGGAACCGAAGGTAACCGAAGGACGGGTCGGGTTCGCTTTTGGAGGTCGAGGCGGACCTTTAACCTGTGGCAAATTGGAAATTAACCTCTCCGCTCCGTCCCCCAACAGGGCATCAAGCACACGATGCGCCATCTGTACGAAGAGCTGGGCGAGGCGCGCTTCAAGAAATCCTCTTCCGCGCTGAAGGAAGACGGAACTCAGACCCATTACAAGCGTTTGCTGTTCACCATCGCCTTTCTCCACGGGCTGCTGGCGGGGCGCCGGAATTTTCAGCAACTCGGCTGGATCGAACCGTGCCATTTTGTCAACAGCGACTTTAGCGTAGGTGTCCCACCGCCGCAAAACCCGGATGGAATGTATCCGCTCTTTCCGTAATCATTTTTTTCGCTAAATAGTTGGCGGAACGGTTGTTGGCGTACGCGCTGGATAAACTGCCGGTGGCGAAAGTGAACGGTCCTGGGCCACGACGGTTGCAGCGGACGTCGAAGGTGAAGCCGGCGAAGGGCGGTTCCTCGAGCGAGAATGTTAGTCTGGCGAACGAATTTCACGGCCTGCGTTTGGCACAACACGGCGGCGATGGCGGCGGCGACGGCGACGAGGAGCGCCAAAAGCATGACCCGACCCCGTGGCAGTTTATCCGTGAGGTTTTATTGGAAATATGCTACGGTGGTAAGTAATGGGGCTATCATTTGCGACCGAGACAAAGGTCCTCGGAGCGATGCGCCAGCAAACCTCAGAGTCGCTCGGATCACATTTCCCCAACTGATAATTATTCGCCTGACCCAATGACCGACGACAATGATCAAAACAAACTGCTCGTTAAATCAGCATTGTGGCAGATTAGTTGGGACCGGGCCGAAGATGGAGCTGCGAGACCATATTCCGCACCATTGGTTTCTCTCGGTTTCCAATTCGTAAATGTCACAGGTTTTACTAAATACTTACAATTTTCAGCATTAAGTTTGACGTATTAAAAGTCAAGTAATCGGTAGCTTAAACTCCAACATTTGATGCCGATAAACAACAAAATCCTTTGGAAGTCATTGGAGCAAACCTTCGACTGAAACGATTTGACAATCGGCATTACGACCTGAGAAGGGCCCAAAGAGCATCAATATCAGCTGTCCATCACACCGATGGCGGCCCTTTCTGATGATGGCCACGACATTTTATGGCCCGCTCTTGACCTCCACCAGGTACTCCATTACGGATCGTTGTCCTCGATCCGTCACACACACACACACACAGTTTGCCCCTTTCGGCTGGACTGTTTGAAGTCTCGCGTCTCGAGATCTATTATTGGCACCGTCTGACGATGACGATCTCCGATTGATGATGATAGGCCGGCCATTAATCGTGTCGCCGTTTGGAGCAATTGGGCGAAATTGATGGTACGACCGAAAGACTTTGTCTGCGGAACGTGTCCACCACCACATGATCCGAGACAATTAAATCAAAGCGACCACCGCAGACGATCGGCCAATGTCACGGCCTCTTCTCCCCGACCACGGCGGTCTCCGGGTTTTTGCGACCATAAAACCATCCATTTCGAATCGAAATTTGTTCAATTGATATCAATTAGCTCACATCGTCGGCGGCCGATGGGACCGGCGGGTCTACGAAGCGCACGTCGAGGAACTGTTCCAGCCGCGGCTCCTATCGGCGGTGGTTTCGCAGAATCCATTCCAGCCTGGCTCCTGGTTTCGGTTGCCGCGCGACGGAACCTACCAAACGTACGTGGACTTCATCGCCAGCGGCCAGCTGCCCGACGCGGACGGCATCGGCGTGTTCGGCCAGCACGAGAATGCAAATATCAAATATTTGAAATCACGCTCCGACTATACGCTGCAGATGCTGGGCCGTGTGGCCAAAGACCTCGACCCGGCGCGAGGTCCCCGGCAGCACCGTCCTCTACGACCTGAGTCATCGCCGTACGAGCACGTAAGCAACGCCGTCTCTGGCGTCTTTTTATATTTATTCTTCTCCAGCCTCAGCACTCCGGTCTCTTGTTGTGCGGCGAAACAAATAGACCATGGCGCTGGGCGCTGGTAGCCACCAAGTAATTCTTCTCCGTTCCGTTTTCCGTTCCGGCGCAGACAAAGCAAACAATCGCGGACCTCTTATCGACACTTCCTGTTTATCTGGACTACGAAAACGCGCTCCGGATTGTGGGAACCACGGGTGGCGGCGTGGCCCCCATCGGTGAAGCCCTGCTGGCCGAGGCGCGCACCTATAACGCCACCGTGGCCCGAGTGCAGTCCGAAGGCAACTGTTTGCTGGGAATGCTGACGGGCACCGGGAGCGGTGCCATGCTCGATGAGCCGGCCACCGGCAAGTGGAGCCTGCTGCTGGAGCGCATCGGACGTAACCGTGTCCCCGAGGGCTGGCAATGGGCTGGCAGCGCCCGCACCGAGGCGCCTCTGGACGAATGGCTGGTGGAACTTGGTGAACGTGTTCGATACTTTCGACGCTGGACCGAATCCGGGCAACTTCCGGTCGAGTTTGTGCTTGGCCGGTTCACCGATCCACGGCGGTTCCTCGGCGCCGTACTTCAGGTAAGGTAGCTTCCCAGTGTGTTTGACGTACCGTCGATTTTATGTGCCGTACATTCCACCCCGCAGCACGTCGCGAATATCCACCAATCGCCGCTGGAAGACTGGGGCTGGGAGTTTACCGTTTTCCCGACGGCCAAACCTCTGGAGCGTATCCCGATCGACGAGGGTTTCATCGCGCGCGGCCTCTTCCTCGAGAACGGTGCCTGGGACTGGGAACGGCAAACATTGGCGGTTCCCGGTGTTCTTGAGCTGTGCCAACCGATGCCCCCGATCGCTTTCCGGTCCAAGAAGGGGAGAGCTGTACGTGGCACTTCCGATGGTCGGTTGTACCACTGCCCGCTTTACAGCCACGGCCAACGGGGCGAAGATTCGTTCATCGTGGACATCCCGCTGGCGGTGGGTGAGCAGCAGGATGAACGGGCGTGGATCAAGTACAACACGGCCCTGCTGCTCAAGGAATAAAAGGACGTAACGGGGGGGGTTCGGGTTGGTTTATAATGATTGGTTTATTTAAAAATTACTTCATCGTAGGAATTGTTGTGGCATGCTGGTTGCGGTCGCGGGTAAGATCCGGGGCATAGGCTCCGAGGAAGAATCAAGCTGGTTCCGTGGTTCCGCGCTCGGGTTGGGATGGTGCAGGCGATGGGTCAGGAGGAGTGTTTGCGCTAGCTTTTCGATGGCTCTCTAACATGACCCCTTACATACATTAAACAGTTCACTTGCTCTAACAGTAAAAGTAATGCGGCGTAAAGTAAGTTAGATATATACGTACACGTGTGTAGAGTAGTAATACTATCATTCTTAAGTGACTAGCATCTATACTTAGCGTTTAGTTTAAGTGGAAAAACGTACTCTCTCTCTCTCTCGCTCTCTCTCCCTTTCTCTCCCTCTGGTGTTGGGCCGAGGGCAACTCAGCGCCTACTTCTCTACTCCTGAACACGTGCTGCGGTTGCTGCTGCGTGGTGACTACTTCGAGTGCAACATAAAATTTGGCACACAATGGCTGCTGCGTTGCAATGCTTACTTTGCTAACTTACTTGCTCTAACATGTGCGGAGAGGAGGGCATCGTAAGCTCGTTCATTGATCGGGTTGATGGCAGAAAGCTAGGGTCTGACACTGAAGACGACTAACGGAGTGATTAACAATAACGAGCGCCGTAATGAAAATAATGCTTTCGCTCTCTCTCTCTCTCTCTCTGTGGCTAACACTAGCGTGCCGTGTGGCTCTATGTACACTGCTTGGGGGGAGGTGAGCATTACGAGGTGGCCACAGCTTCCAAAGCCCGCAAAGCGACAAAGCGGCTTGATTCCGGTGCAAATAACATTCGAAGATTGTCGATAACACGTTGCTGTGTGCGCGCCGCTCCGTTCCGTGGCTAACTTTGGACTTACTAACACACACACACAGACACACTTCCGGAAGGTCCTAGTCTTCCTTCCTTCCACCTTAGTTGTAGCGTTGCAAAATCGTTCTAATTCGAGTGTGTTTCGAGCTGCCCTGCTGGCCCGGCTGGTTTTGGTAACGATTGTCCGCGTTCAGGCGACGCATCCCTTCACCGGTACACCGCCGACGAGAACAGTTGGTCCATCCGGTCGGTCTTCTTAGGGCACTTGCCGGCGATCCGATCGAACGTACCGTGCTTGCAGAGCGGTGCGGAGCAGCTTCTCTTCAGAATGCACCTGCGGGCGAGAGAGCAAAGTAACGCGATTTAGACCCAGGACCACCCAGGCGCTCCCAGTCCCAACCCTACCTTCGGTCATCCATCGAGAAGCTTTCGAGGCCCTCCTTGAACCGAATGCAGTCCCGATTGTCCGCCAGACAGTCACAGTAACACTCGGATTCGCTGTCGACGATGGCCTTGAAGTGTTTCGGACACCGACACACGACGGTGGGCGACTTTGGTGGGCTCTCACCACTGCTGGCCGGTGGACTGCTGCTGCTGGCCGCCTGACCACTGCTACTGCTAGTGCCGCCGCCGCCCCGTTGGACACAGTGACACTCGGTGTGGTTGACGAACGTCAGCGCTCGCGCTTGGTAGTGTGATCGGCCACGGACGGGTGCCACCTGTGGGGAAAGGAGCGAACTTCAATCTTCCTGTCTGCCTGCACGGCCCCGGAAGCTACTCACGTAGAAATACAGATCGACCGTGGCCGTGTGCTTGGGGACGCACGTCTCGGACGGCATGCAGCAGCCCGTTTCGTCGTCGCACCGGTGCAGGATGGTGCGGTGGGGCCGAAAATCCAGCGACCGGTTGGTCGAGGCCGGCACCAGCTTCGGGCGCGGGACCTTGCACAAACCTTCCACCTTGATGCGCTCAAAGTGCAGCTGTGCCTGGTGGCCAATGTAGTCCTTGGTTCGCCCGCTGTACTGACTGTAGATCCGATCGACGGCATCTTTGGTACCGAAATTGACCTGCTTTAGCTCGGTCATCGACGAGTACGGCTTTGGGACGCTCTAAACGAGTGAGAGAGAGAGGGAGAAGAAGAACGTTAATCTAATATGGCAGACGATTGCGTGTTCCGTTCCGGCGAAGGTTGTAACAAATCATTGACAAATTTTCCTAATCCCCGAAGGGCCATTTACGCCTCGTCGGACCAATGTTGCGACTACGTCCATTAATCACAGCCTACTACGCTGGGGCGCGCTGGGGTTGTCTGTACGACACATCCGATCGATGTTTTGGGACAGCTCGTGGCCGAATTCAGCTATTATGTTACCACGAGCGGGGCCGATAGCGACTCCGAGAGCGATGCGAATCATAAATACGGTATTCATCATCCATCTTTCGGGTCAACCGGCAACATCATCATCCGTTCCCTGGTCCCTTTCCATCGATCACCCAGGGGTTGAGCGGGGTTTTGGGTTTCACTTGGCAACACACTTTTGTCAACTCGTAGACCCGTGTTCGATGCGTTCCGTCTGTTGGTTAATCCCACACGGATTATCACCCAACAGCCTGGCGACCGGCTAAACCCGGAAACCCGCAAACCCCGGAACGCCAAGGCCCGGTCTGTCGCTTACGTGAAACGGGAACGAGAATCCCTGAGTCCGTTGTCAACATTGCAACAAATTGTAATATTTTACGTCCTTTTGTACGACAATACGTCCACTTTTATTTATTTCATTTATCTTCTATTTCACTTCTCTGGAAGTCCGGCTGCTTCGGACTGTCTGGCGTGGCTGGCTACTATTTCCTGAAGTCCGGCTGACTTCAGGACTGACTGACGTGGTTGGCTTCTAACGTCAGACTGCTCCTCGACGGTACGATTTCTGATCTTTTTATAGACGTAGCAGTGATCGAGCAGTCGATGCTCGATGCCGTTGGTGATCGAGCAGTCGGTGCTCGATGCCTATGGTGATCGAGCAGTTGGCTGCTCGATCCCTATCGTTCTCGGTGTCCACCACAAAATCTTCGACCACCGCACGCGGCAATTGTTTTAAATGGTTTTATGCACTCGGCACAAGTGGATGGCCGGCATTAAATGGCCATTTGGTAGGGTGCTGGGCAGACACTCCCCACAGACCGAGTGTTGCAAAGAATTAATTTTATGTGTGTGGCCCCATAATGATGGAATGCAGCCCTCTGCATTAACCTAATCAGACTGATGGGGCGCGACCGATTATGGGGGGCCACTTTTTCGCGACAGGGATGCAGACGAGTTGACACAATGCAGAATATTGGGGGGGTGAGAAAGCAGCGCCCCAGTTGGTCCATCCCGTTCCGTTCGTCTTGCTTAAGCTTGTCACGCGTCTGGCTGACTGGCAACATCGAGCGATGTGCGACCCGTAAGAGTCCTTTATCCCGGGGCTCGAATTCTTTCTCTCCCATCCCGTTTGATGCAACTGATGGCAGCGATGGCCCTTCGACCGCCCATAGGACGTAGTGAAACACATTACACAGCTTTATGGGGCCGAGCACGAGCTGCATTAATATTCCACGCGCGCCACGCAAACCGCAAACACCCGTTCCCAATTTATGACTCATCTTCTGGAGGAGCTTAAAGTGTGTGCAGACACCACCGGGCCGGGCGAGACTCTTCTTTCGTTCCAGACGCAACTTGATCCCGGAGCGGGGTTCAACAGAAACTAGGAAAAAAGTGTGTAAATACGGTAACGAAGCGTAACGTCCGCTGGTTTACGTGTCGAAGCCCGTGTCAGGCTCGCTATCGGGCTTATCGGGCCCAGAAAAGAAGTCAAGCGCTTCGAGAGGACTTTAAAGGGTCCCACGGCCCACTGTAGGGCGGCTGCTGTAGATCTCTTATCTCTGCGGCCAGCCGCCAGTCCGGGCTGCGTCTGCACGCAACAGAACGCGTCGACATGGAAATGTCAATGGACTCGTCGGCTTCCTGGTCCGCAAACAACCTTTCTCGCACCTCTCGGCGGTGAGCCCGCGATATTTGCCGTGACGGCTTCGCTTGTCGTCTGTCCGCCGGTTGGGGCTTGACTCTTCTTTCTTCCTTTGTGTCTCGCAGCACTCCTTTCGCACTCGGTACTCGGAAGGATGAGATTCGTTACGGTCGCAACCCTCGGCGGGGGTAACATAATTTTGCCCAGTTGCGGTTTGAGCGTGCAATATTCTCGACCCGACCCCAGGGCTGCCAAGTGAGTTGTGTGCTTCTAAAATAGTTACACCGAAACAGGTAACATAAAATTCGCTAACCTCTCACTAGCACAAGGTTGGCAGGAGTCAGGTCATTATCCACTTTTTATGCCCGTTCATCCGACGAAGCGCGAATAAAGCTTTGCCCGGTGCGCAGAAATAAAAGCACGCCACGTGACTTCGTTAACCCGGTTTAATGGTGATCCCGTATTCGACGGGCCGGAAAGTCGGGCCACGAAAACCAACTTTTCGCGAAAACGACACAATCGACGTCGCGGATTTCAAATATTACTTTCCATCCATACGCTGCTGCGCCCGGGTAGATGGTTGCCAGGGCAACCAGAGCAGGAAGCCTGGCAAAAGTTTTTGCCTCGCCCAAATTGAAGGTGTTTCTCGCTCTTCATTTTCGGTTACACTTTTCCCACATCCCAGCAGCCATCGCCGGGCGACGATGTCGGGAGCTAATACAGGCTCCATCGTAGCAACACACGCCGCCGTCGCCGTGCTGGAGTCACTCTCGAAAAATGGGAAAATTAAACGAGCTTCAAAATATTCACACCATAAACGCGCCTGGCTCGCGGTGTGTTCACGTAGGGCAAAGTTTTCCAATTGGGCCTCCGCGTGGAGTGTTGTGACCAAAAGCCCCCGAAGGCGGCCTCCCGGCGTAAGAAAACTTCTCAATCAACCTGACGAGCCTGACGTGCGGTCCCATCCCGCCGCTGGTCACCACTTCGGCGTCGGAGATTATTTGCTTTTCGTAATCTGAGAATGAGAAAACATAAACATCACTCTATGGACACCCCGCGCCCTCCGTTACCATGACGCGATCTATCTCAACATGGAATCGATTGAGGTTCGGTTGGGTAAAGCAAATAGAGATTCGTTCCGACGACCCGACCCGATAATGGCCGGTCGATGGTTGATGGTGGCTGGCCGAGTGAGGAACACGATGATGAAGATGATGGACAGGTGATTTAGTTATTACGTTTTATCGTTCCCATCCTCGACAGGATTAAAATGTTTATCGAAGTGACCCACAGAGCACAGCATGCTGCGACGATGCAGGGCAATCGATGGCCGATCGATCGGTAAATTAAATCACGGCAACTGTCCGCAGCCTGTGGACATGATTCCCTTGGCAGAAGATTAAGTCCCACCAGTGGCCGGCATAACTTATCAAGGCGAGCAACGTCTACAGCAACGTGTGTGTGCCGGGCCGCGGTGCCGATAATTAATTGATCGATTCCGGCCAAAGCGTGTTCCGGCAGAAGAGGGCCGTCAGCTGGGCTGCTGGGCCAGAAATAGAACGCGCGAAGTGAAAAATTCCGTTCGGATTGCTTCACTCGAAGGGCCGTCGTCGTCGGCGACACCCGAGAGGATGACACTAATTCGTCACCGTTAATATTTTTGAAACGAGCGCTCAAAGGCGGCCACGACATCACGATGACATCACGCGAGCAGCACGTCCACCTTTGGCGCTTGGCGAGGAGGAGGATCAGCATAAATTTGGCGTCATTCGGCGTTTCACCCGACCACGGAGCACGACGCGGGGTCGATAAATAAATAAATTAAGAAATCGATGCGGAGAGCATCGAGAGCATCGATTTCAGTCGTCTTGTGGGGGGTCATGTAGTTCATCATCGTGTGTGTCTCGTTGGCGGCCGGCGGCTGTCAGTCCGGACACACGGATGACATCAGTTTTTCATTTTAAAATGATATCTCCCTAATGGACTTTTGACCCACCCCAACAATAACAGAATGCCCGGGCCGGCATCATGTCTCGAAGCAGCTCGGAGCACCTCGGATTCCATCCTGCTCGTAAACCGACACTTGGAACACCTTCCATAAAGACGCCGGGCCATTAAAAACCCTTTTGGGCGGTTTAATGCACCGCTTAGACTGGGAACTGCCTCGTCGGAACTCGACGTACTTGACGCGGGTTATCAAAACTTAACGGAAAAGCTTAACGGTCGCCAATGAAACTGTGTCTGTGGGGCACGATTAATCTGCGGAAAGTGTACAATAAACCAGCAAATGCACTTTTGACTTTTTTAATGTTGAATTGAAATGTCCTAAAAATGAATCCTTGCCAAGACCGATCCTCTGACCGATCGTAACAGAAAACGGACTCTTTGGTATCTTCCGCCTTTTGTGTAATTGAAGGGGCTTCATGAGTAACGCCTATAATTACGATGCGATCCTCACAGTGCTCAAGAGGCTAACGCGATCTTGACGAAGCTCCTTCCTTTGTGTGCCATTCGCCGGCCGATTGTAAGCACGTGCAACACTTGCCTCCGGCACGAAGGACAACTTCTGGCCCCGGTTGATCCTGGCCTTTGTTGCCTTCGGTCTTTGCCCAACAAAAAAAAGAAGGAACAGTGGGAAGAGGCCCTGGTACAGGTACACGCGCGTTGTGTCTGTGGCCCGTGCCCCGCTGCGGCTTCCTCGGTTACGACCGCCCCGTCCACTCTGTTCTTCTCCGTTCCATTTTAATGCCTTCTTTAGAGCCACTGTAATTGGATGCCGACCGGTCCAAGTGTCCGTGTGTGTGTTATCCTTAATTTCCTTCAAATCATCCTGGCCGACCCCTGGCGACCAAGTGAATCAGTGGAAATGATTGAAGGCCGCCCAAAAGCAGCACACAAAAAAGATCATTCCTCTTCAACTCGCTCGCATCACCGATCGGGAGATCCGGTCCGGAGAGCGAGAAGATGGATTTTTGAATTATTCACGCTGTCTGATTACTTTTGGCCTCGGGAACCTGGGGCCGGGCGGGGTGGGGAAACGGAATCATTAGGCGCCTCACTAGGGCTAGCTGGCTTTGCAGCCATTTCAGGTCTTTCCTCGGGGAGGAACTTCGGGAACTGCACTGACTGCAGTACCACCACTAGCGTCCATGATCCGATTGTGACCGCAACCGGCAAGATATCCGTTTCTCATGCCCAAGCCCTGGAGCATTAACTCAATTCCGTTCCGTTCCGTTCCGGGTTTCCTGGAACCTGGATCTTGGCTTTGCCTCCCCGAAAACCGTGCTCCCCACCGTGGTTCCGGTGAGGGTGGCCCGGCTTTGGCGTTTTCTAATTGCATCGGTCGAACCTTCCATCGTTTAGCACACCCGGCCGAGCCGCGGGGGGCCGCACACTATCGGTGGGCGTGCATCGCATAAATTTCCGCTCAAACCGCAAGCCGAAGTTCAGCGTCAGCCAAAGTTTGTTCCCCGGGAAACCCCCGGAGAACTCTACGAATGGCCAGCCGCGAGAGATACATTAAAATAAAACTGTTTACTCAAAGACTTTCTTCTGCCACGCCGTGCCGTCTCTGGAGGAAAAAAATGTGGCCCCTCGCGTCAAGACGGGCCACTTGTCAAAACACGCGAGGTCTAACACGATGAAAAGGAAAACTTTCCCAAAACATTCTTCCAATCGCGTGGCGCAAGGAAAGGTCAGTTTGTGTTACGCAACAAAACACGATGAAGTTATTGAAGCGGCGCCTTCGCTCGGATTGAAACGATGAGCCCAATTTCGGTTCGAAGTGCCAGCAACCTGAACCGGGACCGCAGAGGGCAGACGGACACTCAGCGGTCCGATTAACCTCAGGCGACGAGCCAGTTCACGATTTTCCAGATTCTGACTGCTGCAGGCAGGACATAGGCGACTCCGAACCGATCGCGGCGCCCATTGACAGAAATCCATCATCGTCATCATGATGGTTCGGGGACGGGGCTGGAAAGGGCGCGTACCGTTATCAGCCGGGCGGGACGGAACCGACCCGAATGCGATGCACGCATCCCATTTACATTCCGTTAGCAAACGACCCCTTAGAAAGTCAAGATTCAAGGCGCGACCCTTCCAGCGTCGGGAGAACTCACGAAGCAGTCATCAGATTGCTCCCCTGGGGGGTGTAGCGTAGCGTGGTCTCGAAAGTGAGTCGTCTCAGAAGACTCGCAGTTCCGACACGTTCCGGGCCGACAAAGTGGCCACCGCATTTCGTATCCCATCGAAGTTCTTTGTTCGGGACAGTTTTGGTCGCCCGGGGTCGCACCTTTAGACAAACTTCCGGCGATCGGGACCTTTCGGATGTCCGTGGTGAAAGCAAATAAAGCGGAATCCTTTTCAGTCCTGTCCATCGCCTTGATGGATGATGGAGTGATGCTTACTCGCGTCAGGCGGCCAGGAAGTCTCAGAGTCAGATACCGGCGGAAACGTACTCAGCACCGGCTTATCCCCGCCGGGCCGGCCCGGCCCGGCCCGAGTCCTGTTGGAAGTGGAGCAGTAGAAAATTATGGTAATTCTGACCGGGGTTTGAAGTGGCCTCGGGGCCCGCACTCACGTCGGTCGGTCGGTCGGTCGGCGTTCGGTGAGTAATCGATCATTATTAATCGGACCATGCTTTATGGTGCCGCCGGCCGTGTATTGGCCGCCGCTTCCGCGGTCCGAGCTTCTGGCCCGGCTCACGATCGTAACGAGCCGTGTAATTTACTGCCGGCGGCCAGAACACCACGGCGGGGCAGAAACCGCCGTCTTCACAATAACTTAATCCCGACCAACCGAACCGCAAGCGGTGGCGATTGAAATGTAATGGATCGATAAATTCGCGGAGATCGATAAAATACGGGCCATCATCACCTACCGGTGGCCCCGCCGGGGGTTAATGTTGGCCATTTTTCCAATTTCGCTCCAAGAGGTTAGGAATTGTTTTGATTTTCACTTGCATTATGCTGACTGATCGTAGGAAGCCAAGAGCGGCTATCGAAACGTCAAGAGAGCGAACCGCATCGTAGCAGGCCATGGATTGGAAGAGTGAAATTGATACTTCCAAAAATCAACCGACATTGTTGCTCATGGAGAACCTCAGATCCGTGCAAATGATCTCTCGAAAATAGACGACCAGTGAGCGATTGCAAAAGATGTCACCGTTACCAGGAGCTAAGCACTCTTCGATCGATGACATCATTAAAAATTATCGTTGTGTCTTCGTCGAGAGTCGAAATCCTGTCGAGCGGGATGTGGTTTTACATAGCAAGATGGAATTTTCACAATGCGTGTCACCGGCACGCCGTCGTTCTGACAGCTGTCACCGAAGCGAGCGATCCAAGTGGGCCTCACAAAAAAAGCGGCGGTTGGCAGCAATCCATCTACGAGCGAACGGCACCACACCGGGGCCAAAAGGGGTCCAATAGAAAGGGAAAATGTTCAAAAAAAACCCCTCGCACGCTGCGAATGTGGTTACGACGGCGACCTTATTCCCCGCACCGACACTGGTGTGACGCATTCCCGGCCGGGAATGCGCGCCTAACCTCTCTCAGGAGGCATGGAGGAGCTCCCATAAAAACAGCGATGATGATGTTTGCCAAGAACCACCGCCGTGATGTACCGTGGTGTCTACTCTCTGCTCGCGGTCCATTTTTTTTGCTGTCATCCGCCGGATTCTCGGTACATCAAACCGGTCCGGGGTCCGGAATGTTTGCATGTTTACCGTTCCATCGATTCCCCCCGGTGCTCGCTCGGCTCGGCTTGGGTTGGCAGGTTTTTCATGCACAATGAATCACACGAGTCGGAGAGGAGGACACGCGCCGAAAGGAGCCCACCACAGCCGTTTCGTGCAACACAATGGCGGGGATGTCAAGTGCAAGGCTACTGGTCTCTCTGTTGGTCTGAATGCGGAAAGCCCGGGGCCCAGCCCTGGCAATCGTCATAAGCCGCCCCGAGATGAGGACATGTCCCGCGGCTGCGGTACCGCGGGTGTAGTACCTGCTTTTTATGTGCAATGCGCCACACACCGGGGCCTGACCCTGGCTGGACGAGTGACTTCTTGTGCGCCGGTAGATAATTACTGTCATAGCATGCTGTCGTCTTATCTGTCAACAGATTAGCTTTGCCGTCAGCAGCAGCACATCAGAGTTGGCTTTGGAGCTGGAGTGGAACTCCTGTGCTGGTGCTTCGCCTTGGAGCACACTATTTGTCAAGACGTCGCCATCCGTCCGTCCGGAGTTCGTTAGCGCGCGCGACAGGCGGAGTGATGAAGTTGAGGATAAGCGTGTCACTCTTGTTAACTTGTTTCATGTCTTTCAGCAACGAAACGGAACGGAACGTCGCGCTCTAGTGTATCATTAGTGCGGAAGCTGCGATTCCACGTCGCAGCAATCCGATTTGAAACCGATAAAACCAACGAAATACCGTGACCCCCACCGTGGCCGGTCGGAAATGGAACGACACCACATCCGAGTGCTCGGGAACCATCAGAATGTCCCGAACCGAAAATGCCCCGAAGCGTTTAGAATTCATCATTCCGCATCTAGGACACGGTCTCTCGGTTCATGAATAAAGTCTCTATTTGTGGCTGCCCCGAGGCAGGCAAGTGGACACTTTCCGTCGGTGAATCGGTCGGTTTGCTGCATTCACTACAAATGCGTTCCGATTCGTGAAATGAAAAGAAGCCGTTGGGTTGACACCCAGAAGCTGGCACCCGTTTTCCAATTTGTCCACCTTACAGGGTGGTGCCTTATTTAATTGCCTTCACTACGGAGACTGCGCGTACTCAATCTGACCGATCATGAGCATGTTGGCAGACGGCGCTCGCGCGATGATTGATGTATTGAAGGGTGATTTTTCACTCCCTCATTAAAGCAGTGACGACGACGCACTGGTGTGTGCTCGAGCAAAGTGGTTCCAGTTCCAGTGGCCGCTAGCCACTGACGGCTAAAGCCGGGTTGCGTAATCGGCGCACGAGAAAGCGCGCCTTATGATGAAGTGATCGGGATACTCTTCGGAGTTTCTCTCGGAGCCACGGAGCGCGGATGATTAATTACTTTCTGTTTCGATGAAATGTGGCCGGGTGGCCGTGGGAGACTGTGGCCAGTGGGTATTGCACATGCGTATCGCACGGTAGCATCTCGCTTCCCGTATGCGCCTGGGAGCTCTCGTCTGAGGATAAATAAACGTTTTATCTCCCGATGCTCATCGCCGGTTGAGGCGTTCCGTCGATCGCGTGGTGGCAGACAGGCTGGCAGCTTTGAGGGCTTTCGAGGGCGGCAAGGAACACCCACCTTCGATCCGACACCCGACGGACCTCACACGGAAAAAGCGCAGCGCGGGCGAGGCGTGAAAATCGTTTCTAATCATAGTGTTTATTATGAATTATCCAATTTGCATATTTATGCGCCGCCGGCACTCGGTCGCCCGTCGGTCGGTTGTGTCCGACACCTCGACACCGACCCTTTTTGGGCCACCTCTGTCGGTCCGCCATGCGGAAAAGTTTGTCGTAGTGTGTCAGCCGCGGGTCAGGGTTTGTCTGTCAAAACATGCAAACACTCCTCGGAGTTCTCGGATTGATGTGGCGCAGACCCCCTTTTTTGTGCCCATGCGCCGCAGGGAGGCAAAACAATAGGAAGCCCGGCAACAACACACCTTCGGGTGTCGGGTTGGCCGGTAGGCGTCGGCTCTGCACCGGTGCGGCGGCACACTCCTTTTAATGTTTCGAGAGCAACCAGCGGATGGAGAAACTGAGGCCTGATTTATGGCACCGAAGTGGGAGATGTTGTGCCAAGCACTCGACCTGGCCGTGGCGGGCGCACTTCATTAAAATTCCCGTTCCTGCACGGGGTCTATCTGACGGTCCATCTAAAAAGCTGTTGACAACGTATGCAAAATGCGATGCGGGTTTGGGACGGCCACTATCATTACTCGCAAACATTACCCGGGCCACGAAAGGGACCGCTGGGATCGCGCTTCCTGGAGACACCGGAACCCGGGGAATCCTTTCCCGATCGATACATCAACACCGGTCGTATAGAGACGACGCCATTTCTGCGATTTCATTCCAATAAATCATCCTTTCGACGCACGTGAAAGTGCGCCCTCTCTCTCAAGGAGAACGTTAACTGTCTAATGGAAGTAGCCGCAACCGAGGTCTACATTTTATCATCCCGCCGATTGAAGGGTTCGGCACCCACTTCATGCACCGAGAGTGGCCTGCAGATGCAAATAACGTGCTTTATTGAGTGAACGGCGATCGTAAAGAGGTTCGTTTTCTGGTTAATAAAAAACCGATTAACGAGCCGATCGGATCGTTGCTGCGGCCACATCGTTAATCATCTAATCGTAGGTTTGCGATCGAGCTGCAAACGAGACTTGCGCCGCCTTGGCACATCGAAACGACGATGCACTAATGTCCGGGCTAGCTAATTGCAGACACAGCCGTCAGATCCGCAGTCTCCGTGCGCCAAGAGTGCACCGGCAGCTAATAGATTTTATTATCGTCTGCCTCGTCGAATGCAAATTACTAGGTCTATACGTTGAGATGTGAACTGTTAAAAAGATGGCTGTACCTGCCGATTTAGACTTCCCAGTTTTGCTATTCATTCATCATTACCATGTTTTGACATCAGGTAAATGATTTCAGGTCGAAAACTAATTTATTTCGGTGTGCAACCCATCATTGAAAGGGTTAGACAATGCCAACTTTTGTGCTAGAAAATGACGTTTTGCGGGGATTATAATTTTTCTGCTCCTTTTGAAGAAAACTGCTTCGGAATCGCACCAAATGCTTGTCGGGACTTGTGTTTGGAAGATCACAGTGCTTTAAGTGGTTTAAAACATTTCAAAATGGCGATTTTGACTTTACAAAAAAAAGCCTTAAAGGACTCCAAAAAACGAACTTTCTGGTGGGACAGAAAGTTGTGGTGTTTCACAAGCTCCTAAAATCTGATGCAAACGTTAATTCCGATCGCTACTGAAAACAAATGATCAATTTGAACCATGCATTGATCGAAAAACAACCAAAAAGCCAATTTGTTATCAACAATGGAGGCGCCTAGTAGGCCGTGGAATCAAGCACCAGGCGTCCCAAAAAACAAAACTGTTTCAGGATACTATCAAATCACTTGGATGGGAGCTGCTATCCCTCCCCGCGTTATTCACCAGACTTGGTTCTTTCCGAATATCATTCATTTTCATCGATGGGACACGTATTGGCTGGGCAGCCCTTTGTTTTTTTACGAGGAAGTCTAAATGGGATGACCAATTAGTTTACTTAAAAAGACGAAGAATTCTTTCGTCTGTGAATCCATGATTTAGCAGAGAGATGGGAGAAATGTATAGCTAGCGATGGCACATACTTTGAATAACAAAGAAAATCGCATAAAAATTTTATAAACATTTTTTGTGTGTTAAAAACAGTTCACTTCTCAACGTATAGACCTAGTATAACATCTGCGGCCCAACAAGCCACCCAGAGAGGCGCACTGCACCTGCACTTCCGTCTATCCGATCCGATCCTATGACGCAATCCGAGTTTCGGTTTCACTTCACGAACCTTGCGGCTGAGTCATCGCCTAGGGAAGACAACTTCATTCCCGATTCTTAATGCCTTCGCTTACCAGACAAACCAGTAACCGGGTTTATGGGCACCCTTATAGGATGCCCGGCCCCTTGCCCAACCCATTTTACAGCCCAGCAGGTTGACTCACTTAAAAGGGCTCGATCGCCCCCTCGAAGATCCTTTGGGGCGATAAGTTGCAGCCGTATGATCGATTCGGTCGAACAAGGAATTTGGCCTCGCTGGCCACGGAATAACGCGAACAAATCGCGGTCAGGAACGAACAAATCACGATCACGCGCCCCAACCAGGTGATCACGCTCCGTCCAGGAAGATTTGTATCGCCTCTATCGGTTGGACAAACCACGGAGCTCCCCGAAAAAACGCTGTTGAACACAACATGGATTTGGATCTAAGGTTTTTGGGAGCTCAACGGTCGGCAGCGAACATAATCCCTAAATGTTGCACCACACGAATGTTGGGTCTGGCGCAGTGCCGACCCGACTACCGGTGGGCCGTTGGCTGGCCGACGGACAATTTATTCCAAACACATGTTTTACCGTCGGTTGCCTCCCTCTCTCTCTTTCTCTGTGTCTCTCCCTTGTGGCACAGAAAAGTGTTAAATCCGTGAAATATGAATGACGCGAAACCTTCGGGCGACGGCCAGCGAGTTTATGTCACACTGTTCGCGCCGATAGTTCTTGCCGGCCACGGCGTCGCGGCGTGAAAACCATTTTTGCATTCGTGATTAGGAACCGACCCGTTTCGTGGTGTGGCCCCCGGAATACGTGGGCCTCGGCATCGTCCCGAATGCATGTACGGTGCCTTGACCGGGTGTGCTAGGGACTGGGACTCCCAGGCGTGTCACTCGTAGCCACGGATAATTTATGGCCACCAGGAACAGCCTCTGACAGTGATGACCTCCGCGGCCGCGTCGAACGGCTCTCGAATCGAACGGCGGAAAAAAACGCCAGCAAGCCAGCGTTCTGCCTGACATTCGTGCCGTTTGCGAACGGTGACAATAGACAAGTCAATCGATCGTTCGGGCGCACAATAAATATTTCACGAACCAATTGGACTAAAACACACACGCATCCTGCTCCCCGGTGTTAGCCATTTCCGGAGCGCGATTGGCGTGACAAATCGGGTTACAAAAGAATGCAATCTAAAGCGTGAAAAATGGGTTTGGCATAATTTTATGTTAAACAAGCTCTTTCTCTCTCTCACTTTTTGCCAATATAAATTTAGCAAATGTCACCGACAATTAATAAAGAAATATGACGGCCATAACTCGATGCACAGGTAACGGTTTCGGGATGTGCTTTTTATCGCGTGGTTATGGTAATTTATCCGAAAAAAAACCAATTCAAACGCGGGACAGAAATTTGACTCTTTGCTAAATTGATTTTACGCCAGTCTCGCTTTCAGGCAACTATTTTGCATATAAAAGATGCGGTGCTGCTGCGCGTGCTTTATTTGAAAAATTGGTTCCTGTCATCGGCTTATGTTACAATGTTTGCGCCCCCCGCGGCCGTAATCCGTTCGGCCGTAGCCCACGCTCGGCTTAAAAGATGCGCCTTTCTGCAAAGGTGGATTAAAGAGCATTTGCATCAATCATTCAATCAACTGCCTGCCGACGCTTGCGTGACGCTCACCGGTCGGTTCGGTGCCGTTGATAATCACTGCTGCCATCTTGGAAGGGGCCACTAATGCCGCGCGTATCCACCCTTGACCGGCGACGAGGCATCAATCTGCCGGACCGCGTGTAGCATAAAGTTTAAAGGCGAATAATCGGGGGCCCGTAAATAACGGAACCCATAACAACGATCATCACCCGACACGAGACCCAAAAACCCGAGTTAAAATCGCGCACGCGCCATGTGTCAGTGATCGTTGGACCAATTAGTTACGAAGGTGGAAACTCCCCGGGACGCGAGTAAACAACTTTCGACGGAAAGCGCTACGATCGAGAATTATGTTCCGCCCTTGAAGAACCCTTTGTGCGCCATTAATCCTTGTTGTTTGCTACCAAAAGAGAGCGCGTTTCGGACCGAAGTGAACACAGATCGTGGCAGATCGTGGCAACCATATGCAAACACCTCAGCCGCAGCCGCCTTGATTAGATCTTGATTTCCCAGCCTCTTTATACACCGAACGTAGTAGCCGCTGGGAGCAATCACTTCGTTAGCAACGGAAATCAATCACCGGGGGGTCGCGGATTAGAAGTGCTTTGGCGGGTCGTGTCGAGTGAATGAACCAGATCGGATTCGAGAACCGGTGTTCGGATAAATGCTCGGCCGATTCGCGTGCCATTCAACCGTCCCTTCCTACACCTACGATGGATTGCATAACCCAAGAAGCCCCTTCCTTCACGTACCCTGGGCGTCAATAATGATTTCAATTAAAAATTCATTATTATTTGCACGCTTCGGTGTTTCATGTGACGATAACCGAGGATGCGACGACCGCGCGAGACAGTGTCTAGTAAGTCTCGGTCGCGACATTTCATCGACAGCAGCATCAGCAGCAGGAGCAGCAGGCCGTGACGGGCGCGTAGCAGCTCATTAATATTTACTGTATGGTTAATCTTTTATTGCGATCGCTTTGACGTTTCGGTCGTGGGACCGCGATTCTAGCACCTACGCTTACACTCGCGAGTTCTTGGAAAATATAACTTCGCGGTGACGGTTCACTAGCTTCGCGGTTCGCGGTTCGCATGCCCGGCACGACCTGGGCGTGGGCGCATCGGATCGTTATGTTCCGTTCCTGGCGCGGTGCAAAACAATGGGGAAATTTTTTGCGGGAATGGCACCAGCGCGGACCGTTTATGTAAAGAAGCCCCAGCAGCCGAACCGCCAATCGGTCGTCCGATCGGTCGCCTGCCTATTTTTTGTGATGCTACTTCTTGACATTAAACAAAAACAGGAACATAAACTGTTGTATCCCTCGCACCGTGGCTAGCTTCCTCGACGGTGCGTCTAGAGAATGTCTTTTGATGTGCCTCGAAGACGACCCCCAGAGGGGGCACACGGCGCAGGAATTATTGTCATCATAATTAATATCTTTCGCACGCGGAATCCTCGCGCTCTCCCTCTCTCCCTGTGTGTGTCTAATGCGTCCCAAATGGGTCCAAAAGAAGAAAAATGGCAACGTTGGCCGACAAGGGGCGCCTTCGGCCGCCATACAAACCGGTTAACCCGCCCCAGGACGGAAGAAGGACCGCTCGTGGAGACGCTCATGCATCATGCATTAAGAGAGCATCATCAGAGCGGATGGGGATGCTTGAAAAATTTCTGCATCATTAGCCACCACACGTTCGACCCGTTCGGCCCATTGGCCAGGATTAGGAGCAGCGAGAGAGAAAGAGCGACCCCGCCGAGCGTCTTAACGAGCTCCGAGGCCGGGGTGGAATAGTTCGACATCTGCTACCAATAACTTCTCCGTGCGAACTTCGAAGAAGAAGCCAGGAAGCGTGGCCAACTCTCCGGCGTCGTTGCCAATTCGCAAGCCCCTCAGCAACATTTTATGTGTACGTGGCAGGTAATTGATCATTAGGCGTTATTTATTTGGGAATGCCAATACCGCGCCGCTAGCAGATTAATGTGACGCTTGTTTTAACACGATCAATGGGCCAATTTTTTTGCCATCCGACAATCGACACTTCAGGTGGTCCACTACCCGTTTGGAGAGATTAATACCGGCTCATGACTCCACGACTGTCTTAGTTCTTTCTTTGTATAGATTTGCTCAATGCTCGATGTACGTTTGCAGTTAGCCAAGTGCCTAGACCATCCCGGCCCCGGGTGTGCGCCCTTTTATGCAAACGAGCGTGCCCACACGCCCTGCCGGCAGGTCCTTGCCGTGGCGGGAGATCGGTTTTGACAAATGAACTTTGAGCGCTCGCACCTCACCCGGACCGCAATCTGTATCTGCATGGGGGCCGCAAACCCACTAAGCCAGTGCCGCGCCGTGCGCTCGTTGGCGTGATGGTGATGAACCATAAATTACTAATCGACCACATGCCAGGGTGCAGCCGGAGGGAGGTCGGGATCATAACTTACTGCCCGGCTTAGCTACTCTGAGCGCGTGAGTAATGGATCGTGGCCTCGTGGCCCGGTGGCATCTTGGCGACGGTGGCGCCGGTTGAAGAAGCATCTAGGTGTCAGAGCTCTGATCCCATGCCCCTCCCCCGGGGGGACTGGAATCGGATGACCGGCGCGGATGATGAAAAGTCACCCGAGCCGAGTCAAGAGATTAGCGTTGGGATGTGGAATCAATTATTTAGATTTATTTTACTACGGCGCGCGGCGCGCTCTGGTGCCGCTCACCTATCGACGAGGTCAGCCAGGTTCTCTTTGATCCCGACGTCCTCCCCGGGTGGGGAAATTGGACTTTCCAACCTCAACAACACCTAAACCTCTCACAAGTAATTGGTTTTCACGCGCCCTCAGCGGCGACCTAGTAGACCATGCTCAGCTGTCAGGAGGTGTTTCCTTGCATTCCATCCAAGTTACCTTTGCGAGACGGTGCGCAGCATTATTCCCATTAGATGAGTTGCTATTGTAAGTGCGGTTTGGCGGTGCTCGAATTTGTCGCGTCGCTCGTAGCACGGTCTTTCTATCGCTCCACAAGGATCCGAGGACCCGGATCAGCCGCCGAATTACCGCCGATCGGAACCATGCCGTCGGAAGCGTCGGAAACCAAATCGAACGTGGAGAAAAAAGCGGGCGAATCATCCGGAAGCGGGCGCAACAGAGGAGCGTACAGACCGGGGAAGAAGACCCGCAATCCGTATCTAAATTATTTGCGTGATTATCGTCGGAAAAATGGTCACCTGTCGGCGGTCCAGATCGTTCGCGAAGGGGCGGCCAAGTGGCGCACGATGACTGAACAGGAGCGTCTGCCGTACATTCGGGATGCGTTCTACACCCCGCTCCGGCCACGGCGGTGCTCCATGTGCCGCGCGGCTTACCGTCGTCCCAGTCGTCATCGTTCCACCAGCGGCCATGGCCGGTCGCAGCCCAAAGGCCGAAAATGATCCCGAGGACACGATACTAACTTTTGATAGAGAACCGTATTGCAAATATATATTTTGACCCGTTTCTGGGGACCCATCCTGTTTGTATATTTGAGTCACGACCACCCCAAGAAGCGGAGAAATGGTTCCGGAAAAACGGTTTATACAGTCGGGGAAATGAACTCAACCCTCATCACCGGGCCAGGACCCCTTCGAAGGACCGTGGCGTGCAGACCGACACCTTGAACACCGTTCCACCGCCTGGGCGACTATCCGGGGCACCGTTTTACAATATTAACCGGCAACCTGGTGGCAACATCGTCGCCCAGCATCCCCTTCCCAGGAGTGCATTGTTGGTCCACGGTGGCGACGACACAGTGGTCCGCTTTGTTGTGCCCGGCACAAGAGCTGGTTGGCTGTGGCTTTTATCACGGAACCATTCCCAAATATCTCCGGGCACGGGCACCCGGGCCCGGGCCACATCGAAGGGCTTTGCGCAGATGATAAAAACGAAGACGGTACACAATTTACTTTTTAATAAATATTTCATGAATGGTTTCCGTTGTTTGTGTGTTCTCCGGTCGCGGTCCGGCCACACGGTATCCGGCGGCGGCCCGGTCCGTTTGTAAGATTACGTCAAAATTTCTTATCCTAGGGCACCATCCGCGGTGTTTGTCGGGGTCCGGTCCGATTCACGGCCAGCACGTACAGCACCGAATGGGCCCACGGATACAAAAGGGGGGAGGGCCGTCGAATCCAACCCGAAACTCTGGCCGGTGCAGTTGGTTTCGGCAGCATCGGCCAGCATCGCCCGGCTCGGCTCAATGGGGGCCTCATCTTTATTTCATGCAACGATTCCTTTACATCCTCGAGGCAAAGAATGGGAACCGAGCCGCGTCGACTGTTGACCGGCCTGGCCTGGCCAGTCGGCGAGTGTCTTGCCAATGGACGGAATGGCACTGGAAGGCGCGTACTCGCGTCGTAAAATACCTGTAACTGCGCACTCGGAAGTCGGTCAATGGCTGCTGGCCAAAAAGCCAGGCGTGGGTTGGAAAATGATGAGAAATCCAATCCGGGTTTCCGCCCTCTCGGATTCGTTCCCTGGGCGCGTCCAGGTGTTGTCGATAAATTTTACATGTGCCCGACCGGCTCGGGTTCGGTTATCCATAATTTACAATCAAATTAGACTTGGCCCGCTCCGAAGACGTCACCGGTGCGCGGGGTTACTCGTTCGCAACATAACGAAAGCGGGCTGGCCGCGTTGGAATTTCCAGGTCCCCGTTTCAGGTCCTCCCAGACAGTTTGGTCCAAAAATAAAAACACCCCGAGGGTGGCAAGATGGTCGAAGAAGTGAACTGTGCAAAATTCTCCTCCAACCGGAACGCCGCCTTTGACCTTCTCGTCGGGCCGAGAGTGTGGCACGTTAGTTGATTGAATTTCCTTTTAATTAAGTTTCGGGAACTCCGGGGCCCTCTGACCCCAAACTGGCGATCCTGGTTTCTGGATCATGACAGCGAGTGCGCGTGTGTGTGTGTGTTTCGGGGGATAATTTTAGTATTCGAGAGGCGGTCAAAGCAGGCCATTGCTTGATGGACGCGCTTAGGACCTTCAATTCATATAGCTCCCCGGCTACTCGATGGATCTCGATGGTTTCGATTCGCAAACTTTTTGTTGGCCACCAGCTGCTCCGGGGTTGGCCACCCGCGGGTTTTACGGTGGTTACGCCACTAAGAAAGTGAGCGCTGGCAACCTGTTTCCCCAGTCACAGGGTGGCCAACCTCGCCAAAACTCGTAAAACGCGTTGTCGGCACTCGTAAAGCACTCGTTGCGCCGAGGCACCTTATCATTTTACGAGCCAAAACTGAGCCGAGGTGTGTGTGTGTGTGGCGGACACCGATTTATGAAGGAGATTAGTCGCATGCCAAAGGTGACTTACCACTTGCCGGGCCGGGTCCACCGGGTTGCCGTGCGGTCGGGGCGCGTAATGATGGTTGGCCCTCGGAGCACCACCGAGACTGTTGTAAAGGTTGTTCCCACTACGGCGCGGGTTCTTCTGCATGGTGTAGGCCTTCTGGTAGAACGCACTGTAGCCACTATCGCCGTCGCCGGGCTCCCCGGCACCACTCGAATCCTCCTCGGCGAACCCCTGGGCTTGTTGGGGCTGCGTTGTGGAGGGCATTTTCGTGGTGGTGCTGGTAGTGGCCGGCGCCGCCTCTCCGAATGTCCCGTCGTTCTGCACGCCTCCGTCATCCTGCTCGTCCTCGTACGAGTAGTCGTACTCCGCGGTATCGGAAGTTTTCGCTTTCGCTTTCGTCACTAACCCGGTTCCGGTACCCTGCCTCGGCCGGGGTTTGTCCCGGGAGTGGCCCTGCGCAAGGGCTTTGGTTTGTGGCGGCGGCGGCGACGGCGGTGGCTGGTGGTCTTTGTACAGAGGCGAGTGGCTCTTGTAGTTGTTGAGCAGCTCCTCGAAGTAGTTTTTGCTGTGCGGGTTGGCCGAACGGAGCGTGTACTGCGTCTTCCCGGACGTCTTCCCGGACGGCTTTGTCCCGGATGGTCGCGCTGGTTCGTCCGCGAGCCACAACGAATTGTCAGCGGGCGGCGGCGAGGACATCGCCGAGTGGAACGTGGACGCCGAGCGCTTCCTGTTGTTAGCGACCACTGGACTTACGGATCCTCTGCGCGCGAAAAAAACCGGGAACCGGGAAGAAAACGGAACGAAAAAGAAATGTTCAACAAGCTGTAAAATGATTAATCGGTCATCGACAACAATGGTCATCCCGGCTCGCAGGCGGCGGCTCCTGGACCAGGAAATGGTGAGGATGAAAAATTATTTATAATAAGCTATAATTACACTTCACCCGGCGCAAGTCCTCTTTTTGTCCGCCCGCCCGTCTTCGCCGGCGCATCGAGCCACGCTTCATTTTCTGGCCGAAAAAAAAGTGTGTCTGAGCCATCCGCGTCCCCCGCGCACGGCACGGCCCGTTGAATTGTTTACATTAATGGAATTTTCCTACCTCCTGCCTCCCTCCGGGGGCGTGCGTGACGGGGGAATTCCGAAATGGTTTACATTGTCTGGCGCTTTGGAATGCAAACAGCAATCGACAGTTCCGTAGTTAATGGGGTACGACCAGTTTTCTTTCCCTCGCAGGTTTATCATTCTCCCCTTTCGCTTTGTGGCCCCGAGCTGACGGCAACCCACGGCAGCATCTTCAAGAGGCTCGCAGAACGATTTATGTCCCATAGAAATTTGAACTACCAAAACGGAACGTTGGAAAAATTAAATGGTAAAGTAATTTGGAACTTATTTCGTCACCGTCCCGGAGAACGGGTCAGAATGGTCCGATTCGAAGCACTTGGGCCGCTGGTGAGTGCAAACAAATTGTGGCCCATCAAACACACTTCAAAGGCATATGGAAATAGTTTCGGTGTCCGGCGGCGCGGTGCGGTAATTGCATTTAAGCCCCGGCTGGCGCCCGGAAAATCCCGTCCCGGGGGCGCGACCAGGGGAGTTAAGCAAATACACAAATCGACGGTCCACGCGGTGGTGAGTGAAAAGCCATGTTCGCCCGAGAGCGATCTGTAATTGAAATGGCCCCGGTATTCCTGGCTGGAAATTCCTCTTTACTCTCGGTCATTTCCCACGTATGGACACACAGGTGGCAGCCACCGGTCGTTTGAGCACCGAGCATTATTTTCACCGTTTCCGCCATTTTCCCGCAAGGATTCGCATTTAAAGCACGCCACAACAGCACCCGCCACTGACCCACTTTTCCGTAGGGAGGTGCCTGGTTCTGACCATTTTTTGCCATCGCCGACTGGCCGACGCACCGAAACTGGCCCAAATTAGCACTTCCGCTGGCTGCTTTGATCTCTGCAGCGAAGCGTTTCGAAGCCATAATCCAGCCAACCACGACCACGATGTGTTTGACCAGCATACATTCTTTAACATTAATGATTGGCCTTTACTAGAGCAATTACCGTGGCAAATACAGATTGGAAAATCCGGGAAATCGGCATATTGGATACGTCAAACATTCAACGGCGTACGTCCAAATCGCACAACTCATGGCCTGCTGAAATGATGAGTGAAACGTCAAAAAGATGTTCGCGCGATGTTGAACATTTTAATGGCGATGAGCGACATTCAATATCGCACCCGTAATTATTCCGAAAACATGAGCCGGTAGAGATAAAATCTGGAACTCTGGACCGGTCCGATCCGTCCGGATGCGAATTGACTGCAGTCGTCGTCGCCCGGTTCAAGCCGTGTGAACGCAGGTTTTGAATGTCATTTTGAATAACGACTTCCCACTGGCCGCGTTCGGCGCCTTTTTAATGCGCCCTCGCCGGTTAATTTGTTTAATGGCATAGCGCGACGCAAAATATGCGTCAAGGGACATAAAATGTGTCGCTCTCTCTCCGAGCTCTCCGTTGATCTAATTCCAGCGCATCAAACCCGCTGCTGGCTTGATGCTAACCTCGATGTCGTTCGGTAAATCACGGTGTTTCGGTACAACATGCTCATAATCCTCCCACGACGGTGCTGCGACACTCCCGTTCGTGCGAGGACTCCCGCTGTGCCGGGTGAAGCGAAGAGAATTGGCGAATAGCGTTTATTGGTTTGTCGACGCAACAACACGTCGCACTTAGACACAACTCGGCGCATAAAATCCTCCGCGGCACCGCGGCCCATCAAGGATTGTGTGGGGAAATTGTGAGAATTTATCTTCAAATATCAAATTACAATCGCGCAAAGCGCGCGGCAGTGCCCAAAGGATCACAAAGCAGCAGATAGAGCCGAGTATGAATAAAAACGGTCCGCACTACAATCCAGCTGCTGCTGCTCCAGCGCATATCGCGACCGAGGGTCCCCGTATCGGATTTGCTCCCGTTTTGGTAGCGTTTTTTTTTAACTGCAACCGACGACGGGTGAAATAAAAACGCCGTGAAGTCGAAACTAGACGTGCCCGCCATAATAGACAATAATCCGCCACTGGCGGGCGAGCAGATGGTTCCTTCGTTCCCGAGTTTCCACCATTAATATATCGCGCTGTCCTAGAAAAAGAAAATTGGACGGGACCCCTTTGGAGAGCAGCAGCCATCCATTGTGTAATAAATGGAAATTTTATCTCACGTCGTCCGACGGAGACGCAGCAAAACGGAACCATTTCCCTAATTCAAACTAGGATTAGAGAACCAGGAGCCGGAGCAAGGCATCGAAAGGCTCCACCGCGGTGGACATCAATCAAAATTAATTGTGCAATGACCTACATCCGAATTCGGCGCGATTCGGCGAACTTCGGTGCTTGCGTCCCTTTTTTGTTTTGGCAAATCCAATCATTGCAAAAAAGAAAACGGCCCAATACTCGGTCCGTTTGTTGGCCACCGTTTTTCCGACATCCCGAGGCGTGGTCGGAAGGATCGGACCAATTCGTGTGGCGGAATCAGGTCAAGACGAGGTGATGGACGTGCCCTACGGTGGTGTACGCGGTGTGTTTCTCAGCGCGGCCGATCGATTTCTTGGCCAATAATATGTTGTGTGTTCCGTCGACGTGACATGACATGAGAGGCCTCCCCGGGGGTGGTTTGCCAAACCAAACACGGGGCCAATTTCACGCACCAGCCCAGGCTTTCATTTGCATCGAAGGCGGCCTCGCATTAATTATCCTTTGGGCCCGCGGTACTCGTCAATCTCGCGCATCTTAATGGCACCATTTCGCATCCCCGATAAATTGTCCAGATTTCAGATTCCACGCATAAAATCGAGGTCCTTCGAGAAGAGGCGACCCCACCGGGGAGATTGCGCAAGAAAGTAAGATCCGCCGCAGTTCCACCACACGATCGTAATCTCGCCGCGATCGCGATCGCAAAGGAGGTAGCAAAACCCGGGCACGGGTATGCACGATTTGTTGAACACTTTCCGTGCCTTATCTCGAATACATTATCTTGTCGTTCCGTGCTACACACGGGCGCGGGCGCGCGGATGTCGGTCGGCCCAGTGTTTGTCCTGTGCTGAATTCCCGGGACCGGCCCCACGATGTTGGGCGTTTCGGCTGCTAATATGGAGAGCTCTGATTAATCTTAATCATGCGCGTCCCTTATCTGGGCCGCGGTTTAATGTTTTAAATGAAGCGATGAACTAATTTTAAGCACATTACTCACACACTTCACCCCCCCAACGGGTGAGGGCAGATGTTCTCCGGGCTCCGTTCCGGGCTGAGGACAATGTACCGAACGCGTTCCGGTTTTCGGTGGGTCACACTTTTTGGAGCCCCACTTCTAGGCGCTAGGTGCCCCAAAAGCGCAACGTAAGCAGGCGTCATTAATATTAATTACCATCCGACATGCACAGCGCATTGCGCTACGGATGGCCACGATGCGCTTTTCGGGTCTGTGACTACTTCTAATACGCAGTGTGTCTAAAGAGTGCACTCCACATGTAACCTCCGCGTAAGGTGACCAATTGTTGGTCTCTTCGCGGACGTCTAGATACGGAACGGCTTACAGATAAGAGTGTAATTAATCCAATTGGGCCGTGTTTGCCCTTTTCTTGTCGCATCTTGTGATAATTGCTTCACTGATGCTTCTGGATTCTCCCTGGCTAATGGAAACATTTTTTATCATTTCCTCACACGATGATGCTCTGACGGTGCCACTGGAAATTCCCCAAATGGCGCACAGAACGGGCGGAAGTAATGCGAGCGAAGGCTTCTCAGGCCTATCCCGGAGCACCGAACAAAAAGATGACACATTTCGCGTTCAAGTGGCGTATTAATTCAAATTAATTGCCCTCGTGGTGCGCTCACCGAGCACCATTACGAATTATCGCTGCCGATGAACCTCGGATCAAGTGGCGCACTAAATCACATGCACGATGGGAACGGCCGCCCAGCCGATCGGTCTCCTTAAGCCTGTCTTTTTGCTTCAATTCACCACCCCCAGCAGCCAGAGCAGAGTTTCATCTTCACAACCAAAGAAATTAATTGATCGTCAAGAAAGACCCCGAGGCGACAGAGCCAAACCGGTGGACAGATGCCACAAAGTGTCATCCGCAAAAACCGAAAGGAAGATGTCCCATAAATTGTCTTACTGCTCCGCCAGATTAACACATGTCATGTTGGGGGATGCAATGGTTAAATTTAGAACCGAACCCGCGACAGAACCTTCCGCCAGGTTGTCGCTAGTGACCGCGGCAAGGCAAAAGGGAAAAGCGACCAAGAAGCACTCTTCAAAGCGGCCACTTACTGACTGGGTCAACACCGCGCACGCGGCTTTAATACCGCCATTTAACCCATTTGGCCGCCCACCGGATTTTAATGTAGCGCTCCGTGTGCCTCATTTGCGCCCAGCCCTAAATCGCAGACTAAATGAATTGAGATGAAGTATTTAGTTATGCCTTTGCCCTTTTAGGTTGTGTGGCCCACCCACCGGCGGCGGCCAAAAAGGGTCCAAAGGTTTCGTGAGATGTTTTTTTGGAAGGTTTCGGGCGGCCGTAATCCCCCAACGGCGCCCACGTTGCAAGGGTTTAAGGTGTCCAGTTTTTGCTTGATTTTTAGACCGCCAACATGACAGGATTGTAATGCCCGTTGTGCTGCCCGTTACTTGCGCGATCGAGCGTTCCGAGGCGGGAATCGGAACAAAATAAAGAAAAAGGACTCGAAGGTGAGTTGCAAAATTTCGGTTATGCCATAAAACTCACGCGAAGCGCGCCCGCTCGCCGATTACCGCGAAACGCAATCGCAAGATGAAGGCTCATAAATAAATAAATCAGCCGAAAGATCGCCCAAGCAGAGATGCAAGGATTAAGCCCTCGGGCCCGGTCGGGATAGGCCGATTTCACAATCGAATTAATGATACGATCGACGCTAACGAAATTGTTTCCCATTGTTCGATCGGTCGTTCGGAAAGGTCGGTTCCCAACGAACGATCCCGGAGCCGGATTAGGAACGACGGTGTAACGATGCACCTTGCATCGGAAACGGCACAAGGATTGAGACATTTGCGATAAACAAATTCAACGTTTCAGAAGGCAGCGCCGGGTGGCCGCCAGCGTATGGGGCAATTGCGGTGGAAGGGATGCAAAAAAAAGGCCCAGTCAATACGGAAATAACAAAAAGGCACAAATTAACATACCGGACCTAGGCCGGTGGTTCCGTGAGTGAGTTATCTTCGAGCAACGTCGAATTCTAAATCTCACTTTCTGAGTTCTTTACCCCAGCCGAAGGCGAACGGGGGTATTTGACTTTCGTGCCGGTGCATCTCCGATCCGATGCCGTCATCTCTTTCCTGGGGCATAAAATTTTATGCAAATATATTGCCGAGGTACGGCCAAACAATACGGCGCGCATACTGCATTTATTTGTTTCTCTTCGTTTGCAATTGTTCTGCTGCTACATTTTAGAACGAGACAACTTTGGTTTGGTCGTGCCATTTTCCGTAAAGAAGTACGACAAAACATCACAGTAACCATCCAGTATCCTAGGGCAACGCTGGCAGCAAGCCGGTTTTTGCCTTCGCTAATTACCTTGCAAATATGATTTAGCAGCGTTTTCCCTTTCACTTGCCACTCCCGGGTTCGCGGTGCGCGCCCTGGTGCGGTGCAGTGCACTCTCGAGTTGCCACTTTCGTGCTCTTTCGAGTTCATCGTGATTTTACAATTACACCCGAGAAACACAAACACACGGACCATTTCTTCCCTGAAGTGACTGCGCGCACACCGGGAAGACGCCGCGCGGGAGTTAATAGTGTGGAAAGGACAGTTCGACATGCTCGAGAAGACTTTTTTAACAGTCCGAAGCCGCGGGTGTCATCGAAGCCCCGTCGAAAGCATCCGTCATTCACCGGCTTCGAGAGGCCACACTGCGCTCAAGGTCCTACACACGTCGGGAATTCGCTGTCGCAGCGCAGCGCTGTCTTCGCTCATTGATTTGCTACGGTCACAGCCACAGACGCGAAATGCGCTACGAGTGTGTACACAAGTGTGTTTGTGAGCGATGCAGAAACTTAAGATAAAGATTGCACAAGAGTCCCCGACCGGTGTCCGTAGGAGATGATGCACCGGACCCGGGTCGAGCGCCGGCCGAACCCAGTTTTTCGCACTGCCAACGATGACGGTGTCTTTGCTCAGCTGCCCTCAACTCGGTTGACCACCCGGCCGCGGGAATCAGAGCCTCCTGTGTCTTGTCTGAAAGAAATTTGCCACGGACGGTCCCACGGAGTTCGCATCATTTTTGTTGCCGTTGACCGTCGGCCGGGTGGGTCAATATTTAACAAAAATTATGCATGCAAAATTGATAATTGCCGGCCATCGTCGGCCGGCGCGGAACGCATCGTCCCGGCGCGCCCGGCCATCATTACGGCTACTTAGTAGGAACTGCACTTCCCCCGCCGGCGGGGAACGAGATGCCAAAAGATGTCCACAAATAAGTCATCAGCAAGTAGAAATCACTTCATTTGTATGCGAAAATTGCCGTCCGTCACTTCGTGGGGTCCTTGGTGCGACGAAGGAAGGTGACTTATGCGACACCCCGGTGGCGGTGCGTGGCGCGCATTTGCGCTCCATTAAGAGATATTCGCTCGAAACAATCCCCATTCAACTGTCAGGCTCAGCTCGCTCCTATCTCTCGACCGGTCGCTCCGGAAAAGGACGTAGCGGGACGTTCGGGATGACTTCGTTTCCATGATCGCACACACGCCGGTGACCCCTTCGGTGTGTTATCACTTGAAAGTAACATGTCTTTTCGCACGATCAGGCTGCGCGAGGCGAAGAAAGCGATCGACGGGAGTGAATCAGCGCCTTCTTCGATCTTCTTCGACGCAGCGCTATCAGGGGAAAAACCCTCCACGGTCTCCCGGGTCTCCGATGCTTGCTTTGATGGTCTATATTTCGCACATTCAAGGTTCCTACAAAACGAGGTGTTTTGTATTGGGAAACTGTTCCACGAAGTGACGCAATATCGGTTGCATTTTATTGCTTCTCAACACATTGTGTAGGATCTCCGAAGTGTCTGACGCATCATTATTGCTTCGTTTCGCGGACCCGCTGTAATCAGCAGCCGGGCGCGGTGAATCAGTTAAGTCGCTCGGGCTTGACCTTGCACTACCGGGAACCGGCCGGGAAATCAATCACTTTTCGGTCCCTGGAGCTTACCTTGAGCCACGGTGTGCTTCTTTCGTAGCACCGAGATCCTGCACCTCGAACCGGTGCACGACCTGTTTGGTGGCCGGATCGGCCGCGGCTTCTTCGGACGACTCAGAGGACGAGGACGGTTTCGGATGATGCTTGTGATGTTTGCGGTGATTGTGGTGCGAATGACGTGACTTTTGCTGCGGTCCGTGGACCGTAGTGCGGAAGGCATCCACCGGCAGCGACACCGAGGATTCGTCCGGTGCCGATATTGGATGCCTCGCCGGGCCCTTCGCAGGACGACCTTGCACGTAGTGCTGCTCGTGCCGAACGTGATGCATTCGGGACATTCGGGCATGGCCATGGTTGTGATGATGATGATCTTTCCAGCGAACCAAATTATCGGGCGCCGGCACGCTGCTCGAGGACGAAGACGAAAATGAGGACGACGGTGGCCAGGAGTGCGGTGGACCGCGTGCTCCTCCACCCGGCCACTCGCCACTGTTGTCGTCGTCGTAATTAATGTCACTGTCACTGGCAGCGGCCACGGCATCGCCGACGAAGCCGACACACATTTTCACGTTCAAAAATAAATGCAGAACGAACATGAAACGAACTGCCGCGATTTTCGTAATTCCCATGGACGATTTCATGATTAGCCCGGGCGGACGCGGACACGCGAAGATGGTGCACAATTTTGTGGGGAACGAGATTAAAAAACCGCCACACACACTCGTACTGGCACACAGACACACAGCGCCGTTTTCACCACACGATGGCTGAGAATATTGATCGGATTCGCGGCTCACCCGAAAGGCGATACTTTTTCATTTCACACCGCGGTTAATTCACTTCAAACCTTTTTCATTCATTTTCTTCCTGTAAATCTCGTTCCGTTTTTCGTTTCCTCCGAAAAATGTAAGATCACCTTCCGATCGCTATGGCACTGCTCTGCTTGCAGGGCGAAGAAGCAAACGTAAAGATGGACTGTTTTCCCATCAAGAAAACACCTCTCTAGATCGGTTCCTGACTCACTCCGCGCTCATTATACTGCTGATCCTCGCGCACACCACGTTTCTGGCACACATTGCCTCATGGCCGCGCGCCGTCGCGATCGCCCCGGCAAGATCAACAACAGGCTAGACGGGACTAGACGCACACTCTTTCTCTCACTAGCCGCACTGCGTGAAATGACATAAAACAATCATACTTTATCAGTTCACTCACTCATCGGACGGCGGACGGCTACGAGAGGATCAACATCGACGATCGTTAGACTTACTGACTACTTCGCGCTCTCTCTCTCTCACACACACACGCGATCCTTCGGTGCGCGTAAGGAGATTAAAACCAAAAACCGGCTGCAATCACCACGGGGCAATAATTTATTATCATCTTCCCCAATCGGAGTGCGGACTTATTTGCGCGAAAATAAAGACGGAACTCAGAAATTTGTCTTCGCCAAAGATTACTGTTCGCAGGATGTTCCTTCCGCGGGATTGGCGAAAGGTTAACGTTTTGATAAGAGCAATATGCCGAAGCCAACAAAATAAACAATCGCCGCGTAATGGAACGCGCCGTCGTTCGCTGTCGCGTTAACGATCGTGATTATTTATAAATGCCCGTTCTCTCTCTGCCCGGTTTCTCATCCCAAGGCAAGATCAAGATCGGGAAGGAGAAAACGGTAATTACTTAAAGCAAACAACAAGAAAACAATTTACGAAAAGCTTGCACAATCTTCAATGCCCCCCAATCATGCGAAGGGACCGCAGAGAACCGATTCACTTGACCACCGAAACGAAAGGCACCCGATAAAGCCGGTCCGTTAGTGGGGCAAATCACGGCCACGCGGCAGGATCACGCCGGGCCGGTAAAAGAGGACCCGGCAAAAATCACGAACTCAAAACGTTAAATATTAATTTTCTCCAGGTGGTGGTGTCGGCACACTGTCGCCGGATCGACCACAACAAGGTGATATAATTTGTTTCCGAGCACGCACCGGACACCGAGATCGTTGATTTACCATTAATCACCGCACTTCTTCGCAAGATCGTGACGTTCCGATTATGCTTTACACCGACAACCCACGCGCGTCTTGCCTTGAACGAAATATTTAATCAGTGCGCGAACCGCGAAACGGACCTCTTCACCCGACAACAACTGAACCTGAGCACTTTGCGTTTGCTAGTGCCAATAAGAACACCAAACCAATGGAAAACTGTTGGATTTTTTATTAACTGGAGTTTTATTGAATGGATCTCAGCACTACCTTGAAACCGCTGAATAAACACGAGTCTTGACGCGCGCTTTGGTAACTTCACTCTGCACGTTGACGAATAATTTTTGGGGAAAACCACGCAAATGAACGTGGTGAAGGGAAACAATTTTCTTAATCCGCGGAAAATGTGTGGCCGGAAGTTGCGCCGATCAACTGAAAATGAGCGGATGCGTTTTTGAAATTCAACTTGGGTCTGAATGTAACTGACTTCCGCACCTGACTTTGCATTTTCAAACCTCACTCTGAGTCCCGAAGCCTCTCTCTCTCTCTTGTTCGCTCTCTTTGCGCCAAGTAAAAGCCCGGTCCACACGCTACGATTTGACTGCTACTTGAGTCTGTGCAATCGCATCGCCGCAGACAAATCGTAACGTGTAGACAGCGAAATTGCACCGACTTTTGTCGTTGTTTGCTATCGTCGCAGTTTTAGAAAATTAATATCTGTCCAACCTCCATACATGTGTGCTGATGGTGGTTTGAAATGTTGACATGTTGATGCGCGAGTTTTTTACGGAATTTATCGAAATTTAATCATTGCTTCGCTTTAAAAGCTATTTCCTCGACCACTGTGACCGATAAGTGAGCACAACTTATCGGGTCTGCGACGCAAGTCGTTATGTAGTCGTAGCATGTGGACGCTCCACAGATTAATACGGTCCGATAACGACTTTAGTATACGCAGACTAAAGTAGCAGTGAAATCGTAGCGTTTGGACTGGGCTGATAACAAGCAAAGTCGTTGCAATTTCGCTGTCCAGACGCTACGATATATCGTTACGATTTGTCTGCGCAGACAAATCGTTGCGTCTGGACCGGCCTTTAAGATGAACATGTTCACTTTGGATGGCAACCGATCCTCTCTCTCTCTCTCTCTCTCTCTGCTTACGCAGAATCCTTCCGCTGCAACACGTTTTCCGTTCGCGTGTCGCGTTGGTATTTGCGTGATTGCCTGCGCTTCAGCGACACAGAAACGACGACAATAATTACACGCCACGATAAAAGTAAGGCACCTTTCCAGCATCCCAAGAAGAGGTCCCGGGCCGGCAGATGCGGGATTTGCTGCTATGTGCATCACCGCATCCCGCGCAGCATCTCATCATTAATTTCGCGGAGCAGCATTGAACAGGGATTTTCGATATAGTTTCATTCTAATTGGTTGACTTTCAAACACTTTCGTTGTGCTCGCTGGCTCCGCCATCCGCCTGGTCGCGCTGTGTCGGAAATTTCTCCCCACACTTTACGACGGAGATTATGATCACCCGGCCGGCAGCAGCCGGAGTTATGGAATCCGATGTTCATTGAATCCGTGGAGTCCGACGGACCGGCAGACGGTATACGCACAATTTCGCTGCTCAATATCAATCGGCCACTCCGGGCCCACTCAAGGGCACCGGGGAGGGCCACACACCGGAAATCGGGCCAACGGGCTCCAATTTCCATTTCGACTAAACGACTGTCCATAAAATGGGCTACCCGAAAGTGGCCCACGGTGGGCGCATCGCGCGAAGGTAAAAGCAGCATAAACCTTCGTTGGTGGCACTTCCACGGCCACAACAATCCAATCGCGCCCCGAGGGCTCCCACATTCCTTAATCTCCGATCCATCTTTCGGTGCACGTTTCGATTTGGAGCTTGCAATCGTTTCAACCCCAAAAAAAGAAAACAATTCAAACATCTTGCTCAAAAGTCATGTCAGAGGCAGAGTCCCTTTTCCCTTTCGACATCGCTGACGTTGACACGTGCGGTGGTGGCCACAATTCGGGGGAATGGAAAAACATGCACTTCATGCGAGTGGCGTAGATTGCGCGACCCAATCCCCCAGCCCCCCAGAAAGTAGGAGAGACACGTACCCGTCGATGAAGATACCGAACCGAAAAACCAGCCAGCCAAACGTGTTCCTCCGCCCAGATGCTTCATTAGCGTGTAAGCAACCGAATCACCAGCGCCAAGCCATTCATGCCGCGGGCTACGGACCAAACAGCATCCCATAAAATGGGTGGCATCAGGTTACGCGCGGTCTCTACGAGTGGCAGTGCCATCGCACAAGTTCATGACCCATCACTGGGACGCACGCACGCACGCACGGGCGGTCGGAACTCGAGCGGTCTCCATTAGGCGGCCCGCACGTAGAAAATTTTTGTTTATCCTCTCGAGCATAAACCGAGCGGCACGTGAGCTCCGTTCGCAACAAATGATGCTCCTAGTTCTGCTGGTGGTCGGGCTTTCGTGGGAACGATCCGTCTATCCTGGCCGGCGGGACACGGCGTTTCGCAAGGGCGCACCGTCCATTTATTAGTTTGTTTTGCTGAACTTTGCTATCTTCGAGACGCCGGTGTCGTTCAGAACAGATTCATGCCCGGTCCAGCGGGACAGATATGATTAATGATCGATTTGCATGTTTACATCAAGCAACAGGCACACCGTCCGGGGTCCGTCCTTACGCCACGCGTTCTGTGCGCGTATCATTGACATTGATAGAGAAGTCAAGAGCAGAGACCGGTAATGGTTCAACACGCTGCAAGAAACTGCAATTGGCGAGAGGGTGTTGGTGCCTTCAATTGGAATCTACGACATTTAGTGGAAGCCGGGACTGTCCTAAAATATTTACCGAGAACGACGATTTGTGAATTCGCTGGAAAATGTTAAACGTAAGCAAAAATAAACCGGCCGCACTTCGTTCTGCTGGCGAGTCTATTCCGGTGTCTCTCCGGAACTGCATCGAAGGAACTCGATGGTCCAACCAGCACCGTTGTGGGGGCTTTCTATCAAGTGCAGGGTCATAAAAATTCACGAGCGAATACCCTGTTTCCCCCTGGGTCTGGGTGGCGAAACGGGGAGGACGGATTGGAAAGACACGACGACGGTGCGAGCGTTGTAAGCCAATAGAAACGAAGATTATTTACGAGAACAGAGGGTCTCGTTGGGGCGAACTAGCCGTGTGCTAGGAGTCAAGTTTTACGAGGTCACTTTTAACCAAAAGTTATTAGTCGAACATCGTCGGCCACTGAAAATTCGAGCATTTTTTTCGAAAGGTAAATAAGGTTTCTAACCCTTAGACCCAAGCGTCTTAAAGACAAGAACGTCGTAAGAGCAGAGCAGCAGTATCTGTGCTAAAGTCTGTCCTTTATCAAACATTTATCGAACCCAACAGCAAAAGAATATCGATGAAATAAATACAATCTGCGGTAATCCTGTTGATGATGAGCTAATTTAAGATTCACACAAGCCTTCTGTAACCAGCTGGTACGAAGGTGGGAAGGCCGAAAACTAATCGCCCTTTTTACAGTAGCCCTAAATGGACGATGGACTGGTAATTTAAAATTCTGATTTACGATGTTCTCCTTCGACGCTTCGCGGCTTTGAAACTATAATCCCTTCCTAGACGTTGCCGGTGACATTGCGGAAACGTAAACCTAATTTGGATCAATATCTCCGACTCGGAGATTGGATTGGGTGTCCCGGGTTTTTGTGTGGCGAGAGATCGCTGGTTTCAGGTTTGGCTAGATTCAACATGAGTTTCGTTAGCAACATGTACGATACGCGGTCTGGTGTTCTAATGCACGCCATTCAAACATGTGCCACGGTAACTGTAGCACGTGTTCGCTTGACCGTTGATCGGCCTGACAAGCCGTTGTGTCGCTGAATTTGAATAATACTCCCCAATGAGGACAGAATGTTCCGTCCATGTAAGGGCGTGTAAAGACCCCTGAGATGGCCACTAGGAACACCCACAAATGCCAGCTAGCTGGTTGTTTACTTGTTCCCGTCGCCAGAACAAGAACGAAAAACCTCGCAACCCAACGCGGATGTCATAAAGTTGCAATCGTGTGGCGCAACCGAACAAATTCTAACCAGAGGGCACCATCCCTCGAAGGCCCAGACTGCACACTGCGGCAGGGCGGCAGGCACATTTCGTGACGAGAATAAATTCTCCAATGACAACAATCCTGTTCGAAGTCGGCGGCGGGGATACGAAGCGATGGCTACAAAAGTCTGGGTGGTGAAAACGGGCCGCTCGGCTTGGCTTGCACTCTGCACCGCACTCTGCTGTCCACCCATAAAAAGAGGATGAAAGAGAATTGCTGCAGCGGGTCATCGGTTTTTCTTTCACGAAAAAACCGTTTTCTCAATAAAAAAAAGTGTAGTTTGTGCAATATGTCGTCTCCGAAAAGCCCCTAAAATTGGTTTCCTTTTTTTTCTATGCCTCATCTCGAGCTCCAAAGTCACATCGTGCGGTTTCCATGGCAACCGCCAAAGAAGCCGGAACGCACATATCGAGTGCAAGAAATTTATGA
This sequence comes from Anopheles cruzii, assembly GCF_943734635.1. Classification (NCBI taxonomy): domain Eukaryota; kingdom Metazoa; phylum Arthropoda; class Insecta; order Diptera; family Culicidae; genus Anopheles; species Anopheles cruzii. Next base: position 86,511,298 of record NC_069145.1, read on the forward strand.
CCTCTTCCTTAATCCCCATCACCATGGCAACGAACAGGCTGCCATCCGGTGTCTGCACAAAAACCGTTTTACGGCCAGCATACGCCCATTCCGGTTTCGCTGCTGCATTTCATTATTGGGCCATAAAATCGGGACGGTAAACGTTTTACTGATTGGCTTAGAGCTTAAAGGATGCGCTCCCGAGGAAGTCCGTGACGAATCTGCATTCCAGACGCGCAATGCAAAAACTACAGCCCGAGTTCCGAGCGCTTGGTGAAGGATGCAAGAATTGCAGCATTCTTTAAACGATGTTTGGGATGTGTGTTTTCAAAGTGAAACAAGAAGTTAACCATGGCTGTTCTAGTCAATCAAGCTATTTATTCTAACACTGCAGCAATCAGGTCGTTCCTCGCGTTATGCTTCTCCCGTGCCCGATATGTTACCGGTTTTACATTTTACGGCCTTTTAATTGCAGTGTTCGAAAGATAAATAAAACACGCACGTTCCTAGACACCCGGCACGATGTGGCCGTCTCGACGCGAAAGAAAGATCGATCCTTCCTGGGGGTGCCCCCGAAAAGATCGATTTCAAGAATTATGATCGATCCATTAGCAGCTCGTTTCGTGATTCATCTTCGCGGTTCGTGCTATTTCTAGGAACACTCGACGATCTTCACGCACTTGCCACTTACGATCGTTACGATCACGAACAATGCATTCAGCGAAAGCTAATGAAAGCGTGATTCCAGTGAATAACGGGTGGGCGATGAAATTTTGTAGAAGAATGATGAGCAACCACTACAGACCAGGCAAGCAAAACATTTAGGCAGCATTACGGTCCGGATGGATTCCGCGGAATGGTGGAAATCGAAATCAAGAAAAACTGTTTACACACCCGACGCGTGCCTATTGCTTCGAAAGTGGGGTCCAGGCCCGGGCGGATCATGTTTAATCGTACGCACCACATCTGGAAGAACCGGGCACCGCTACTCATTGATTCAAACATATTCATGTTAGCGTTCGGTGGGGTCTGAGTTTTAACTCTTCGCTTCTGTCTGACTACTGTTTCAGCGTACCGGGCATTCGAATCAATGACTCGACCGACACAGAAAAAAACCAAAAATTATTCGCATTCCAAAGGGAGCCCAGTCATCATCGCTCGCTTTCATTATGCCAATGTCTTTCTCTCCCCGAACAGTAGCGATTGGTGAGGCCAATTACATTAGCATATGGAAAACATTTCCTCCCGCGGACGTGCAGCCAATGTGCGCTAGAGAGCGGCGGAGGTTTTCCAAGAAATTCCAAAACGTGTGTGACGCACGATTGCTTTCCTCGCACGATCCAAGCCGGGAAGCATCCAATAGTTAGACTGCATTAGTTTCTGTCGTCGATCGTTTAGGATAAGAACCGATGGTTTGTGGTTTAAAATATCTATTCACGTGTTGATCTCTGATAATCTTTTCATCATCGGACAGTGATAATATTCATAATCGGTCCCAATGAAATTCCAGTAACTTTTCAATCCAAGTGTTCGATGCTCTGCGTTTCGATCTGCAACGCCTGCTGACCGCAGAAGCATCGCGTGAATCAGCACGTCATCGCATTTGCTCTCATCGAGTGCGCCGGGTTAAAGAGCGTTCCGAGTTCGTTGCCATGGCCACCCCCATGGCCCACTGGAGTTTTGGGGAATGAACCTCCCAAAAGTGAGTAAGCGAAGAACGAACTCGGTCCCAAGAAGTGGTACTGAAGCTGCCACGTAATAATAATAACACATTTTCTAGCACTGCTAGCAGCTCTCTGACCGCGCGGCCCCCAAAATCGTACCGGTTCCAGGGGCGGCGCGCCGCACAGAAACCGGAGCACGCATTATTATGCAACTTGTCTAAGTGAACGAAAGCACGCCGATTACTGTAACGAAGTGCAGTGCGAGGCGCAGCTAGAGAGGAGAAGCCATAAGCTAATAATACGAAAGATCCCATCCCCTGCGCGCCCCGGAACCGACTGCAACCCACTTTATTCCGGCCGTCGCACAGCTGGACGTCAGCAACAGTTCCCAAAATGATTTCAATTTTCGCTTCAACTCACCAACGCTGCTCAGTTTGGCCTCCGGCCATCGCTGACGCTCGAACCGGGATGAGTTATTGTTTCGGGTGTAATTAAATATTTGAATTATTTGACAGGTTTATTGGTTAGAGGGCGGGATCAGGCCGTGGCCACGGTCCAGCAGACCGATACTGACCGCTTTTAAGTAGTTTGAGTTTGGATGCATTTCGCTTCCGCGAAGCACTTCCCGCGGGAGCCACGAGCAGGAGGGCCAAAACAAATAAAATCATGCCTCAAATCGGTAAGCCGACCGCGGCCGAAGGAAATACAAACATAATTTTTCGAGGAACAGAAGGATGGAAGGTGCTAAAACGACTTCGGGCCCCCGGGCAACTGGCGCTAATTGATGCAGCGTTGGTATAAGAAATTTGTGCATCGTAATGACCACGCGTAATGCTTTGAGCGACGTCGGCCAAATGGAACTGGGATGACCCCGTCGGAGTGCTCTCCGGAGCAATATATCTCAATTTTGGTGCACGAACAGAAAAACCGCATGATTAATGGGGTCACTTTTTGTCGTTTTTATTGGTGTCGCTTCAGATAGTCGTCATAGAGGCGCAACAGATCGGAACTGGTGCGTGGTCGCACCGTCTCCAGGGCGTACTCAAAGTGTGCCCATTCGATGGTCTGCACATCGAGCGATTGTTCAAGTCCGCGCAGGGCCGCCTCCTGGCAGATGGCTTCGATTTCGGACCCCGAACAACCGGCCGTGCGTCGCACCAGCTCCTGCACGTCCGCATCGGGGGCCGTGGGAATCGTTTTTAGTTTTATGCGAAAAATTTCCTCCCGTGCTGAATCATCCGGAAGGCGAACGTAAACGATGCGATCCAAACGACCCGGTCGCATCAGCGCTCGATCGATGAGGTCCGGGCGATTGGTGGCCGCTACGATACGTACATCCTTCAGCACACTTACGCCATCCATCTCGGTGAGCAGTTGCGCAAGTACCCGTTCCCTCACCGAGCTACCACCGCCTTCTCCGGATCGTTCGCCACCGATCGCATCGAGCTCGTCGAAAAAGATGATCGACGGGGCGACCTGACGGGCCCGACGGAACAGATCGCGAACCGCTCGCTCCGACTCGCCAACCCACATCGAAAACAGTTCTGATCCCTTGATCGAAAGGAAATTTAGCCGGCTCTCGGTCGCGATCGCCTTCGCGATCATCGTTTTCGAACAACCGGGCGGTCCAAACATGAGCAACCCGCGCGGTGGTTTGATGCCGAGCCGCTCGAACACCTCCGGATAGTGGATAGGCCAGTTGATGATTTGGCGCAGCTTGAGCTTCAGCTCGTCCTGCCCACCGATATCGGTCCATCGGACGTTCGGACACTCGATCATTATCTCGCGCATCGCACTCGCCTTCACCTGCTGCGTGGCCGCCAGCAGCGCAGCACCATCGATCGTGGCCGTACTGGCTGCGGCGTTCGCGACCAAATTTTCCAGATCAGCTCCGACGTATCCGTGCGTTATGCTGGCCACCGATCGGATCTCGTCCGCCAACAAACGGTGGTTGAATCGGGCCAGAATTCGCTGCAGAATGGATTCCCTCCCCGCTGCATCCGGCACCGGTAGCTCAAACTCGTAATCCAATCGACCGCCACGCCGTAACAGGGCATTAACGTTGTCCACATTATCCGTCGTTCCGAGCACCATGGTGCGGCTCCCATTGACCGTCGCGTGCAAACCATCGAGCAGATTGAGAAAGTGTTGTGAGGCACGCTTCACAATATCACTCGCCGCGCTCTTCGGACACAGGTTGTGCAGTTCCTCCACGATGACGAGCGCCGGCTTCGGGTAGACGTCGAGCGCTTCGGTAAACAGTCGCGAAACATTGGCTTCCGATTCGCCGTAGAACTTGCTGAACACCTCCGAACAATTGATGCGCACCACGTGGCAACGTTGATAGTGTGTGGCCAATACGTTAACCAGCATCGTTTTTCCGACGCCCGAGACACCGTAAATGAGTATTCCACGGCTAATGGGCCTCTCCGGCACCGTGCTCGTTGTTCCGGAGCCCATGCCAAACGCGGTATCAATTAACGCTCGCAGTTCGCTTATGGTACCATCCAGAGCACCAATGTTGGCCAATGCGTAACGCTGATTTTGGTGGATCTGTTCCGCCTTATCGGAGTCGTCCCGGAGTACGAACTGTGTCGTTCGCAGAATCACAAACATTCTGCCATCAGCCAAACTCATCTTTGCCAACTCCTGGGCTAGATCCGTTCCGGCGGTGCGTACGTTCACGATGTCAAAAGCGAATCTTTTATTGCAAATATTTAAACAAATAACATTTTCGCTCAGAACCACAGAGCCTTTCAGGCGTTCCTTCAGACAGGAGAGCAAAAATTTTCCATTCTTCCGAAAAAGAGCCGCTTTCTCGGGGTCAGCCAGGTGAAGGGTAATTTCTTCCGCGTCTTCCAGACGGCTACACTCAAGCGGGGCCACACAAGCACTTAACAGTTCCTTGGTACTGAGGTCAAACTCATCTACAAAGAATCAAATACCATGCGCCATTACAATCGTCCTCTCGTTAGTCTAAACCCAAATTACCTAAAGCTTCAAGGGACAACCTTGGGCCGCTCACATCTTCCGTAGGCCACAGTACACGAACTACGGAACCGAGCGGTTCCGTGCTTTGGCTCAGTGTTACTCGAACAAAATCCCCCGTCGCCAGGCCTAGCTTTCGGACCACGCTTATCGGGAACAGAACCAGGCCGTACCGTTGACTGGCCGTACATTGTTTTACTTCCACGTGCGAGGCCGACAAATCACCGATCTCTACGCGCTGACAGTGGAACGAGCCGCCAGAAGAAACGTACGCACTCAAAGTGTCGATGTTTGCACAGTTTTCCGATTGGTGCTTCGGAAGCTCGGATGTTGGAAGGTACGTCCGGCACTTTTCACAGTTCCACCAAGGCAGCCTTTCTTTCTTTGAGGCCGATTTCGGAGGCATTTCGGAACACAAATATAACTGGCGAAGATTATTGAATCAAAACACGCGCGCCCAGTTTGACAGCTGTCATTGGTTTGTTGGTAAGCAAAGTGAACTACACTGTGTAACATAAAATTTGGGGCGCCTCGTGCATGATATTTCAGCATATTTTTTATGTAATTAAAAAGAAAAGTTATTATAGAACAATTTGTGCAATTTAACATAATGTGTATTCAAACTTTGGCCATCACTGCACACCAGTTAAAAGGCCACAGAGCACTCCTTAATCATAAATCTTCCTTGTTTATCTCTGGTTTTGTCTGATTTTTGCGCAATCGATTGTTGTGGCAAGACTCCACCTTTTTGCTCACACGCTTGCAGCCATTATTGGCAAAAGTATTATGTTCATCCATTGTAACGGCTTCCCTGAAAATGTAGCTGAAGGGTACACGAGTAGATATAACAATTTAGAGCAAAAGAACACAAAAATAATACACCAGAAACTTACTTAAGAAAACTTTCTTCGATTTCCTCGCTTCCGGTTTGCTTGTAGTACTCCTTTCTGATGCAACTTTCGACGTGCCGCTTCTCGAGTGGCAAAAGTGGTATGAAATGATCGACCACCTGCGACTTGACTAGATCACTATCAAACATCGCCCCCATTCCATTGAGGGCAAATCCTTCTAGCGTACGCTCGAAATCGTGCATTGATGTTAGGTGACGAAATGTTCCGCTCTGCATCAATTGCCTCAAATCTTTCGCAATTTCTGGTCCACCGACGTTCGAGAGGAAAATGAAGATTGCTTGCCGATAATCGTGGTGCCTCGAGTACGCATGATTGTCCAGCAACGATACGATCGAGTCGAACAAACCCGGTGGCATCTTTTCGACTTCGTCGAATATAAACAGCGATTGCGGACACTGGGCGATCGCAGACGTAATGTCGTGGACGAGTCGCGACTGGAATACAATAAGTCTGTTGGTTAAATAACATTCCACTAAGTAACACAGCTTGACTCACTCGGTACTCCTCCAATCGGCTCTCAAGCGGAAAGTCTATCCGTCCCAGGTACTTGTGTACAAACTTACTCTTTCCACCTTTACTGCGCAGTGCTCGTGCGACATAATCTGCAATGTAGTTTTTACCGGTGCCTATAAATGGCGCGGAGGATCGAGTTAGTGGCGGTAGTACAAACTGGAAATCCGCACTTACCTGAAGCGCCATGCAAACTAAAAGAATTAGGAAAGTTATTAATAAAAACTGTCATAAGAATACTCTTCCGCTTTACCTAATCACGAGCGGTTTATCAGAAGCGGCTATGTTTCTCAGGTGCCCACCAATGGCATCCAAAACTGCTTCCTTTGCAATGTGTTGTCCGAAAAGGTTCTTTTCAAGCTCCCTTTCGAGTGCTTTAAATGTGAAAGAGTGTGATGTCAATTGTTAGGAACCAGGGCAACAATTGTTGAACAATCACTTACCGTCCATTGCCTTATGGCTGTCGTAAAAACTACAACATTCTGTGACTCGGCAGTAAGTGTTTTGCATCGTGAGACTGCCCAAGGCAGCGAATTTTTTCGCTAGATAATCAATGAATGCACTGTTGGGAACGATCGTGTTCAATAGCAAGCACCAAAGAAAGGCACTACCGTACCAGACGGACACAATCCGCTTCATGTTTAAATTGTTTATCACAGATCAAGCACCAAGTACAAAGATCACATCTTTCTCACTACCTCAAATGTTTAAGTAAATCGTAGGAGTCTGTGCTTGAGCTAACTGAATTGTTTAAAGGGCCGTTTACACGTTGCGATATGTCGCAGCAATCCCTTGTATCCATTATTCGTAGCGATATATCGCAGCCAAGGTGGAGCGTCTACACGCCACGATGTATTCGTTGCGATTTGCAATCGCAGATCTCAGTGTCATGGAAACAGACATGGAAGAAACACTGTGCTTGTCTGCCTTTGGATTGTGCGTTTCGGTTACAAAGCAAAAAATAGAACGTACCAAGAGTACTAATCGGTCACGGTGGTCAAGGGAATGGCTTTTAAAGCGAAGCCATTATTCTCACGTTAAACTTTTGCTTTAAAAACATTCAAAACAACATGCCAAACCGCCATCAACACACGCACACATGTCTATCCACCGTCAGCACACGCACACATGTATGGAGATTGGACCGAAATTGATGCTCGGCGCATTCAATTTTTTTGATCTGCCGATCTGGTCGTATACAAGCAATTTGTTCCTTTTTTCCTGTCTACACGTAGCAATATATCGTGGCAATTGGTTTCATACAAGGGATTGCTGCGACATATCGCAACGTGTAAACGGCCCTTAAAGGCAACGGTTGGTTACGGTTGCGTTTGGAGCGGTTCATTGATTTTCATAGAGCAAACTTCCCAACAAAACTAAGATTCAGTCTGCTCAATAGAAACGAGTACGACAAAGCCGTAGCATAGCTGCGGCCACTAACGAAATTCGTGATTCATCCTTGATCCTTCCTCCAGATAATTTATAAGCAGCAGCAACCAACAGACCACAACTTCACGTCCTACTTTGTCTGAATATGTTTGCACAATTCTACAATCAGCTGTCACTTATTTGTTGGTAAACAAAGCAATCCACACTGTGTAAAATAAAATATCGTACACTTTCAGCACAGCTTTTATTTTAGTAACTTTGTAATAAAATTGTATGAAATTTAAGGAATGCTTCTATTTCGGCTGTTAGTTTGTTAAATGTTAATCGCTCTGTAATGAATTTTTAGCATTCCTCACAAGATGATTTGTGCAATTACCCTTCAAGCCTTATGGCAGATGCATTCACACTTTGGTCCATCGTAATGATTCGCTGCAGGACAACTGAGGAACGGCGAGTGAACTATAGCTCTTCGTTGGGGTTTTTGCGCAATCGATTGTAGTAGAGAGCCTCCACCTTTTTGCTCACACGCTTGCAGCCGTTGTTGGAAAAAAGACCCTCGTTGTCCATGGTGACAGCTTCCTTGAATATTTCACTACAGACGAATAGATATGAATGAGCTTCACACAAAAGATGCACATCGTTACTTCGGGCACTTACTGTAGGAAATCTTCTTGAATATTCCATCTTCCGGTGAGCTTGTTGTACTCCTTCTTGATGCAGCTTTCGACGTGCCGCTGTTCGAGTGGCAAAAATGGAATAAAATGATCGATTACATGTGACTCGATCAGCTCACTACGGAGCAAACCACCGTCAAGGTTGTAGGCAGAGATTTCGAGCGTGCGCTCGAAATCGTGCATTTTCGTATCCTCGCGCCACTTTCCGGCCTTCATCAATTGCTTCAACTCTGCCGCAATTTCAGGTCCACCGATGTTCGAAAGGAAAATAAAGATTGCTTGCCGATAATCGTGGTGTCTCGAGTACGCATGATTGTCCAGCAGCGATACGATCGAGTCGAACAAACCCGGTGGCATCTTTTCGACTTCGTCGAATATAAACAACGATTGCGGGCACTGGGCGATCGCAGACGTAATGTCGCTGACGAGTTGCACCTGGAATACGATAAGTTTGCTGATAAAAAAGCATTCCCTAGGGCAATACAGGTTGACTCACTCGGTACTCCTCCAATCGACTCTCAAGCGGAAAGTCTATCCGTCCCAGGTACTTGTGTACAAACTTACTCTCCATGCCTTTTTTATACAAAGCTCTGGCCACGTGCTCCGCGATGTAGTTTTTACCTGTGCCTGTGGCGAACGAATGGGGTTAGTGGCCGCAGGACTTATTGGAAATCAGCACTTACCAGGAGCACCATGGAAACTAAAAGGAGAAGAAAGTACGTTATAGAGATGCTACTATCGTAAGCATACGTTCCCGCTTTACCTTATCACAAGAGGTTTTTCAGAAGTTGCTATGTTTTTCAGGTGCCCACCGATGGCCCCCACGACCACTGTCCTTGCGATGTGTTGCCCAAAAAGGTTCTTTTCGAGCATCTTCCCCAACGCTTCACGGGAAATTTCATATTCAGGTCAGTTGTTGGAAATTAGGGCAAAAGTCGAACACGGCTACCCACCATCCAAGTCGTAATAGATGTAATCCAAACTGCAACATTCTAGAGCCTTGCAGTAAGTGTTGTGTTTTGTGTAACTATACGCAGCAGCGAGGTTGGATTTCATCATTTCCGCTACGTTTCCTACATCAAAGAACCCGGAACCCGGAACTACGCTGTTTAGCAGCATGCACCATAAAAGTGCTCCGCTGCACCGGACGGATACGCTTAGCCTCATGGTAAAAAATCCGAGTTTTCGCACAAACTAATGCAGCCGGTACATTTTGAAGCAAGCCGCAACAATCCGGTCTTTCGGAAACGAACAGCTGATTTACCGGTTTGACATTTGTCAATGTCACTCGTGAGCGATACGTTTAGAATTGCTGATTGAACTGCGTAAACCAAACACCCCTCATCAAAGATAGTTTCAGTTTATTTCAATAACTAGCATAATAAAATCGTAATATGGCCACGGGGTTACTATCGGGGCTTCTTCTTCGGAATCTTCTCCGTCAGATTGTTCGCCGTGGTGTCGCACTCGCACCACGGAGTCTTTTGTTTGTCGCAGACAAGGTGCACGTTTAAAACCGTCACCGGCACATCGTCGATGGTCAGCTCGCGGCGACTGTGCACCGAGTATTGCAGCGTATTGAGTCCCGTTTCTCGATCACGCTTTCGGGTCACTTCCCGCTGATTAAAGCACTTGGTTGTGTCCCGCCGGCGGTGCACCCGGTCGTGCACGTGCAGGAACGTGTTGTTCGTGCCGGTCGTTATGTTCTTCGGACGCCGCACCTCTAGGCCGGCTTCTTTGATGCGCACGTAAAACTCGTCGTCTTCCAGTCCCCAGCCCCAGTACCGGTTGGACATGCCGTTCAGTTGGGCAAAGTGGTCCATCCGCAGCAGCAGTATGCCACCTATGAACGCGGCATAGTGGTACTTGGGATGATACTCGGGTCCGGAGATGTGGAGCGGACCTTCGGCGGGAAACTCGTACCGCAGGTTATCGTTGAGCGGCAGCAGATCGACGTCGTGCATGGCGAAATAATCGTAACCCTCCTGGACCTGCAGGAACCCGATGTTTATCAGCGACGCGCGATTGAATCGATACCGATCGTGCTGGTTCACGACGAAGATGTGAAACGGGATGTTTTGTTTGCGCAAAAACGTGGCCATGTGGGGTGCAAATTGTAGTAGCTCATCGAATCGGTCACGAAACGGAACCACTATTGCCAGCTTCTTCCGGTCCGGGGTGGGCTGCTCGAGTCGCCGGAAGCTCCGGTGGAACTGCTCATGCTGCAAATCACGTTCTCGACCTTCTTCGCACTTACAGCTCGAATCTGAGGACAAAGAACCTTTTAGTGAGACCCTAGAACAGCCGCTTTAGCGGGCTTTTAAGTTACCCAATGCCGTTGGAAGGCCACCAATTAGCAGTACCACCGCAATCAAGGCGAACACGCAAATTCCGACGAATCGTAAGACAACCGTTCGCATGTGCTTCACCATCGCTGTGGCTGGGCATTACGGAGATCGCGCGATCGACACACTATTGCCAGAAACCGCGGTGCGGTCAGTCGGTCGCGATAGTGCCGAGCATTGTTTGGCGAGGTTCTAAAATTAGATGCAGTTCTTATGCCGCACGCACCGGACAGGTGTTTGTTTCTTGATGGCCGCTAGATAGACGATTGTTGACATGTTTTTCTTCACTGCGGCTGATATGAAATACTGCGTGAGTAAATATTCTTTTACAAACGTTTCAACGACCATAAAATAATGGAATCTAAGTTCGCGGCAAAGCAGAAATTAAAATAAACAATAGGTAAATCACAAATCATGTTGTACGAGAAAATACTGTTTTCAAATGCTTCTTTTGAGGCACTGTCAACTGTCAAAACAAGGTCCACGCGAACAAAATGACACATCGAAAGCACTCCACACGAACAGCAGCATTTTACAGTGAATGTGTAGCGCCATCTATGGGTGACTAGCGTAAGGCAATTTTGAATCAGACCACATTGGAGGTTCACCCAATTCCAGAGAGTTCATTCCAGAGAGTTCACCCAATTCGGTTGTGTCCCCACCAGATTTCAGTAAATATTTTTACCATTTCTTTACCACAAAAAATGCAACTTGAACGAAAACCGGACACTTTCAGTTTGTTCTTCCTCCAACACTTTAAACTTTCTTTATTGCCTCAGCTAACCTTTACTGCTGTTAGCATAACTTTTAAAACTCCTTACTTGGTCACTCGGACAGTCTTTGCACCATTTGCACTGTCGTTTGAAGGAAAATGTGTGCTCGGTTAGTTTAAAAAAAGGAAACATATCCTATCACGCCACTAATGTCTTTGCGCGTTCGCGCGGCCATTATTAAACTAGAAAGGTGCTCGGTTGCCTCGGTGTACTTGCCAGGTTGCCCCAGTAAGTTTCCTACTGCCTGCTGAAACCCATAACCAGTGATTGAAAATACGAGGAAAAGCTAGCACCGGGGATGCAAAACGCGGGCCAGCCCCGCTCCAGGTGGGAGGGAGCCGGATCGGTTTGTAATCGGCTCCGTTTTGTCGGTGATGGTAGGTGGTGGGGCCCAGAGCATAGGCTCAGTGCGTCGGCGGTGGTAAACAACGTGTGCTTATGTGCTGTAACTGTAATTGTGTATGTAGAATCACATCACGCATCGCATCTGCCTGAGATCCGATCAGCGGAGAAGCTTCTCCGTGCTACGCCAGTCCGGTACGATCACTTCTTTTTGTTCTTCTTGTTGCGCAGCTCCTCCATCTGCTTGGTGTAGCCGTACTGGTTGATTTCCTTGTACTCGTTGTCGCACTTCAGCAGCAGCTCGTACCACTGTTCGCCCTGCACCCGGGGCGCATCGACCGTTCCGCCGTAGATCGCGGGCAGGCACTCCTTCGAGATGTGCTTGTAGAGCGACTCGCGATCGGTCCCGTGAAAGATGATGCGATTCCGCAGCTTCTCGCGCAAAATCGGCTTGAAAAGGGCAAACACCATGTTGAAGATCTTTGGCTGGTTTATGATGTGAATGCCCTTAATGCGCAGCGGCACCGCGTCCTGGAGCCAGTCTACGATGCGCTTAGCGAACGGCGGCGTAAACTGCCAGGCCTGCTGCAGCGTCAGGCCGTCCATATCGAAGATCACCACCGCGCCGTGCACTTGCGTTTCCGGTTCGAGCATCGCCGCCTCCAGGAACAGAACGCAGCCCTTGAAAACTTCGTCCAGCGTGACCTCTTTGTGTTTCCAGTTTTTGCCCAGCTCGAGCAGCAGCACACGGCGTCCCAACTGATCGCGGTTCGGAAACACGGCCAGGATGTTCTGCTTGAAGATGTTGGCCTCCTTCGACGGCATGAGCTCATTGTACATGTCCCAGTGTTTGATCTTGAACTGGAAATACCGCTGGATCTGTAAGGCAGGGAATTAGTAACATCGATTCCGAAGGGCTCTTCCCGTAGGCCAACCTACCAGCTCGCAGGCACTTTTGGCGTAGAACTTGCACGGTCGAAGAAACCGTATCATCCAGTCATCGTTATCCACGGGCACCACCAGGCCTTCCACTTCTGTAATCGATCGAAAGGATCATCATAATAATTTCGCCATTTAACAACCGTTTGGGGATTGGGAAACACGGTGACAAAACAAAACATAAAACCCCGAGTCACTGTCGCCACCGCCCGGGGTGGGGTTTAGTTCTTAAATAATTGCGCGCACTTTCAGCATCGTCACCACCTCGTCGGAACGAGGTAATTTGAAGCTTTGCACGGTCTGAAAGGGGAACTAAAAAACCCCGATCTTCTACACGTCTACCACCGATGACTAATGATCAACCCGCCTTTCGCGGTGCCCAATAGTCTGACGCAAGCGAGAGAACCCATTACTGATCTTCCGATCTTCTCAACCTTGAGGCAATTTGGGGACACAGAACGGCACAGCCACCAGGAAGCGCAAGAGCCGGTTTTGGGGTGTGTTTACGTTTTGGAATCGCTGGTGAATGAAACTAAAACTCGCCGGTTTGCCAATTGGAACACGATTACGGCGAAACCTGAAGGTCTTGCGCTATGTTAAATTTAATGAGCGAATTTACTGCCAAAGCGCTCACAAAAATCGTTTACGCGTCTTACCTTGAAGCAGTTTCCGAAGCTCGGCGACCGAGGCATCGCGGATTTCGGGCGTTTCACGCAGCTCGCTCTTCGCGACCTCCTTGCCGAAGGGCGTCAGATCTTCCAGCTCGAACCGGAGCACGTAATCGCCCAGCTGCACCGAGGGCAGCTCCTCTACGTCGGACAGCATCGTCGGAACCCCTGTGGGCAAGCGAAGAGTCTCGATTAGATGATCGTTTGACTTCAATTTGGGGCCGTTTCGGTTGAAAGCTTCCAGATTAATTATGTCGCTGCTGCTGCTGGTGCGTTACTTACTCATTTTGAAGGGATTTCGTATTTCGATCGACGGCTGTTACTAAACCAGTGGGGAACAAGTTTCGAATCAATAATCATTCACTTTCGCTCGCTGGGTAAGGAACTCTCGTTCTGTCTTGCTATCAGTGGCCAAGTGGCGCACAAGGTTTAGGGTGAAGACGACCCCAAGAAGGTCGATCGGCACGAAGCACGATCACACAAAACGACTGGGGCTCAAATAGATTTGGCAAGCGCACCTGTGAGGTGTTAATTTGCTGCTGGCTCTCTCTCGCCAGCAGGTAGATAATTGGCGGAAGCCGACGTTCAACCGGACCTCCCCGGTTGAACCGACACTCAACCGTAATTACCCTTGCTCGCTAGGACCACCACTAGAGCGATCGTTATCGCCTAAGCACTAACAGCGATCTCCCGGGGGGCCAAAGTTCTCAGGTTCCCATAGGCCGCGCGTTCGCATCTTCTCAACTCAGCCGCCTAATGGCGGCCCAGGAATCCACGGGTCCACGCGTCACCAGTACTCCAGTAGGGATGCTCCCTTTGGGTGGCCGGTGGCGTGGCTTACGTAAATCAGCCCATCGGGCGGGCTCGCGTCGTAATTGGCACACAACAACTTATTGTTTATCAGTGCGCGCGCGGCCACGGTGCGGTGCAATTTGTGGCGCTCCCCTTGCGCGCGCGTACCGTAATGTTAACCTGATTTCACGGTCCCTCTTCCGCCGCCCCGGTTGACGGAAAGGGTTTTTGCGTAAGCAAACAGACGCACGATCTTCCCAGCTGCGATCTTATCGGGTTTTGCGATCGAAAACTCGGGTGCCCTCGTTTTGCCCAGAATGTTGTTAGCTGAAGGCGACTCCGTTTGGTAAATATTTAAACCCAAACTGTACAAACTAAGCCACCACGGCCGGGACTTTTTGCAGCTCGATCGCGCAAATCATAAATTGCAGCGCACAGCACTGCGCGGCGGTGACCGTTGGCACGAAAGAAACCCGTTGACCATAAGCAGCATTCACTACTGGGGCACTCTGCTCGGCCTTACCAAGTCGAGCCGCGAGAGACAGGTTGTTGGACCCCCGTACTGTATTAAATGTAGCAAAACCTGAAGTGTTCTAAACTTAGTGACACCGAACCCAAACTGGCACCGGTTTTGTTTCCGGGAACCCCGGGTCCCCGGAACAAGCAAAACGTTTGGGCTCCAAATTTCAAACACAGCACCTCGCGACTCGCGTTCATTGTTTCCGCAAATGTCACGCAGATGTTTGAATTTGTTATAACCACAGGCTGCAGAACGAGAATTCCTTAATCCTGGCCCCTCCGAAACTCCACTCACGATTCACACACCGAACGGGGATCGCGATCGCGAAAACTCGTGTGGCAATACGAACTCGCACCGATAACCGTTCTCCAGCAACTGGTGAGAAGTCGCGATCGATGGCGCGGCTATATAAAAATTCTGGGCTCACCTGGCGGCGGATCGCGTGCGTATGTATCGGTTAATGCGGTGAGCAGCCACCATTGCTCACCGTGAAGGTCAGCGGTGAGCTGAGCCTATAATGAGCATTGATCACCGCTCGCCGAGGCTGGGTGCAGCAGTGTGCAGATCACAACTACTACGCTGTGCATTGCAGCGTTTCATCATGCGTAACGTGGACGCGGATTGATCGTTCGGAAGAGAAATTAAGAGCTGCAGCGTGGCGCATAAAAAACCCAAACAAACTCACGATCCGAGGGAGTGATGGAGAGATCAAGGCTGCTGTGCTGCATTCACTGCACTCGGGTAGTGCAAGAGGAGTTGCACTGGCCACTACTGTGACGAACCAGAAAAAGTGGTCCTCCTTGCAGAAAGTGAGTGTGGAACGGGCAGAAAAAAATGGACTCGCAGCAGCAGCAGCAGCGTCACAGGAGTAGGAGCCATGCCGTGATTTCCCGGGGAACTCGGGGAAGGCAACGACCTGCCGAGATCACGGCCGGTCACACTCGGCACTGTCCGGCGCGTGAGTCGTGCGTCGCGGTTCATGCAAATCCTCTTGCCAGCTTTAGCTAAATCTTTGGATTCGGTTTCACGTGCCCCTGGTGGCCACAGGAAGACATCGCTTACACGGGCCGCCGGGTCCACGTTGGCTGGCGGACCACGGACTCAAGAAGCGTGAAATTTATCGTTTGCTCAATGATCGTCGCGTCCGTCCGTGATCGGTCAATACTGTGTGCCCGGTCGGTTGGTAACGCACGCAGGCTGTTATCCAATCAGTCAATCCGCCCCTAAATCGTGATCTTTTATGGGCCCGCTATAGTGCGTCAGGTCCATAAAATAATGCAATTGCTTTATGAACTTCTCCAATTAATATCTTCAGTTGTTTGCCCTCCTCATCTTACTACTTTAGCTGCTTCGCAACTGACGCAAGTTCCTTTGTCAGCCATTCGTACGGAACGGAGAACCCACTCGCGGCGCGGATCCACTGGTCTAAGGTTAAAGGTGCGTGTTGCGTGCCGTAAAAGAAGAGTGCCGAGCCGCTGGCATTCGGTGCGCCAGTTCCTGTTGCGCCGGAACACGATCGCGTGGCCCCAACCACTGCGACCCTGGTGTGCACCTCTTGTGGCGTGATTTACATTGAGGAAAAATAAAAGCACCGAGTACCGGTAGAGTGTTCAGGCCGGTGATGAATTGGTCAGGCCCGCTGATCGCTTCCGAACGGTCGCACTTCGGTCAGCTTCCATGAGGCAAACTGGTTGATGAAAAATTCATAACCGCGACGCGACGCTGAACTCAATCACTGTCTCTCGCGTCACGCGAGAACACTAATGCCGGACCGGACCGCGATCGTAGGTCAGGCGGCCGCGTCACTCCAGAGTCCAGAGATCGCGAGTGGCACACATGGCAAGTCTCGTGGCCTGGTGACCAATAGTCGGCACCGGATCGGAGCATATTATTAACACCGGTGTAAACAACCAGCTTCGGCCGCATGAAGTAATCGAGCGACTGTAAGGAGCTGCAATTCCAGAGGGAGTACCCGGCTCCCGGTGATCAAAGGTCGTCGTGGTGACATAATACCGTGTCCGGGAGAGACGCGCTGGTGGTCATCGTGGAGAGAGGACACTATATTATTTAATGCACTCCGGAACGGCCGACCGGAGAGCAAACCTAATAACAGCTCGACAAGCGCTAACGACAATGAACGACAGCTTCACTGCAACTTACCCGGTCGGTCTGGAACGATCGTTTCCTTTGGAGCACTTGATCACGCCGTTGACGCTGAAATTGTTTTGATATTCTTTTTTGCTTTTCGATCACTGTACTACACTGATCACTGACCTAATGTTTTGACGATCATTACCGCCGACTGTAAAAGTGAGTCAAACGGTCAGTTATATCCCGTCGCCTAACGCCACTGCGATCGAAAGGGAACAAGGAACGCGTCTGGCAGTCCAGTGGTCAGACACTGGCACTTTTGTTTCCCCGTTCACGATAACAGTGCGTGCAGGGCGTGTGGCCAGATTGCAGCAATCAGCTGGAAAATGGCACAAGCCCTCGACGCGATCACCCTCCGAGCGATGTGTTTGTCGTCGCTCTCCGTGTGGGCCACCGTTTTTATCGCCACCCGGACGGGTAGCATAACTCTAATGACTAATCGACAGTGGCCGAGCGATGGCCGAGATGCAACTCAAAGGCCAAAGTACATCTCTGCCGTCCCTCACACACTTGATACTTGCGGACGATTACACGCAAGAACTCGGTCACAGATTCGTAGTAGCGAACCCCTTTTTCCGATCTCGGACACGTGTGTCCACTGGTTAAACGGCACAACATTTCCGGTCCGGGTTTCTCGGAATTCACGGTTTTCACGAACCACGGCGCGCGGTGCATGACGCATCACTCTTTCACTCGCATGTTGTGACAGGTCGTGCGTTGCCCCTAGCAACGAACGTTCTTCCCCAAGAGAGCGCGCTCTATGCGCAATGCGCAACAATTCCGCGGAGCACACGTGGCCGTGCCAGAACGGGGTAAGAAAGGACTTTCGCTCTGTTCTGCGGTGGAACCGACCTACCACACACACACAGTCTCGTTCTTTCTAGCTTGAGGAGAATCGTTTGGCGGCACTGGCGACGAGTTTGGCACCGGAATTGCAACTGAAGCTGGCCCGGCCTGTACCGTATCGATATATAACACTCGGTGGCCACCTACTCTCTGGACTGGACTGTGGCCCCACAACGCGCGGCCCC
Organism: Anopheles cruzii; assembly: GCF_943734635.1. Classification (NCBI taxonomy): domain Eukaryota; kingdom Metazoa; phylum Arthropoda; class Insecta; order Diptera; family Culicidae; genus Anopheles; species Anopheles cruzii. The sequence goes on from NC_069145.1 coordinate 86,528,974, forward strand.
CTTTGCAGGCGCTTTCGATAAGCCTTTCATTCTCGCACCACGCGCTGCGCTGCGTACAAAGATTTCGTTTCCGGGTTTCCGGGGCCCCGGACCGGGTTGGCTGGCAGAAACAATGCGCAGAGAAAAGCTCGCGATGCGTTTGTTGTTCCGCCTTTTTGCTAATGCTAATTGTGGTCAAACACACACACACACGTGCACAGCACCGTACTTTGTGCGGCCCGTGTAACGGTTCCCCGTGGGGTTGAGAGGTTAACCGGGGGGGCGAAGTTTTCATCCGGGGGACTGAATTAGTAGACACACGCGCACAATGGAGGCCCACTATCGAGAGACAATCGGTGGGCAAAGATTGTGCACTTTTCGCCATGTGGCGCAACCTGGGGGCCAATGTACCGTCTACCTTCTAATCACTTTAAAAAACACTGACTAAGAGACAGCCGGCCCGCACGAAGCAGCGCGTGTTAATGGGGCAGGTTCTAATTAGTTGGCCAAAAATCCGTTGTCAAACCGGCGGCAACGTCGTGTGCCACCGTTCGCGACAGAAATGGTTTGCAGACTGGCGAAAAGTTCCCGGTTGAAAGCCCTGCACGCGGTCGAGGACCAGCAGCGTAACACTGGTGGCGGCAAGAAGGTCGAAGGCCGGAACCGAGAGTCCGCGCTCGTGCGCCAATAGCGCAACCCGGCGTTCAACGGGTTCAACAGCGCGGCATTCAAATTTCGAACAGAAACGCGTGGTGGCCACCCCAAGCAAGACAGAAACAAGGCACTTTACGGCACTGACAGACAGAGAGGGAGAGAGTAAGTGCGCACGGAGGTAACCGCATTAAAGCATTTAAGTTTGACGACTCGGTCGGGGCCACCCAAAAGGCGAGCTGAAAGATTCATATTTATGATTTACACACGACAAGGGGCCGATTGCCAAACTCTGTGTCCGACCTGCGGCTTCGCAGACGCGGTTGACTCACTCGGTGGGGCTCGGTCACGCGTAAAGTGTGCTGGCTGTGTGGCCATGATGACCCTACAGCAAGGTAAAGAAGCGACCCAAACCCGCGGCGATAGGTGCAAAGTTTGCTTACACGCAACCACGGGGCGGCGGTGCGTATGTCGTGCCCTCGACTCTCGCGCGTTGCGCAATCGATCAGTTCAATTCATAAAACGAGGACCCCACTACACGCTTTGGCAATCGAAAGCTACGCCCGAAAACTGGTGGGGGGGGGGACTGTACGCGGAGATCTCATCATCGGCGTGTCGTCGGAATTATCGGATCGGTTTCCGGTGTGTATGATGGGAACCAGAGAGAGAGGGGCGTTTGGGGGCTCGCTGACCCCTGCTGTACATCATTTTGTAGTCACATTTGCGGTGAAATGAAGTGCCACAAAGAAAACTCGATGCTGGCCGATCGATCGTTCCGGAGCAGCGCAAAGTGCACAGTGAGGTAGGGTTCTTTGCTTTGTAGGTTAATCAGATGCACCGCTTGGTTCATCGGGACAGCTACAGCTGCGTGCTGTGTGGAGCAAATCACTGGCCGCCCGGTCACTTATCGCGGCCATCAACTACCGCACCCGGATGCACTGCGGTGCGCGCACACCCGTCATCGGCGCCACGTGATTAGATCGGTGGTTCGTGTTGTTTTGCGCTCCGCTTCCCGGTTGACGCGAGGAGCGAGTGAATGATCGACCCTTGCCTTGTCTATCCGTCCCATCCCGCGCGATCGGAGGGGTCAACGGATAATTGGACCCGAGACCCGTTCTCTCCCGTTAGAGAGTCGAAATGTACTCCGCAAAACAATGGAAAACGCGGGCCAAAAGGCCAACCCCCCGGGCCAAGGGTCGGTGCAAAGGGCCGTTGTGGTGCTTATTTTAAAATATGTCTTTTATTAGATTACTTATTGTATGTGTCTTGCTTTTTATCGTTACTTGTATTACAATTCAATGGCTTGTTACGCGTGAGTGTTTAGGGGATTTTATTGTTCTCCCGAGTACCGAGTCCTCCCGCAGATCGAGCCAGTGCGCGGGAAGGCTCATCGGTTGCAACGGTGTTGTGGGCTAAGGAATGAGAAGCCGCGGAAACAAATCTTACGAATTAAAGAATCAACAATTGAACACTAAAGGTACGAGATGATGGAGTGATGGAATAACCGAAGAACCGGGACCAGGGAAGCTTGTCCACCGGCCGCTCTTAAAAAAGGGATGCGTTTGATGGGATGAGCTTTTTCGGGCGAGCACATGAGGGAATGATTATTGTTTATCTAGAAAGATGGTTACAATTAATTAACAAACGTCGTTGCCATCCGGCGACCACAAACTCACGCACACACACACACGCACATACAAAACCACACATTTCCCACCCATTCATCCGGTTCCTGGTCCCTCCTAGAGCCTCTTCTCCTTCGCGTGCCGCTGTTGCCAATGCAGCAGCGAGTAGTGCAGCCTAAGGGGATCCCGTTTCCGATATCAGTTCTTGGCGGCACTCGCCACATTTGGTTTGATTTTTTCGTACAGAAAGTCCTGCATCACACTCCGGCCCGGTGTCCGTAGCTTGTGCTGCACAAAGTGGAACTGATCGCGCGCAAATTCGTACAGTTCGTTCTCCATCTGCCAGATCGCTGACTCTTTGATCCGTGCCACCGTTTCCGGGGTCGGTTCCACCTTCGACTTGGTCCGGCGAAGGTGCGATTTGTTCGACTTCTGGAAGTGACTGACCGCGCCGCGGTACAGCCGCGGCAAGGACAGCTCCAGCAGCTCAACGAACTCGTCCATCTCCTCCGTCAGCCCCACCAGAAAGTACTCCGCGACGAGATTCCGTTTCGCTTGCTCCAGCGCCCAGCTGCTGCCCGGGTTCCAGCACTCCGCGTGGTGCCCGCAGAAGAACGGTATCTGAAGCCACATGTTCGTGGGATCACAGTCGGGTTTCTGCTTGGCGACGCACTCGTCGAACGTCATCGTGTCGCCGGCCCGGTGCCGCACCAGGTACGGCCGGTAGTCGTCGCCGTAGCGCAGAAAGTAGTAGTACGAAACCAACCGGTCCAGCGGCTGCCGGATCAGATTTATGTACATCGGTTTCGCGGGCATACCGTATCTGTGGGGAGGGGGGATGCCGTATCAGTGTCAGTGTGGTGCGAGCGGCCACGCAATGCACTTACTTTGAAAAATCTAGGAACGCCATGTGTCCATGGTAGAAGGCGGGTTTCATGCTGTCCCATGCGGTAATATTGCGCACGAACTTGAGCTACGAATGGAGGAGGCAAATTAATCATTCAAAACGGCAGCTTCCCAATGGACCGTGACCGGGGTAGGTACCTGATTCGGTAGTGACAGTACGTGCATGTTGGCGGTAATGTTAATGTGCAGTACGTGGAATGCATTCTTTTTGCACAGATCGTACGTTAGATTGACGAAGCTGGTGCTACCCGTTTTCGGAACCCGATTGTAGATTATCACAAACTTTTCGTCGTACTCTCGGTACACCGTCAGGTCGTCCGTCGGCCGGATGCCCGTTGGGGGTCTCCCGATCCGCTCGTCGCCTTCCACTGGTGGATGGAGGAAAGGATGTTATTTTGCAAACCAAATGGCCACCGCGCCGCCGGCACTTACATTCCCGAAGGTGCAGCGTCAGCCTGTCGCCTACTATGACCTTTGCCGAAAACCAGTGATAGAGCAGTATAAACACAAAGCCCGCAGTAATCAGGACGAGCAGAAAAAAGTATTTGGTTGTTATCATTTCCGTTCGATTCCGGCCGCTGTCTGGCCCCCCGCGCCCGATGCCGCCGATGAGCTCCGCCGCGCCCCGTTATCGCTTCAGGGACCAGAACGAACAAACGACAACGACGGAACACACGATCAAGGTTTAGCACTTTTCCGCTCCGCTGTTGCGTTGTTGGTGCACCATTTTACAGTCCAGTCCGACCACCCTACGGATTGCTGTGTCCACGACCGATAAGAAGATTGTTCCTGTTGACTCCTTCCTCTCCGGAGTAAATACTGCGTGTGTTTGTTCAGCTTGCGGTGCAAGGGGAACTCACGGAATGTTTATCTTTTTGACAGCACCAAATGTCGTTGCAGAGGGAGCTCACGCGATCGAAAGGGGTAATTGGCGAGACGTTTTTGGGGGTAACATTTGCAATTACTACGTTCGTGCACTGTAAAAATGGCATGAAATCGTGGCGTAGGTATGTTCTGCCAAGCGGACACAGCGATTATTAGCACCGCTTTTTTTCTCGCACTCATTGGCTCTCGGATGCGAAATTCACGAACTGTCAGTTGGCTGTCAGAATTTCACCCTCCGAGGTAAACTCAGTTCATCACTGCGCAAGCAGCATCCATTTTTCGTCTCGTCTCTTTGTACGCTGAATTTCTGTGTTTTATTGCTTCGGTAGGTGGTTGCGCTGCTGCAAAGTTCTGGTATTGATCGGCGGAGCGATTCAGTGACTGACTTGCGGATTTTTCCATAGCATCACCCTCAAACGCCGTACGCTGACAGGACGCCACCTAACCTTACAAACAGCGGACAAGGAAACACAAAACAAAACACAGCACAGCACAGAATGGCCACCGTAATCCGGCTGAAGCGACGGGTCGATGAGGACCCACTGAACGCGTTCGTGCTGAACTGCAAACGCCAGCGCGTCGGGGGAACCACTGGCGCCGCCGCCGCCGCCGCCGACGAGTCAAACGCAAACGCGGACGAATCCTCAACGATCCTGAAGTTTGCTGGCACATTCACCCAGGTACCAGGCACCACCTGCCGACCGGTGTCCCGCTCGTCGAACCGGGGCTAATAGTGCTTCGTACCATTTTAGGCCGACGGGATCAAGTCGCACCTCCAGAACATTCACAAAGACCAGGCGAAGGATGCAGTTTCGCGGGTGCACCGGCCAAACATCAAGTCCCGGAACAGGCTGGCGGCAAAACAGAACGCACAGAACGACCGTTTCCGGATTGTCAACTGCACGCGGTCGCTCACGGACGAGACGGATGCCGTGGCGGATGGTGGCAGCATTCCGTCCTTGACCACGATCGTTGACGTCGAACGGGACGCGGTGACCGTACCGTCGTCGTTGCCGTCCCTAGACCCGATGACGAGTGTCGTTCCACAGCCAAACACAGCCCAGTATCAGCAGCCAGCGACGGTGGAAAATTATTCGTACGAAAACGGGGTCCACTACGTGTATGACCTGTACGTGGCCGATACGAGCCAGTCCGCTGGCCACAGCACTTACTTCACCGACAATCTGGACGATCTCAGGTTGGTGCTGATAGAAGACGCATACTTTGCATTCTATTCGTTCATTTAAAGCTTTAGCGAAGGCCTTAGACTGGTGTGCGAACTGTAGCGGGACCGCCCCCCGCCGCCGGTCCGGACTGGGGCTCGTTGGTCTCGGCTTTCGGTTAGTTTCTGTAGTACATTATACGCCCTGCGCCCCTCTGGAACTGCAGCTCTAGCGTTAAGAAACATAGAACAAAGCATGAAAGCATAAACTCTCTTATCGATTAAAATATAACCTAATGGAACCACGCTGTGATGCGCTGTCCACCGGCCAGTGGCGTGACAAGTTTGGCTGAGCGTACCTATTCCTTTCGTGTGTCTTTCTGGTCTATTGGTTTTTCTTTTACGGGGGAACACATGGGTTCGAGGGGGTCCACTGCCTGCGCGCCATTCTCTAATGCGGTACGACGTAATTCGTTTCAGCGTCATGGTTTGTGAGGATCCACTGTATGCGTGCCACCGAGGGGGATTGGATTCCGACGATTCGAGCGACACCGATTCGGATGACTCGAATGCCGAAAGCCACTGGCGGAACGAATACCCGGACGAAGATGACGACGCGCGGGTCGACGGTGGCAGCATCGGCGAGGATGACATGCGCCGCGCGGTGGAGGAGCTCGATTTGGGTATGCTACCGGGGTCGGGGTTTGAGTGCTTGATGTTAATCGTGTGCCTTACTGATGGTGGTAGATGGTGAGCGGGAGCTTTCGTCGGACGACGACGACGATGGCCTTGTGTACCCCAAGGACGACGGCGGTGTCCTGTACACGGACGAAGAGGAGGACTCGCAGAGTGACACGGAGATCGATCGGGAGGACGTGAGACGGTACGGAACGGCCTACGCTCGCTACAAGGCACGCGTCTTGCGCACTATGGAAGGACGTGATGAAGAAAGCAGCAGCACCAGCTCGGAAGAAAACTTTGATCTTTACGACTGAGAAGCCGACATTGGAGATTGGTGTGCTCTTATTGATGGAGTCGCTACTTTACGGGTAACCTCAATTCGGACCAGCATTTTTGAAATATAAATTTATAAGTAAATCTGAAATTCACATTATCCTTTTTGGTTGTTGTGTGTTCCAACTGGGCCATCTTCGAAAGCATCATAGGAGCCGTACCGATAACAACAGACTCGTCCTTGGTTCAAATCTCCCCTTTGGTCACTGTTTTTTGACTTTGTTTTTATTCTTTGCTACGTTTTACCCCCCTATTATGGTTCTCGAACGGAAATTCTACCGTTCGAGTGAACACAACAAGAGAGAAAGCCGAATACAGAAAGAGAGAGGGCAGAAAGAGAAAGCTATAGCAAAATGAACTCAAAATGAACGGAATGAACGTTCGAGGACTCGAATCGAGTTCTATAATAGGGGGGTTAATCTCTTCGTTAGGCATTTTGGTTTAGATGAGAAATGGAAAAGTCCAAGGCAACATCTAACATTGGTTGAAACACACCGTCGAGAAATGCGTGCGCGGAGTGCCGTTCTATAAATAGCACACCCGATTTGATAGCCCAACATGGGCAAATCTGTATTCGGCGTACCTCATGCTGAACGTTTCGGTAACCGAAGTAGCAGCGTGAACGCTCACCGCCGATCGAGCGTGAGTTCAAAACCCGCCGACGACGCTGCCGCTTGTCTTCTTTTTCAACAACACCTTTACCCTTGCTTATTAAGTGTTCAATTTTAATCCTTTCATGATTAATAGTTGGTCAACGGCAAGGCACAGCAAAGTCACTTTCCACACGGGCAGAGGTTGTCTCGGCGCGAGTCCTGTTGTGGGCGAACGCCTTCATTAATCTGACTCGTACTAAAATACTAAGACAAATCACTCGACGACAGATCCCTTTTTCTTACACCATCCTTACACCCATTGTGCCCCATTGGAGTTCATGTTTCGGATCACAAAAACGCATAGAATTCGGCCTTTTTTTATGTTGCTTGAATTGTATTCAATCATGTGGTTTTCTTCAGTTTTATTTCGATCTCCGAGAAAATGGTACTTGCGTCATTAAGTGGTTGTGAGTGGTTAAACGGGGGGGATTAGCTTCATTTGTTGCGGGGTTGTCTTGCACTCGCCCCGGGTGGCCTTCCGAAAAGTATTAGGGAAAGATAGTATTTCTACAATTATTGTTCACAGGATGAGACTCCCGTTTAGCGTCAACCCCAACGGTTGGTGTTCCTGTCCTTCCTCTGTTACCTCTGTCGGTTATTGTTTAATTAATTTTATTTCGTGTCCGTGTGTGAACATCTACGAGGGTTTTGTCCCTTTTTTGATTTGCCAAGTCGAGTTCGTTTCGAAATTCTTTGCCGTCGGCGACACCATCAGAAATCAATAAATAATTTATTGTCATTTGCTTTTCGATTTCCCTGTCCCTACCCGCCGCCGGCTTTCCGGAGTCAATATTTAGATGCTAACGGTTTTAGGTGTTCAGAGCGATACGGAGAAGGATTATCGTATCATGCGGAACACAACTATTGCTGAACTATTGTGGTTCGTGGTTCTAACAACTGTCTGGGATATAACCACACCCCCGGCGCTTGTCCCATGTTATATGTCTACTATGGCCGATAGTTTCCTCACACGTAGGGGGTATTTGAGAATCTCCGGAACTCCGGAAAAGGGATTCATAGCGGGGATGGCTAATAGAATGTGTTATCTGTTTTAAGGAATTAAATTCGAGCTTACACAATACACGACGGAACTGCTACACGTTGCGCTACGCCACAACGATGACGACGACGACGACGGCGACGACAGGATTATGCGGATTTGATATTTCGGTTCCCTCTACTTAATGGCTACAAGGTAGTACAATCATAACTAACGGTAATCACATCGTGTGCGGTCTGTCGCGCCCCAGAGGTCTAGATTAAGGTCTACAGTGTATACAATGTTCCTTGCTTATCCTCGGAATGTGATTGTGGGGAGGGCTAAATCGGGGTGCGGTTGACCCGGAGCGCGGATATTGCAACTCATATTCGACCTGGTCGCGCCGCACGCACCTCTAAATGCACAACTGGCACGAACTGCAGCCGCTTGCGGAACTTAGCGGAAACCCCCCTGGGTATGGCCGCTCGCTGCCGCCGCCGCCGGAACAAACGATAGAGCAAAGGGCTTACAGGCTACACATTTACACAACGCTAGCATCTATAGTGGTTGGTTTGTCTAAAAACGATTAAACACTTTGGTGTAAACTCACTTCAACTAAACAAAGCTTTTCGCACGACCACACACGACCTTAGTGCCGCCGCCCCTCGGGAAGAAAACAGAAAGAGAGAGAGAGAGATAGAGCGGAAGTATTGTCTCATGCGGTGTGCGGGGCGCAAGGTGCGGTCAGTGCAGCGCTGAGCGGAGAGATTAGAGCGTATACAGAGTTTTAGACGGAAGTTTCCGTCGCCCGGTTGACCGCGACCGTTACCGCGGGGCTCGTGGCCCCACCATTTGGTGAAACGGATGCGCTACGTCGACCAGTACCGGCAGCAGGTTGTCCGGTCGCCGTCGGGGCACTGCCACCGGCAAGCGGGACCGCCTTGCAGTAGAAGTTCTTGTGCGCAATGTACGTTTTGGCGTAGTTGAAGGTTATGTCACACGTATCGCAGTACTTTGGCCCCGGTGGTAGGTGCTCCAGTGTCAGCGGCGTCGGCGGCACCGGCGGGGACGGTGTTTTCGCTCGGGTCGGCGTGTCGGAGCGCCGGACGAGCGAGGACGAGATTGCGTCACCGGCCGTCGTCTTCGTCGGCGTTTGAGATTTCGGTTTCAGATTCAAAGAGGAAGGTGGCGACGGTGACCCGGCGAGCGGTGAGTTGAGCGAGGGCATGTGCGGATCGATGGCCTCCGTTTTGACGGTGGTGGCCACCACCGGGGCTGTCTCCTCCAGGCAGACGTCCACATTGATGTCGGTGGTTGTGTCTTGGTCACCGCCCGACGGTGACGGAGACCGATCGTCGATCGGTTCCGTTTTGATCAGACTACAATCGAAGGAAGAAAAGGGTGTTGAAGACCGCGACCAGGGGACAAAAGGGCGGACGATACTAACCTGCTGCTGGTGCTACTGCTGCCCGGTCCCGGTGTACTGGCGATCGGTGGCCTCACAGCCAGTTCTACTACGGCGCCAGCAGCGATCCCGTTGTAGAGTTCGGCCGAGTCCAACCCGAACGGAACCGAACGGCCTCCGCCGTGCACTTGCTTGATATGCTTGATCTAAAACACAACGCGACATTAGAGAACTTGCTACCCGCCGGGGAGGGTCTGCGCCCAATCGCGGTGCCGTACCATATTGACCCGATCGCTCGTCGTAAACGGACACAGCTCGCAGTGATGGCGGACGCTGGCTACGGGTGATCCGGCCACGTCCGGTGGGCCCGAGCCGTCCTGGGCGAGGAACTTGTGGGTCGCCGAAGCGAGGGCGGCCGCTGCGGCGGCCACGGCAGCCGCATTCTGGGCCCCGGCCGGCGGTATCTCGATGCCGTCCTCTTCCAGGATGCAGGTGATGTAGTTCTCCTCGTTAAACTCGCTCGTCTTCTTGTCGAAGTGCATCCGGATGTGGGTACGCATGCCACTACGAAGGAAAAGGACAACGGTCAGTCAGTCAGTCACGACGGGTCGTCGGCGGAACCTACCGTAGGGTGTTGCCCTTGTACCGGCAGATCGTACAGCGGAACGCCTTCACGCCGCCGTGCGTGTCCATGTGCCGCCGGGCTTCGGTCGAGTTTGGGCTGATGACCTCACAGATGGGACACTTGTAGGCACCGTGCCCCGCGACCGTGCACGGTTGGCCCGGTTCGTGGATGCTCTTACACTTTGAGCACCGTTCCTTGTGCGGTTGCGGCTGACTGACCGCAACGAGCTGACTGGTCGGAGTGACATTCTGCAAAGGGAAGTAGGGGCGATTAGAGACCCCTCACGGATGGTCGCCCCTCGGGGGCACTTACCACCGGACCGCCGACGTCGATCCGCTTCGGACAGTAGTACATCTGGTGGGCGGTTAGATTGTCCAGCGAGGTGAACTTGATGCCGCACGCGGCACAGATCAGCTGCTGGTAGGCGACCCCGGTCCCGACCGGTGGCCGCGGTCCACCGCCCACCGTCGACAACGGTGCACCGGCCGACGGACTCGTGCCGGTCTGTGGCGAGATCGGTGGGCTAACCTTGGCCCCTTCGCCGCCGCCGCCGCCACCGTCGTCCTGGTTCCGGGCGGAACAGTAGTGCTTCTTGTGGGCCAGATAGTTCTCGTACTTGCAGAACACGATGTTGCACTCCTTGCACTTGGAGTCACCCTGTTTGACGAAGATTTGGGGCGCGGCCCCCGACGGCAGAACGGACGCTCCGCCGGAAGCGGCCGCCGTCGGAGAGATACTGTTCAGCAGAGGTGATATCTGCTGCGGTGGGTGCTTGCCGTCACCCACCGGGGTCGATAGTCGGAGCGCCAGCTCGACACTCTGCTTCGGGGTCAACAACGGGTGTGGCGTTGCCCCCCCGGGGGCGGCCAGGATCGATAGGTTGAGACTGCAAACTGACGGATCGGCTGACAGACGCAGGGCTATGTCCGCGGGGAGGAGCGGTCGCATCAGTTGCTGCTGGAGTGTCATTGGCGACAGGGATAGGGTGGCCGCCGGTCCCAGACCGGCGTGGTGACCGGCGACAGCGGCAGCGGCCGCTGCCAGCGCCGCATTCGAAGCCATCGGTCCGGGGCCCGTGGCACGTGGACTATTGGAGCGCCGTTTCGGGGAGGGCGTCAACGGTGGACTCCCGGGCAGCGACGGAGCACAGACAATCTGCTCCGGCGTGAGCGAGTCCCCGCTGACCGACAGGTTCTCCTTGCCCTCCATCAGACTGTCGTAGTCCATCCGCTGGTCACCGGAGACGGCCGACGATAGGGAGAGCGAGCGCTCGCGGAGCGCTCCGATGGCGCCCGGCGAAAACCGTCGCACGGACAGATCCAACGGAGTGGTCGTAGACGTCAAGGTAGCTTCCCTGAGGGAGCGGAGAAATCGATTAGGTCGAGGACGACTCGTGATGGTGCGGGCGGGAACTTACTTGTTGGCCGAATTCTCGCGCTTGTTGAGTGCCTTCAGCACCTCACCGGTCGATGACGGGGCACCGCCCGGAGTGGGTCCGGCGCCCTGCGTGCTGTGGGAACTGTTTTCGTTCGAGACGCTCGGCGTCGTTCCGCGCGATGGATGCTGCTGCGAGGGGGGCCGCTGGGGTCCCGGTCCCACCTCGGCGTGGCCCCCCGCCGAGGTCGCGGCTTGGTGGGCAACCTGCGACGCCAGCGACATCGCGATCGGTTGCAGGGTTCCGTTTTGGAAGATGAAACAAGCCGACTCCGGATTGGCGACTCCCGGGGCTAGTGATGGTCTGGAAGGAGAGGAAGCGGAGAACCGTTTGGCTGCTGGAACTGGGTGTCTTTCCGGTCAGTTAGACTTACAGCAATCCCGGGATGACGCTGGCGCCGCGAATCAGCGAGTAAGGTATCACAATGATCGGGTTGGTGGGCAGCGCCAGGAACGGTTGCTGTGCGGCGGCCACCGGTGGCGTCTTCGGCACTTCCGGTGGACTTTGGGAGCCCGACTTCTGCGTCGAGCCGGGTTTCGGGGTCGAGTTGTTGGACTGCTGCCTGTGTGGAGCGGAAGGTGTCAAAGGTTACCACGGAGGTTCACAGGGACCAGTGAATGGCGAAGGATTCATAGTTATACGTATTTAGTATTAGTAGCTGTATCTGGGGAACCAGACGAAGCGTACAAAAACGATTTGACATTTTTACGCTCGGATTTACGCTTCGTCTGGCCCTCCAGTAATAGTTAATGTTATACAGGGTGGCCCATTTGGCGCTCTTTTTTTCAACTTCCAATTACTTGACGTTTAAGATGTCAAACTTCATTCTGAAAACTGTAAACACACTTTGAAGTTGAAGAAATGGGACGTTTTACGCATGAAGAAAGCTGAGAAATATTAAAAATTTATTTCCAAAGTGGTAGGTCGTCAAATCGTTCGTCAAAAGCAAATTTCCACCTTGGTGGCTACGTTAGTAAGCAGTATTGTGGTTCAAAAAACCCACATACTGTGCAAGACAAGCCAATGCACCTACAACGAGTTACTGTTTGGTGCAGATTTTGGCTGATTGGTTCTTCGGCGAAATTTGAGCTGATTACTTGTACGGCATTTGGTTTGAACTGGACGGCGCTACGTGCAATACAACGACAGACACAGTCGATATTTATGTTATGCGAACAAACCAGCAACTATTGGCGACATCAAGACCAAAATTCTCATTGCGATTGCCGCGATTGGACCACAGATAGTCGAAAATGTACTCCAAAAAAGGTCGATCGAATAGGCTACTGCTAAACCGTAAGCCGTTGTGGACTTATGACCGAAATTATTTTTCATAAAAAAACTTATCAACCAAAAAAAACAAAAAAATCAACCTTTCAAATAAAAGTTCAAGCATCGAAAAATATTAAGCCGTTTTTATTCTACAATCAAATGGAAAAAAGAGTCCGGGCTGGGCCACCCAACAGGAGTACTCCCGATTGGAACACAATTAAAAAAGGTAGCTTCTGGGACCGGAATCTATGGACCCACACTTACCCTTCCCGGTGACGCGAGCTGCAGTAGTGCTGCTTGTGGGCGCGATATGTTTTGGTGCTGGAGAATCGGATATCACAATCGGAGCAGTACCGATCGACCTGCGGTGGCGGCGCTTGCGCCTGGCCAACCGGCTGGGGCTGCAGTTGCTGCTGCTGTTGCTGCTGATGGAGCACCGCTGCGGCCGCGGCCACGGCTTGAGCTTGGATGAGCTGCAGCTGTTGCTGCTGCTGCTGGTGGTGGTGCTGCTGATGCTGCTGTTGACGACCGGTGTCATCGCCGTTGACGGAGGACGGCGTCGGAGAGGACTGGTGCATGCGCATGTGGCGGTTCAGGGACACTTTCTTGTCCGCGCTGTAGGAGCACTGGGAGCAGGCGTACTGCTTGCCCGTCTTGGCCGCCTTCGCCGGAGGTTCCCCCGAGCCGTCACCGCCCGGGTGAGCGTTCTTGGTGCCACTACCACCGATCGACCCACCGGAAGCTGACCCTCCGGTTCCAGCGGTCGACCCAGTTCCTCCGCCAGCACCACCACCGCCATCTTCTGTTTCTTTCCGGTGCGAACAATAGTACGTCTGGTGCGCTTCCAGCGTCGACGCGGACGAAAACCGGATGCCACACGGTCCGCACACAAACATCGGCAACCGGGGTGGAAGTTCGACGACGGCGGGTAGGGCCAGGGGACCAACGAGCCCCTCCGGTCCCTTGAGTGCGGGTTTGCGCATCGGTGGTGGTGGCGGCGGCGGCCCCCCGATGGCCATGTTGAGGGCGGCGAGCTGTTGCTGCGCAAACTCCGCCGCAACCGCGTCCGCTTCGCCAATTTTCTTGAGATCCTTCGCGTCCGGATTGGCGGCCGGATCGGAGGCGAGGGCCACGTTGAGCCGGAGCATCGGAATCGGTGACGTCGTCGCCGGTGACCCACCCCCCGAGTGGGACAATTTACTGTCACAGCGCACCACCGGATCCACCGGCGCTTCCGACGGTGGCCGTGGTGGTTCCGTGTCCGACGGAACGTTTGGCTCGAGTTTGATTTCACGCAGCGAGGGCGATCGCTGCGCCGCACCGTCCTCGGAGGCATCCGCCGCCATCGGGGAAGGCGTCGCCGTGGGTCGTATCGGGCCCTCTTCCGGGGCCCCCGCGTCCGTTCCGTTCATCCCGAGACACCCGCTGGCGCTACTTCTGCTGCTGCTCCGACTATTGTTGTTCATCAGTGTGCTGCTGTTGCTGCTGCTGGTGGTGGTGCTGCTGTCGCTATGGCTGACTGTTGCATCCTGGGACGCTGGTGCTCCGTTTTCTTCCGTTGTACCCGGTGGCTGCTGCTGCTGTTGCTGCTCGTCACCGGCATCCTCATCGTCTCCTGAAACCGGAACGGGAAGAACGGAGTTGAGTAATCTTATCATGGGGGAGGGACTGCGGCCCTTCAAGGACCGCGTGCACGGTGATGAGGTGACGCGATTCACGCGAACATTAATCATCGCCGGTGTAACGGTTGAGTTCAATTCCGCCCGATGGAACACCCGGCCCGGCCGAAGCAGCATATATCACATCGCATTCATGCTTTCGGCGGGAGAAGGGGGTTTGGAATTAATGTCGTCTTCGAATCCCGGAGCGCATTGGGGACATATAATTCTTAGCCTACGACCGAGTGTGCCCCGGGGTAATTACCGGGACCGGGACTCGCTTCGTTTCGCTAATGACGACGTTTCGCGGCGCGGTGTTAATTGAGAACCGTCCGTCGTTGGTGCGGTGGTAAGCGATCGCTCCCGGGAGGAGTCGGACCGGGTTCCGAATCGAATTCGCATCAATCGAACGCCCTCCGAACACGGCTAACTGCGAACCGGCTTCCGGACATCGGGCTTCGAACCAGAAAGTGAGGTGAGCGTGCAGCAGCGACAGACACTAAAAGGCACGATTAATCAACATGCGACCGACCTGGCATGGCATGTGTGTGTGTGTGTGGCGAGTGGCCGCGCAGATGGATTCGAGGGTAATTTATGCTAAATGAGACATTCCGCTTAACACGAATACGGGCCGATATCTGCCAGGGCTTATCTGGTTCGACGCTGGAACGACGTTAAAGAGGGGTTGAAGTTTACGGGATGAGCCCACGAGCAGAGCCCAGCCACCTTCGATGGAGTTGCAGTTCTGTCATGGAATTTGAATTTAAAAAAATGCAGCCGTTAGCAGCTGTGGTAAGATAGGTGCGAACATCCTTCGCGACAGTATACGAAACAAAGCCTACTACGACCACCGAAATGACAGATTGGGCCCTGGAAAACAGTCGATGTTACCGAACCGATAATGAGCAACGAATTGGAGATAGGATTGGCTCATCGATTAGATTTGAACTTTTCCAGGAACACAAAACAACCAACATTGCGACAGAAGAGCAAAAAACGGGTCCCGCTCAAGGTGGTTGTTGTCGCGAAATCGCGATGAACGATATGGTTGGTTGAGCCCTCCCGGGTCTTCCCATGGACGCGCCCCAGAAGCCCTCAATTCCGCAGTCTGTCGAAACAAGAAGTGAGAACTCCGGACAAAGTGCCATGCAATGCGATCGCGGGTGATGTCTGTTGGTGGCGGGTCCCGTCGACGATGTCGTACCACGGCGATGTCCTATCGCTACCATCTGTGTGGGTCTGGTCGTGGGTACGTACGCGCCCCACTTGAGAGAGAGACCCACGGGATCAATTAAGCAGCAGGAAGCGCACCGGGGACTGCCGCAAGACCGCCAACGAAAAGACAGAAGAGGCGAACCAACCTGGACACCGCGGTCGCCGGCGGCGGCGGCGGCGCAAGTTCGAACAGATATCGTGAGTGAACATACACGAAATTATGCATACCCCGGCCAGAATCCGGCCGGGTTTCGGTTTTTGGGTGAAGCGATTGATTTTTGTCCCGTCCGTTTGAACGCTCGTTTCGCGCTCGCCTCGGGACTGCCTCGGGCCTCGGGCCGGGTGAAGGGCCGTTCGGTTCTCGGGTCTATCTCCTATCCTGTGGCTTCGCTTCAAGTGGCCAGCGACGGCAGGATGGGACGCAGAGCGGACCAAAATGACTTCGGAAACAAATAAAATAATGAGTCGTTGCACGATTCCTTTTGGGTTCCTTTTTCTTTGGTTTGTGGAAACGGCACTGGCACCGGGGACACCACATTTCCCAGCGGCCCATGATTATTACTCGCCGCGGCTCGCCGGCATTCCTCTTTTTCTTCGGCCACCTCTACCCCCGGCCGTGCCCTGCGTCCTTTTTTCCCGGGATCGCCCTTTTAAATATTCTGAAGACGTGCCACGCGAGAGCGACTCTAAACCTTCTGACCCTCTCTGCCGGCGTTCCCGTGCGGAAGGGCCCCGCACCCCCGGACAAATGGGGAAAGCTAATGGAAAATGGAAATCACCCGAGCCGGGGGGACGGAAGTGCTAAGCAATTTGTTCATTTTCTTTCGCAAGGACCGCAAATCGGGGACCCCGGGACCGCCGTGGACGCGATCACGATCACCGCGGCAGTCAGTCGGTTGGTCGGTCGGATCGGTCGGAGAGCGCAGCTTGGTCACTTTAATTAGTGGCGGTGGCCGCCTAGATCACACAGTTCGAAAGGAGTGATCTGTTCTATTCGGCCGACCCACCGACGAAATGCACGACCACGACGTGAGCCGGAGATGAGGACAATTTGTTTCCCAGCCACCGAACGATGCGATGACACGCCATCTTTCGACAGATCGCAAGCAGAGCGGGCTCAGGGCTTATAGACAACGTTTAGTGATTAAAGCCAGAAAGAGTAGAATCCTCCCGGGCGTTGTTCGGTCCGATAATTTCCATGGCCACCTTATGGAGGCACCTAATGCACCAACGGTGTCGATGAAGCGGGCCCAACAGTATCCCCGAAAACCGCTAAATCTATTTCGTTTGAACTTGAGCGGGCTCAAGCACTGGAAACTGGAAAGATGCCGGCCGTTCACAACAAAGCCATCGGTCCAGTGTCCACGGGGTGGCGGTACCCGGATTTTCATAGAACCGAACCGGGCAGACTGCAAAGCCCCGATACAAACACAATGCACGGGGCGGCGGCTCGGTCGGTAGCCGGTGAATCTAGGCTTGGAAAGTTCCGGACCACATTTCTTTCCGCAACAGTATCGACCAACACGTGGTCGGCGCGGAACCGGTGCATCGGGCACAAAGGCGGATAACGTCAACGGCGTCGCGCGTTGCTGCATTGTGGAAAAGATGACGGCGAATTAGTCGCCGTTGTCCCGGAGGAAGGCCTGTCGTTCCGTCGTCTCCGTCGGGTACCGGACTAATCAACCTTAGCATCTGGCCGTCGGTCGTCGCGCGAGCGGCCCATGCTGTCCCAAGCCAAGAGATTCACGCCTCGTGACATGGACGCGCGTCGTCCGTATGCGGGCATACATCTTTCGGACCCGGTCCATAAACCAAGTGCACCACGCGGCACTGCACTGATTGCACCTTCAGCGAATGCAGATTACCGGATTCCCGGAGAACGGGGACGGAGGATGTGTCTGCCACCGCCCCGGGCGGGCCCACTCCTTTTTTGGGATCTTTTGGGACGCTTCGGCACGTCCGGGCGCAATACACGCTGCGCTGTGGGACGTCGTTTTCTTCAATCCGCCGCTCATCGGCCGGTCAGTTGGGCCGGACACAGCCCTTGGTGACGGTGTACGGTGGTTAAATTTATTTTCCATATTGATGACTTCATTTCGACAAACACCCGGCCCCCGTTCCGGACGGGTGGAGGGGGGGCGAATGCACCGAGATTGAGGATTGGGTGCTGGGCCACTCGGAGGAACTGGAACCGTCAGCGCGGCGCGAGAGCCGCTTTGTCGCTGAACAGTGGATCATGAAATAATTAGTGGAACCGTCTGCAGTGCAGGACCCGAGCTGAATAATGTGTTCATCGTGGCGCAGGCATCGTGGAGCAGCTTAGCCAGCGGCCGTCGGAATATGGTGCCTCATTAGGATATCGATAAACGGACGGGGCGGCACTGGCCAAAGGCTTAGGGCTAAGCCCCGGAAGGTTTCTGCTTCACGTCACAGGCGATCCCGTGTGGGCTTCTTATGTGAACGTCGAGGTGCCGACGGCAATATTTGAGCCGCTTTTTCCATGATCGTTTCGAATCCCAGCAAGCGAGGTATGTGAAAATATTACCGCCACTTGACATTTGTCCCTTTTTTCTCCTTTCCTCTCCTTTCTTTCTGCAATTGTTTCGTTGGACGGTGCAGCCCCTAAGGCCCCCGAGGGTCGGCACAGAATATCCCAGAAAAACGGTACGGTTCAAGATGATGACAATTTTTCGTTGAAATGCAGTACGAGATTTACGGACGTGCCCTATTTTATTACTCCAACCCGCTGAGGTTTCAAATAACTGAACATAATGGGTGTTCAACCGTTTCATCCAACCCGAGACAAGAGGATGCTGCGGCGAAGAACTGGCCCAATTGCTTCGTCATTCAAACGCTCGGTCCTCGCTCGAGTGAGACATAATTCTGTCCCGACAGAGTTATCCGGGAACCGAAAAAAATTCAAACAATAAACATACCACGACGAGCTGTCATAATAATTTATTGCCTCACTCACTCGCGCGTAACGCTTGCTGTGATCGCGAGCAACCAGCAATCGACATTTCTCCACACTCCACACTGACGTTGTGCTGTCATTATTGCTCATAGCTATAAACATTTGAGAGAGTTTATTATTTTTCACAATAAATATGTAGCTTGGAGTTCAAGTTGTAAGAAACCCGTACTTGAATAGTGCTACGACAGTACTTTTAAGTGATTTTCTCAACCGCCAGCATCTCAGATAATTACGGCTTCGGAACGAACCGCAGTACAAATTGGTCATGCATTTGTATGACGAATCGTTGGATTGTAAAATCCGCAACATTCCAGTCACCGCACCGAAGGGTTTCGCTTATCTTCAAACAGTTTTCGTTACAGGAACGCTTTAAGGCACACGCTTTTATATCTAACCCGCGACTAACGTGTCTTGAGGCGAAGGGTATTAAAAACGAGCTCAACTTGTAATTTGTTTTCCCAAGCTTTGCAGGTGACGCTTCATTAGCCGATCGTTCCCAAAAGGGTGCCAATCATAAACGCGGTCTCGTGTGAAGCGACACTCCGACGGCGGACCCCCGCAGATCGTGTCCAGGAGCGCGCGCGCTGTACTCTCACAATATTTGAGCTCGCTGCTGCCAGCACCCAGCTGCTGCCGGGGCCACGCGCTCAGAAGCAATATTTTCCTTCGGAAAACAAACATCGCCTACTGCCGAGAGTAAACAAATCGGTGGCACTCGAAACGGAGAGGCTGGGTTGATAAGGCAAGTGCCGGCAAATAGTTGCTGCTGGGGTTAAGTTTTGTTTGCCGAACTCCAAGTCCGACTTTAGCGGGCGCGATGAGTGATTTGATTGAAAAGAATTAATGAAAGTGCCGCTTGAACGAAGCGGGGGTCAACGTAAACAACTTCGGCTTCGACACCTCCATTGGTCCCGATACTTGGTCGACCGTTTGAAACGGTTTTTGTAGACCCTTTTTTTCTCCGCGATCGTTGGAACGCGACCCGGGGCACGCTATCAGCCCTAGCGGTGCACTTTATCACACTGCGCCCGCTAATGTCCGAGTCATGTACGGGTGCAGATTAAACTGTACTTTATGTTTCAATCATAAGCATAAATTCGAAGCGAACCTTTCTTTGTCGCGTTCCGGGGCCCCCGTTCCTCGGGGCAGTGTTTGCATAAGGTTACGCAAAGTCGTGCACCGATCAAGTGTAAGAGAAACGGCGATCGGCCGCTGACCGCAGCTGCCCGGCATCGGCTGTGTACATGCTTCTTCGTGGACGCGGCCGGCCGTGGCGCACTGATTGGGGAGTCGTTGGTTTATTTTTCGCCAATTTCATACATCATGTAGCTACATCTTCTCCGCTTCCACGTCGTGTCGTGCGCCCGGCCGCCGTCGTCGTCGCGGAGTCTCACAAAATGGACACCGGGAAATGGGATGGAGATTGATCAGCAGCAGCACCGCTGAGGACCGGAGCGGTGCGGCCGATCAGTTTCACAAGAAAATTGAATTAAAATTCTCCACCCTGGGCCCCGAAAGAAGCCACCGCGGTCGCCTCTGCCGCCACCAACGATTGATAGCCTCTCCTTCGACACCACGGCCCCCGGGGGCCCCCGCGATCTTTAGCATTAAATCCTGCGGATGTTCGCGTGTTCTGCACCGTCTCGCTCGCACCCGCCCAGCGAGCGCATTATGCTGGCCGGGTTCGTGGCCGGTAGTAGGCGCGTGGGCGCAGTGCGGCACTTTCGCATGATTCGCAATCCGCACATCATCATCATCATCATCATCATCGCCGTGTTGCATGGGTGCAACATCGTTCGTGATTTGTTGTTGGTACACCGCCGTTCGGCATCCCCGAACGACCCTCGTCGACTCGCGGGGCCGAAACTAGAAGCCACATTGTTCTCGAGGCTAGTTTTACGCTTCCGTGCACGCTACTATCCTCGGGGACTTGGCGAACCTGCTCAGAGAGAGAGAGAGGGACCACCATCCTGGACGGCTCGGGCGGCCACCAATGTAAACCAGAACATCACGAACTTCTTGTAGCAGACATTTACGGACAGCATGTAAAGCCGTGTCGCGCGGGGACCGCCCTTGCCTCTCACTTGGGCCGAGGCAGGCAGCAGGGAGCCGATCGATGAATATGTCTCGAGTGTTGTCGCGACATACGAGACAAGCTCAAAAGGGTAAGTCCATTTCCCCAAACTCTCTCTCTCATCGCCCAAGCGATAATTATCGTCGACAATCCGATGCGGCGATGTTTCGTGTGTTTTCCCGAAAATGTGTATGTACGGGGGACTCGGGCGGCCAACAAGCCAACACGGAACGCGATGTTGCTGCCGGTGGCCGCTGTAGCGCGATAAGCGGGTACGCCATCTGTGGACGGGTTTTGTGAGGCGACGAAACGACGAGAGACGCGATTATCGATGTTGGTTGGTCGGTTGGTTGGCAACCGAGTCCCGATCCTGGAAGGGTCTTTCGTAGAAAAGGAGACAGCCTCCCGAGATAGGAAATCTTCCCGGCCAGGAGAGACCACCGCGAGGATGCTAATCAAAACCGCGACGTTGGCCCGAGCGGGGCTGTTCTTGGAAGCCGAGGGAAATATTTATATTTCGCCTCGGCACCGGCACCGGCCACCGGTGATTTCCATTCGCCATATCTCGCCTGACCCCCGGTCGATCATTATTCGTTCCGCTGGCCGATATGCAGGCCGGACCGGGGATGGAGCGGAGTGACCAGAACCGCAGAATGGGTCCAGGTCGCGCGGCGCAGTTTCTCGCAATGGTGGCGGCGGATACGATCGAAACCTGGAGGATACGACCGGCGGCGGCTGGTGGGACACACGGGAGTGTGCAAGCGAGCGCGGACCTCTTCCTCCAATCGGAAACACAATCAAAGCCCACCTTAAGGACGCCCCGGCCCGGCACGGTGCAGCAGCAGCCGGAGCGCGCAACAAGTAAGGGTTCTCCGCTCATTAAAATAATCAATTGTACTATCGAAACGGTCACAACACAACACACAACGTTTGTATGTATGTACTGGACCGGGGGCCAAAATGGGGTCCGGGCCCCCGGGACTGTGGAACTAATGATATCGATGTGCCCGATCCCTCCGCGCTTGCCGGACCGGATGCTGCCGGACCGACGAAAGACCGCGGATTGCGATTCGATTTCGCGCTCTCCCTTCGTTCCGAGGGGATGGCCGCGGACACACGGAAGCGCCGGAATTGAAGCACAATAACGCGAAAAGTGAACTCCGAACGCTCCAAGCGCGCCGTGATGGTGATGGTGGGGCCAAGGATGCGCGATACGCGACGGCACACGAGATCCCACCGGATACGCTGAGTGCAGTGCCGAACCGAACCGTCCGCGGAGAAGGTCACCGTATCGGACCGTGGCCCAAAGAAACCAAAAGTCGAGAAAGTTGGCCAAATACGCCCACACAGAGGCTTTGGGGTTGGATTCGTCTTTTCGGGTGAATCGAGAGCCATTTTGGCGCGGAAGATCGTTCGCAATTCGCTGATGGCATTCCATCGCGACGCGAACTGCGCGAAGTAACGGAAGAAGTGAGGTGATGTCAAACTGCTTGAATCTAGTATCCTTTGAACCAACTCTGCCGGAGTCCAGCGATCCAGCGATCTAGTCATCATAGCCGATTACTGGAGCAAATTAGGCTTCTTTTTCGGTCCTTTTTAACTAACACCACAGTTTGTAGCAGTTTGGTAAGGAATAAAGGGCAAAAAAACCGTGGAGCAATTAGTAAAACGGATTAGTCCACGAGCTATTACGGTTATTTACGATCATTCAATATAAAATAAGCCAATTTGCGGTCGTTTCTCAGCGGATTCCACTCGGCTCCACCGGAGGAAGGTGTGTCTTCCGTCCTAGTCTCGCCCGTTGCCGCGAGTGCAATAAATCCGATAATTTAGTAAAACTATTCCCGTTGGCCCGGAAAACTCGACGAAAGCCGCGCGGCAGCTGGGGGCTGTGTCACGGTCGACGTGTGGTGCTAATTTCTCCGGATCCTTCCGCTGCAATCGGAAGAAAAGCAGGCGAGTTCCAGTGCTTCCAGTGCGCCGCTCTGAGTTTGCTGGTCATAAAAAATGTATGCAAATCTATTTTTGATAACAAAATTTATTCATTTTCTCGACCTCTCGACTCTCTCTCTGGTTCCAGTGCGGGGTCCGCGGTGCGCACCTCTCTCTTATCGTGGTTCACAGGCGCACATGCAAAAAAAAAACCGCTCACGGCTCGCGGAATCTTGGTGTGTGATTTCTGCGGTCACCGTGCCGGGGGACGTGTGAAAAATCTTCCCCAAAGAAGGACGCAGGCACAGAGTGCTGCAGATTCTTTCCCGTTTTATCGAACTTCGGTCCCGCTTTGCGACGGTAACGCGCACCGGGTTGAGGTGTCCGTCGTGTGTTTGTGCCATTTGACCGTTTTTTTCGCCAGGTCGGGATAGAAATGAATGAAACCACCATCTAGGGATGGGGAAGGCATTTTAAATTTCCTTCCCAAACCCTTTCTTCCACCAGTTTGCCAGTGCGCCGTGCGGGTGTGCATGTAAAATTTCCCAAGAATCGATCAGAATTCTAGAGAGGCTGCTGTACTTCCGTTGCACCGTGTGACACGAGAACGAGATTTATTTCTTCCATCCCCGGAGCCGGAACCGTAGAAGGCAATTCCGATGCACTTTTTATCCATTTTTCGGTGCCGCACCCGAATCGACGCAAGAACCAACGGGCCAACGGTAGAAAATGAATCACTCTTCCGAAAGAAAATCGAACCGCTTTTTACCGCGCTCCTGAAGAAGGAGACTTGTGAGGGGGGGATACAGTAACGACATGGTGTGTCAAGGTGGTTTTCGGAATCCGTCGTTTTTTCCACCGCCACCGTGCTACCAATACCAATCATACTGCAGCATCGGCAAGCGTTGGTGGGCGAGTTGAAATGAAACATTTGCTTCGTTGGTCATTCCATCAAATGGTGACAGTTTCGACGCCACTTCCAACCGGGATCTTGGGCCCGGGTGGCCCGTCGGGATGGAAAGGAAACCCGGCCCGGAGACGAACGACCTACGACGACGGGCGCGCGCCCGATTGTGGATGACAATAAATATTCCTTCGACGTAAACGTAAATCCTTGCCAAGATTAGACGAGTGCCACACCAAAAGCTAAACCCATTTACGGGAAATCCAGTTTTTTGCTTTGCGATTCGGCCGTGAGCAGCTAAAGGATCAAACCTCAGAAAGTTCCCTGCGAAGTGGTCCTTTTGTTCAAAAACTGTCCTTGCTTAAGGTTAAAGTGGGGCATCTAATGGTACGGGAATCGGTATGAATGTTGGTTTTTCAATAACGCTTCATGCTGCACTTTCTCTAGTTTCAGTCTCAATACCCATCGGCCGACGCGGGAGGTACGAAGTATGAAAATTTGCGTGGCCATTTTTTTGTTCTTTCCCCTGTCACGGCGCGTCACGAGTGTACGCTCCTCAGCAAAAGCTCATATTGGCACAGCATAAAAATGGCACAAAAAATGGAGAAGAAAATGCCGGAACACCGGACCCGACCATTGCAGGAGCATTCCCGCTCCTGCTGGGATGATCGAACCTTGGGACCGCCACCGCCAGTTCCACCCACCTCCTGCCGCTCCTGACGGTGAAATGTTAATCTTTTCTCGAGAAATTTCTCTTCGCTTCGCTTCGAACGGCCGGCTGTTCGTCACCAGCGTCACCAGCGCAACCGTTAGTGCTTTGCATAACGCAGTGCAAGGCAGTGGCCACGTCCTCGCCTGGCCTGGCCATCGCCATATCGTCGATCCACAAACATGGCTGCAGTCGGCCGCTATCGCAACGGGAGCGTAAATATTTATATGCATTCCTCTCCAGGCCGGGTCGCGCCCGGCTGCAACCGGAACGGATCGATCTCGGGCGAGCATTTGGCGTTTTCTTCGCACGTTTCTCGGCGATTTCCGTACTTTTTTGTTGCCGGCACAGCCATCTTTCGTTCAACGTCAACGCTGGGAAGCTTTCCCAGAAACTGTACCGTGTTTTTCGTGCTCTCTTCACAGAGGAATTGATAAGTTTGGGGAAGATGCTTCCGAAACGGCGAAGGTATGGCGATCCTTTAAAATAACTTATCATCTAATATTGTGCCTACCCCACGACAGCAGCAATATGTCAGTGGAACAACGGCCTGCTTTGATTTGTTTACGTACGGTTCAATCACTCTCCAGTGCGTATTCGTTCTTGGGTTCGAAACGTAGCATTGATACACTTTTGGCTTCAATCTTACCTGAAAGTAGACAAAATGGGGGAAAAACTGTTGTTAGACAAAGAGAATCATGCCAGAAAAGCGTCACAAAGTTTGTCACAAAGTCGGGGTCGGGGCTAGTTGAGTAATCCCGTACCTTCTAATTAGCGGTCTCTCGGTATCGAGCTCCCGCCACGGACCGATGAATGAGATACGGAGTCACGTCTGCATAATTTTCCAGCCCGTCCACCCGAGGTGCTACCATCGTTCTCACTCTTTCTCTCTATTTACCGACTGCATCGTTTATTATAATAATGATATACAATTAACCGGCATTAGATTAAGTGGTTTTCGATAGTTTTCACACTTTTCACACCAAATAAGCGGCATCTTTCTATCGCGTTTTGATCTAGTGGCCTCTTTCGTTAGCCCAGGGGTTTAGAATGAGCATGAATTGCAGCTCGGCTTGCAGTGGATGTGAATAAACTAGAAGATTCTTCCCAAAAAAGGGGTATTTTACTTCGTAAATAAGACTGTCCAAAGAACTGAATCATATGGGAAATAGAAAGGGTTATTCACAGCGACAAATGACATTAAATGATGTCACTGCATCGTAGAAGTGTATGCCGGAAGTGTATCAGCAAGAATGCTGCTACTAATGGCGACTTCCCGTGAACATGAAATTCTGCACTAAATACCGAACACGATCTGGGGCGCGCGTTGACGCGCAATATTGGCCCCGGCGGCAACGGGAAATAAAACTGGCGACAATTTCTCAGCGGGAGCTGTCTCAAGGCCTCGGCGGGAGATGTGTGGCGTCAGTACCGAGCGATCATAAACACCTCCCCATAGCGGTGTAATGTGTTTATTCCGAGCACTTTGCGCACTCGGCTACTACTGGAGACGCGAGTGCGCGCGCTCGCGTGTTGGTCATTAATGCCTCACACCCGTTTGCCAGCTTCTTCGCCAAGACGTAAGTAATAATGACGACGGAATAGAAGTAGCATCTTTGGCATCGGTTCGAAATAATCACACCCGATGCGCAGCGCAATGAAATGAGCCGACCCGTCGAATGCCGGGCCGATTATTGATTATGTGTAACAGGATTCTCACCGGCACCTCATTTACGGTGCCTCACCCGGCACCGTATTTTAGTACGAACTCCCCGGATACCCGCATATTTAAATTGAGAGTTGCGCCCGTGACACGGTACGAGCAGAAAGAAAAAAGCAATTTTACATGGCCAGGCCGCGCCAGCTACCACATAAATCTTCACCAAGAATCGACCGGACCGCCGAAGGACCGCAGGAACACCGTGTCGTGTGTGTTGCGGTGATAGTTGCGTTTGCATTTGCGGACGCCAAACTCGACGCATTCAACTGTCCGTTTCGGTGCGAAACAGTACACACTGCCGTCGCCGCCGCCGCCGCGCAGTTGTAAAGTAACTTGCGTTTCCGACCTACATGGCCTACGAATGGCCACACACACCGCACACCAGTCGGCGCAAAGGACTGCGCTTTGGCGGTGGAGCGAATTTGTTCGCTTGTCATGTTTTCGGCGTGTCATTCGTTATGCTCCTTTCTCGCGCTTGCCGTTTCTTGACGCTTTTTTGCAGCATTCCAGCCAGCTGCAGCTGCAGGCACATGCTCCCGCCGTCTAAGGGATACGCCACCGACAGATGCGGTCCACGGCCTCACGCAGGCCAAGAACTATGAACTTGAGCAACTCTTCGGTTCTTCGTTTCGAGCGCATCAAGCGCAGGCAGGTTCAAGGTTTGAGCCAGAAAGTTAGCACAAAACTCGCTAAATTACTCGCCACAAAGCGGTAAGGTATTATAATACAATAAAATCAATACGGTCTCTCTCTCTCGTGGTAGCAATTGCAGCCCACCAAGTCCGCCCGAAGGTCGAACCGGTTTCGAAGAACCGACTATCACCGCATCAAACCGCACACCATCACGCCGCGGGGTGGGGGGGTCGCGGACCACCCCGGACCGGAGGCGGGCCATGGCCACAAGGCGCGTCACCGATTTTCCCCATTTTATTGGTTCGCGCGCGCATTGCGCTGTCCGTTAAAGTGAAAAAAGAACAAGATCGGCCCGGCGCGATAGTCGTGATCTCGGCTCGGCCGTCCGCCGGCTGCGGCCGGCTGTGTGTTCCGCTGTGGGCGATTTTCGGTCTCAGATTAAGATTATTATTTATGCATTTCCCTCTCTCTCTAGCGACGATCGACGATGTGGCGGCTCAATTTCGTGCCCGCACCGCGGAACGGAATACGGGAGTCAAATCGTGGAAAATTGTTTCCGATTCATAATTGTCATTTGAATGAAAATGTCCCGGCCGGAGCCGCAGATCCTTAGCATTGGCCGGCGCGTCTTGACCCGTTCCGGGGGAGAGCTTCATTATTTTCGCCCCTTTTGGGTCGGTCCGCTCGGGTCGCCGGGTCGGATTGTTGTCGGTTGCCGGTTCCCCCTTTTCGCCTATCAACCTGTGGTCGGCCAGCCAGTTCTATAATATTTGCATCTACAATTGCATCACAACTTTTATTGCGAGTCAATTTCGTCGGCTCCGTCAAACGGGAAGGGCCGATATTTTAAGGTTGTCTCACCCAAAAAGTAAGTCTCATCCAACGCGCGATGCGCTCGCTTTAAGATGCGTTCGCGCGATTTGTTCCACTACATTACGGTCGCGTAGCGTCATCGCCACCCGGTTCCCGGTTCCCGGTGTTTTCTCCGGTGTTCAGCGCTTTTTGGGGGGCCCTCTCCGGTGACACATCCTCCGCGACTCCGCGGGCTCCGAGTGGCGAGGCTACATCCTTTTCCTGCTGGCGTCAGCGAAAAACGCGGCCCGCGAGGCCGCCACACCCTCGCGGGCTGGCGTCGTTGAGCGTTATCGCACATTTTTTATTCGTACTGCGGCAACCGAGCGTTCCGGGCATCCGGTCAGAGCGCGCCCGAACGCGTCCCGGCACACACCAAAAAAAATGGTAGGCCAAAAAAGGACACCGGCCATCCACGGCGGCGGAGGGACTCCGCGCTGGAGGTGTGTTTTATGATTGATGTAATTTTAAATCCACTACCTGCGTTATCGGGGACGTTATCCTTAATTTTTATGAGTTGCAATACGGGGGAGCGTTTTTTCCTTTTTTTTGTGCCGGGTTAGCGTTTCTGCCCGGTGGGAAGTCCTCGTTGTCCGCGTTTTCGCAATATGCGACACCGGAGACAATGCTGGCCGAATGGGAGCAGAGGCAAAAAAAAATTGTTCGCTCCGGCGGACCAAGTGAACCCCGGAAGGGCATCCGTCATGCTTGGGAAATGTTTTTAAAGAAAATGAGTGCCGTTGGTAAACTATACAAAGCTCCTAAGCGACTATTTATAACAATATTCAAACTATTTCAATCAATGCTGGGCCTCGAGATGGTTCCCAGTGTGATAATGTCCGTTCGTGGTGCCACAAGAAAGAGTTGGCTGTGTGTGTGCTAGTGCCGAACACAATGCCATCCTCTGCCATCGTCCCGTAGGAGTCCCCCTGGAGACTTCGTTATCGCCGCAGCCCAGCCATTGTCAAGCGCCCGTATCTAAGGCGCGATATTTTATGAATTTTCTTATGGATGTTTATACACTTGTTTACACACACACACACACACACACAGCCGGTCACATAAACCACCCACAGCGAGGGAGTCCTGCATATAATTTTTTTTTTGCTGCAGGGGCCTGCCTTCAAAACGTTTGAAGTCCAGAAGGATCCTGCTGTGCGGTACTCGGTCGGTCGGTCGAGACTTTTACTACCAACTCAGCCCTACTAGGGCGTCTACAACGAAATTTAAGAACCCCAACTCTACACACCCAACGCAACGCGATGGATGATGGTTTATTTAATGCATCGCATAAAATCACAGGACCATTCACAGGAGCGATAATAGTAAAGCAAGCAATATTACGTGCCAGCTACGGGTCTGGTGCGGCACTGAACGGCATTATTCAAAATTTTAAAATGCAATTTTGGTCCTCATTTTGGTCCCTGCATCAAACCTCCAGATGGAGGAAGGCAAATCTTTTCGTTTTTTTCTTTCTCTCTATCGTCTGCGTTCTGCAAAGGCAGCCATGGAGATGTGATTGAGAAAATCATGGCACACTAAGGAGCGTGGAGCTAATTTATGCGTCGCTGACGCAGAGGAGCCGAATCCGTCAGCTGGAAGACGTAAACAGAGACATTAGGGGCTCGTGGCCTACTCCGCTCGTCAGAGGTGACAGCGGGATGGGAATTAATAATCGTGTCATTAGCAATCTTTTTATTCGTCTATCACATATTTTTAATTTAATTTAATAGGTTCTTAAATTAAGTAATAATATTTCGGTGTTGCGTTTCTACGAACCGTCGAGTCGCGTCGAAATCGGTTCAAGGAAAAGGTGGTTCTAAGGTCAACGGTCGATCGGGACCAATATTTTTTTTCCGACTTCAAGAGCTGCGTAAAAACATTCCTTACACTTTCATCCGTTTTCTTCGCTTCAACACCCGCGATCGGCACCAACTAAGTGCGCAGGCATCGCATTGCATTGTGCACTACGTTTGCGATCCACCACCACCCACCGCCGCCACCGCCGCCACCGCCAGCATGGACGCCAATTCGCTCCACTGCTTCCGTTCCCACAGGCGACGTCCCGGGCAGCGGCTAAAGCGTGGTACTGGCTCCTCTGCCGGTCGAGTCCGCGGAACCAAAGGGTTCGGACGATATTTTTGTACCGACGATGCACCGGTCATGCATCGCCGCACATGTTGTGTTATTGCACCTCGCCTTCGGGCCCCGGCTGCTCCCCGGGCGGCCGGCAATAAAACTTCGCCCGTTTCTGAGGGCTGGCCGAATGGCAGAGTTCGCTGCACGAGAACGACTCACCCATCGACATGCGCTGGTCGATGTCGAGACATCGTTTTGGGCGCTCTGTACGCGGGTCGCGATCTTCCATATTCCGTGGAAGCCGAGTTTTATTGCGCTCCAAAATCTGCCCGCCGGAGGGTGACTTCTTCCAGACCTGTCAATCATCTCTCCAAGTCTTGCCGGGCTTTGGAATTCGGAGGATTCATATTTAAAACTTTCGTTCCCAACGATCGCGCTTCCTTCGGGCACAAAAGGATGAGCAAATTATGATCCTAATTTAAATTTCGGTCTCCAAGCTCTTAAAACGGCGTATTCGTCGTGGGACACGACTTTACGACGTACCGGACCGAGACTCGCGCACGATTCAATACGCACTGTGCCCATCACTCTCTGGAAGTCTGGACCGCTTCCCGCGCTCTCAGACTCGCCTGGGTCTCTCGGGTGGAGGGTCGCGTAATAAAACTCATTTTTAATTTGTTTCTTAACGCTCGCTGCGTCTTAACAGAGTGTGTGATGCACAGCCTCTTTCCGGGCGGAGGGGGGGGGGGAGATTCGTCGCATTATCGTCGGCCAACGAAACCGAAACCATGGGTCACGGATTTGCGGAATGTGCCCCCACACCGAGTGTGACTACGCCGTTACCGCCGGTTTTACGATCTCCTTTCGATTCCTTTCGATTCTTCTCAGCACATCGGCCACGATCGGGTACGGCGATGAAATGATGAAATATGTCTGACTGTTCATAAATCTTGGCTCCATGGCTTCAGTTGCTCTACGGAACCAAAGGACCCATGATGTATCCGATCTGTTCCACGGAAAGTTCTCGATGCCGCCGCCGCCACCGATGGACGTGCAGCGTCCGACCGACGGACTATTGGTTCCGGCTAACGATCGGGCACGCTTCGCTTCGAAGAAGCACTCGTCAGTTCTGTGGCCTTGGTTTGAGAAATCGACCATCGGGGATTTCTTTTGAAGTAAATAAAGAAATTTTACTACTTAGCAAAAGCGTCTGCTGAATCGATGACGGATTGGACGGCTCGCGATCGGTCTGTCATCGGCGCAACAGCGAGCGCGGCGAGCTACACTCAAACGATGCCTTTCGATGCGTATATCCCGTCCCACGATAACGACCGGAGGACAAAAGAACCGTGTTTGATGCGGCCCCGACGGAGAGATCATAAAATTATGATTGCCTTTTTCGAACCCCCATCGGAGAGCCCGGAGACCCGGAGACCCGGAGCGCGGGATTATTCACCAGAAGTGCGGACCCAAGAAGCCACAAGAATCACACCCGAGCGAAGTGTCGCCGGCTTCAAAAAAGGTGCGTAAAAATGTAAAGACGGCCTCCCACCGTGGCATGTGACCGTGGCCGGAAAAAGGTTTGCATATTCAGATTAGATTTATTCCCCGTTGTCCGCCCGACAACCGATAATGCCGGGCAAATTCAATCACAAAGCTGTCATAAATATGAGCTATGGGCTGACGAGTTAGCCCTTCGTTATCAACGGACACTCCACAGAAACGCACATTGGCACACGCTCGGAAGCCGAAGAAGACACACTCGTCTTCCTGTGACCACGCGATAACGTATTCCGGGGCACATTTTCGTCCCTGGACAGGGCGCCCCGGTCGGCAAACAAATCGATCCCGGCAAGCGCCCGGAACACGCGTCGTGCCCATCGGAACATTGACGAACGCCCAGCGCGCGCGCTCCCCAGACACGCCTCGGACGGCTCCGATTATGGTAATATCCCTTTTTTTATTTATTTCTTTTCTTTCCACCTTTTTTGCCACCCGGGCACTGTAAATCTTGGCCGCGCCACCGATATTAAACTGCATAACGACCCGGGATGGCGGCAAACTTCAGGCGGCGAAAAAAGGATTGCCCCGCGGCAAAGGATTGCTTCTGGGGGAGCTCCGGGAGGACCGTGGTCCATCTTATTCGCACCGTTCGTCCGCCCCTTCCGCCACCACCTAATCCCTTGCGACCGAAGCGGAAAGAGAAAATAAAAAGGCGTGATCCGTCCTCGAGTCCGGGAAAGGAATTTGGCGTAATCTTCCGCCGGCAGTTTTTACGGCAGCTTGCGGATGGCCCACGCAGGATTGGTTTTGTCTTCCGCACTGGAACACGGGGTTCAGAAGGGTCCACATCATCGCCAGTCAAGGACTTTTCAAAGCCCCATCATGTGGTCGCGTCAAGCTTGTTGGGGGGCCAATTCGGTTCGAAGTTCGTCGCGAAGTTTTATGTGCTCTGAGCGCGTATAGTTTCTGCGAATCCAGCGCGGCGTCTTTCGGCCTGCCATTCGGTGGTCGGTAGGTGGGTCAAGGTGTTCTAGGCCGATAACAAGCAGCATACGGGATCCGGGCGTCCCGTGCGATGCCCCGGGAGGTAAACCATAAATTTGCCTCGCATCTTGATTCGAGATAATGATGTCGCCATAAATAATCGATCCCCTGCGCGAGGTGCCCCGGGAGCGGACATATTTCCGCGGGCAACTTAGCCCACGACAATGCAAGAATTATGATGGTTTTTGGATAAGGGTTTAATTCTTACGCGATGCAGCGAATGGTACTGAGGGCCATTTTTTGGTTAATGAACGAATGAAACTCATGATCTTAGGCCGAACTATGCCGGGCTCTGTTGATCACCAAACACATTCTGATGCTTTCTCGGTACATAAGAAAGCACTTTATCAAAGAAAACAGTTCGGAACAGTTCCAAATCAGAAGCCGACCATTTTAAATGAGCTGACTTTTTATATCCATCGCACTCTGCAGAGTGTCATCAGCAGTCGCGGGTCGGCGAAGGGTTTCCTATCGCACCGAGCCAGCCGCCAGCACCGAAACTCATGTCGGGGGAACTCTTATGCCTTATCGTTCGCCATCATACGTCATCGGGGGCCAAAAGCCACACAGTAAGCCACAACACGTTATCGCACGGTGAAAGTCCTCGCACCGTGCGTGGCGGTCCCGTGCGGCCCCATCATCCTCGGGAGGACACGAGATGATAAATTTCTTCTCATTATTTATTACTTCGCTGCCGTGCCGTTTGGGCGGTATGCGGAAGACGTCCTCGAACGCACGCGGCGTACAAGTTTTCAATCATCATCCGAATTCCGGCAAACCCAAGGCAGTGGAATAAAATCTTTTCATTACCAAACAACGCCCCAAACATACACCGAGCACTAAGCACACCTCAAACAACGGAGCCGTTCGCCAGGGCCGTGTGTGTGCGAAACGGCGGATACGACAAACCGAACACACGCCAGATATAAACCCGGAATTGTCGGTGATATTGTGGCAAGTGTCGGAAGGCACGCGAAGGCGTAAATTAACGTCGCCCGAAATACGTACGATGTGCGCCGTGGTTCTGAAAGGACACCGTTCGCATCCAGCTGGCACCGCACCGCACCGGATGATGGGCCCCTGGAATACGGTAATAAATTAAATATTGCGCTAAGCGTCGTAATGACGCAATAATAACGTTGGAAATCATCACAACTCGAAGATGGGCGGCCCAGCGACGCCGCAGAGGTTTTGAAATGGGCGGCCATTCACGATGAGAATGATTGAGAATAAAACGAAATGAAATGTTTTCATTATTTTCGCTTCCAATGGCAATTCGAGACTGACTAATTTAACGAAAAGCTAAACTTTATTAGATTATGTCTACTTGGATTGTTTTGATGCAGAACGGTGGAAGCTGTCAAATGACGCTTCTGTCAACACGGCAAACGTAAACAGTTCGAATTACGCAACGATGGTGAACCCAACTGTAAATCGCATAAATGGGTTTTTCTTGATCTTCTTGACCGTCTTATCGGTATGCAAATGTGGCCAACCTCTAACCCACAACACACACATCCCACCCAACCAACCAACCAACGGCTTATTGGTTTTATCTTACGAGCCACTTCTTAAACTAACCCTCACGACCCACACACACACACACGAGTGCGGTGCCAACACGGCGCGCTGTCGTCGTATACTTTTTCACACTTCATTATGCATCGTCGACACTTCCGCTGATTAACCCTTTACCGAAGGCGCGGGTCTGCGGCAGCCGCCGAGGGTGGGCCCCGTAAGAAAAACTCCTTCCAGAAGGGGAAAAAGGGACACCCGTGGACCCTCTGACGAAAGGATGTGCATATCTCTGCCAGACAGACAGCCGGCGGCCCCTCTATACCACTCGGCGGTGCGGTGGCATCCCTCGGAAGACAACCGATAACGCTCCGGGGAGCCGGGGGAGCGCGGGTCGCAGATAACCGGAGGCCACAGGTTTATATTTTCCAAAACTTTATAAACCATTAATTTTATATTTTTGAATACTCATCCCCAGCCACCGTTTGCTGTGGAGCCAGTCTGGAGCGAAGGACCGAGGAGCACCGAGACACGTCGTTGTTGCAAAAGATCGTGTGCGTGTGTTTGTGTGTGTGTGTGAAGAAAGAGACCTTTCAGACGTCCTTTCAAGCGCTCGGGAATGTCCTGACGTTGCCGGCGACCGGCTTTCGATCGTAGTCGGCGAAGAGAAGCCCCAACACACACACAGACGCAGGAGGAAATGTCACAGCCTCCAAACTTCATAAAGAGCAGCTCAGCGCTTCTCTCTCGCTCTCGCTCACGTGGTCATTCTGCTGACGGCGAAGTCGTGGAAAGGTGACGTTGGAGCAATGAAAGCAAAAGAAGCCTTATCTCATCTGCACTTATGGCCATCCCCATCATCCTTATCGGAGTGAGTGAGTGTGTGTGTTCACGCCGTGTGTGTGTGTGCACAGTCCGGCTGAAGATATACTCGAAGCCTGCTGTGTCTTCTTCATGCGCTTCACCCCTGCACACAGGGGAGGACAGGGTCGCCACGTGCAATAGCAAAGATGCTGATATGCCGGGAATGGCTGGCCTTTGCTTTG
Source organism: Anopheles cruzii (assembly GCF_943734635.1). Lineage (NCBI taxonomy): Eukaryota > Metazoa > Arthropoda > Insecta > Diptera > Culicidae > Anopheles > Anopheles cruzii. The sequence continues at coordinate 86,563,423 of NC_069145.1, forward strand.
ATCCTTTTCCCTAGACGATGCCGCTCGATGTGCCGTGTGTGGGTCCTGCCGTACACGAACGCATGTGTGAACGTTTTCCACTCCGTTCCTTCATATATAAATTATGTTTACTTTCTATCGTCTTTATCTTTCCGAACCAAGAAACCGACCGGCCGTTCGCTCCTTCCTGGCCGGGGAGCGGTTCGCAGCCGACCGGAAGCCAACTTGCTCGGTCGTCCTCGGAGTGTTTCTCGACTGCCGGCGCGCGGAGATCCGTATCGTGAGCCGGGCGGGCGGACACCGAAGAAGTGGGCGCCTGGGTCCTTTGCTGGTCCCGGCTACCGGGTGTTGGAGAAATGAACATTCGAACGCAACCGCGGAAATGGATAGTGCGCCCGTTCGGGTAGACCACAAACGGCACAATAAAGCGCCTATAGCTGGTTAGAATGGAATGGAGTAATTGATTTACTCTAAACAGCACATTCCGGCATGGCAGCAGACTTGCCCCGCTGGGTGGAGTATGCGGCGGGGCCCACGAAAGGATGCTTTATTTTGACCCACACGCCAAATGCCAACATCCCATAATGCGAAGGGCTGGCTGATCGCATCGTTTGCACGCCGGAGCACCACAAAACTTGCCTTATCCACACACGATTGCAATAATTATAAGAACCGAGATAAGAACCGACCGCCACCGCCACCGCCGGCTTTGGGAACTCCGGGCAGGATTATTTATGCCACCAAAGCGGCACCATGCGCCTCCTTTGGCCACTGGTCGCACCCTTTGGTTAGAGAGCCGGGAGAAGCGTCTTCAAGCGGACTCTCTTGCTTCGGCCAAGGTTTCATTGGAGGCATCAATCGAGTTTTGCGGAACCTCTCAGCCCACCATCGCACTTTTTGTTCGGGGAACCATGTCCTTTTGCTCTGGCGATTTGCATGAAGATGAGGTGGCCAACGTGTGTGTTCGTCGAAAGATTTCGAAATGGCGGCAGGATGATAAGAAAAGCGAATGTGCCACACACATCGTACACGAATGTCTTCAGGAACTGCTGCCCCTTCTCTACCTAAAGAGGGGTCACTTCAAGCGCATATTCTCTGAGCTTCTCCAGTTGATGTATCCAGTAACAGTCCGATGTCCGATGCGAGTATCTGTTTTGAATTGTACGGCCCAAAGCTGATGGAAAGCAAAGAAGGAGTTGGTTCTCCGAAGATTAGCCAACAACAAACAATTCTCTGCGTCGCACAGGATGATCAACTGCTCCGGCTACCTGAAACCGGCTACAAACCTCGCTCGGTGTGGTCTTCTGGATGGTCGGCCTTTCTGAGACAGGATTTTGAATCCGGTGTTATTTCTACGACCACTAATCTCACCAAAGACTAACAACGATACAACGGCTGAATTGGTCTCAGTGCTGTGTGTGTAATTTTCTTCCTCATTTCACTGGAGGGAAACAATTCTGCTGCCGAGCCCCGACCGTTTGAGGGACGCCCAGATCACACCTGTGGGATCTTGTTACCGGCGGTCACTAGCGAAGAAAGTCTCCGTCCGAACATCTTGATGCTGCCCTGACTTGCTTGATGGTTGCGCCGAGCGATCCCGAGCAGGCCGGCGGGTGCCCCGCAGGAGGAGCATTTTCAAGATACCTTCAAGCGTCCTGGTGGACTTTGTTTCTTGTCTAACGTCTCCCGATCTGTAACAACTCCCAAACCCCAACAACAACAACTGCCCTACAGCAGCTCTGAGATAAAGCGGATGTCAAAATCCATAATTTAATTAGAATTCTAATGCTCAGATAAGCGATAGTCGCTCCCTGTTCAGCCCCATTGCTTCTGCTGCGAACTTACCCGGTTGGGTCGGAGAACTGGGCCAACTATCAAGGGCAGTATTTATACGCCCGATTGAACACGACCTACAACCTACACGGACAGTGCGTGCGCCATGCGTGATAAGGTCGCATTTCTTTCGTCCAAATTTAATTGAAAATTTGAAGTAAAACTTAAAAGAACAGCAGAAACGTACAACAGTTTCTTCTTCATCAATGGCATCAACTGCGATGTACAATCTTTATTCCCGGCTCATTCGAGTTGGTGGTGGTACGAGTTGACGTTTGACGTTGACGATAAGTTTTGACGTTTCCGGGTTAGCTTTTTAATTCGGTGGCAATCTGATGACATCACACGAAGTGTCAACCAATCATAGCTTCGCTGTTTCCAGATCAGCGTTGCTAGCGAGATTTCTTCGCAGGTGGACCACAATCCGAAACAGCGGGTTCTGAGGATCCATCTAGTTGGGGGCTCGCACGGTTGGTCACTGGTAAGCCCGCGTACGGCCAAAGACCTCGGATGATGTCGGCATAGAACGGCGGCGGCGGCGGCATCAATGCAGCTGAGGAAGCGGCCAACAATGGCATGTCGTTAATCGAGAAAGGATTATCAGAGACAACCGGGGTTTGTTCTCTCGTGCTCAGCAAACTAGACAGGATTGTGCTGGGGTCTGGGGTTTGATCGTACACACTTGCCCTTCGGCCTCGTCCTCTTCCCCTGCCGCGCGGTGCTGAAGACGTCACAATTGGACTGGGCGTTGCGGTTCGATCGCACGGTAATACACTGGCCCTTCTGGCTTGTCCCCTGCCTCTGCGCGATGATGAAGAGGATACAATTGGGCCCGGGGCTGGGGTTTGATCGCCCAAGGACACACTGGCCCTTCTACCTCGTCCCCTTCCTCTGCCGGATGGTGATGGTGTTGATCGTAATCCTCTCGCCGATGCTGATTCCCCCGACTGTGATGATTCGCTGATTGGAGGTGTAGGGACTGACCCGACCAATAGGCAGGAAACGGAGGTTTGCGGAGGCGGCTGCCCAGGCACATAACGACGACACCGGGCTTCTTCATCCAAGTAATAAAGATCCTTTCCCGCTGCGAATGGCGTTTGACCGCCTCCAGGAACCGAGTAAACATCCCGCTGATGCTCATTTATGTGAAGATTTGGCAGCAATGATCCGGCGTATGGAGGAGGCGGACGCAGATTAGGAGTCGGCGGACGCAGAAGAATATTTCGGTTTTGTTCCCCTGTGTTAGGGTTTGGTGGCATCGGCCCGGCAAATGTGTTGGTGGCTGGGGTTTGCGTAAACGGGTGTCCAGGCCAATAAGGGGGTTGTTGATTAAAGTTATGACTTAGCGGCATTCGCCCTCCAAATGACCAGGGCTCTACGAATGGTGCACGATGATGTACAGGAACATTGTGAACATTCTGGTGATGTTCACTTTCATTAAGATTTGGCTGCATTGACGCGACGAGCGTATTGATTGCTGGAGTTGGTGGACGCAGTTGTTCAGTAACAAAGTTGTTCAGTTCTCCGGTGTTATGGTTTGGCCTGGCAAATGGGCTGAAAGTTGAGCTTTGCGTATGCCGTTGTTCAGGAACCTTAAGGACATCCTGGCCTTGTTCTCTTCTATTGACATTTGGTGGCATTGCCACGAGTGTACGGAGTGCACTAATTGATGGAGTTGTCGGCTGCTGATATTGAGAAACAAAGTGGACATCTCCGTTTTGTTCTCTTATTAATTTCTCTTTTCTTCTCTTGCTAAGTTTTGGCCCGGCAAATGCGTTGGGAACTGGGGTTTGCGAACGTGGGTCTTCAGGACTCGACACGTGTACTGATCGCTGGAGTTGACGGATGCTGATGTTCAGGAACAGAAGGGACATCTCGGTTTGGTTTTGCCTGGCTCGGTTTGCCAAGGTTTGGCCTGGCAAATGGGCTGAGAGCTGGGCTTTGTGGACGCCGTTGGACAGGAACATTAGAAGCATCCCGGGTTTGCTCACTTATATGGTCACTTGTCCTTATGTTGGGCACATTTGGTTCCGATTGCGGATCGGCAACCCCAACATCGCTCATTGGATCCGTAGATTTCGAGGACGGCTGCGTACATGGTGTGTTTGTGTTAGGATGAACGGATATGGGCAGACAGAGCGTGCCTGGGACAACATTACGCACAATATTCGCTCCGTTTGATGTACATTGTTCGGTTGCTGTGCTGTTGGGAATATTTCCAACCGGATTTTCCCGGTTATCCACGTGTTTTGTTGTGGATAGTTGCGAGTTTGAGAAGAAAGATCGCAAGGAAAGATCCACTGGCAGATCCCAAAGTTCGCTAACTATATTGCTTTGCCTCGGATCTGGTGAGCCATTTAAACCGTCTCGTGTCAAATCCAGCGCCCCACAAAAGTAGGGGTCGAATGCACGCAACACACTGCTTCTCGGTGCCGGATGGTCAAAATTCAATCCCCGATGCCTTTTTGCGTGCTTGGATGCCATATCTACGGTTAGGCTAACATTCAAATGTTTCAGTAGATCGTTGAGGAGGCGTAATGTTTTCTGCTGGCTAATGTCGTCTGCTGACTGTGATTGAGGATGCGGAGTGGCAGAGCTTCTCGATACACTATGGCCATTGCTCTTCGGCGGCAACATGGGTGGTCTTGGCGATTCCAATACACCCGCCAGTTGAAGCACTTCACACATCGCTTTAAATTTTAAGGATGTGCAATCGTGCAAAATGGAATTTACTTTATTCCTAACACGTTGCACCTCGGGATCGAGAAGCACGTCTGGAATAGTGGCCCGCGAGTCAGAAGGAGCGATTGAATCTGCTCTGTCAACTTCAGCTTCAGGAATGCACACATTTTCATCGCTCCGGGTATTATTAAAGGTTTCGTCGTGATCGACACGCTCCGAGACACGCTCAGAACTACCACCTTCCGCGTTTGAATCGCGATTGGCCATAACCCCGACGTTCGGGTCACTCCCGATGCTAACGATCTGGTCGTTTTCAATCTCCGTAAAGGCTCCGATTTCCACTGGCTCCACGGGCGTAGTTCGTTCGCCAGTCACAGAATGTTCCGACATGATGTCATCAAGATGAATTTGTTTATCTTCACATCTGCTCTCAATTCTTACATAGCTTGCCCCAGGAACAGTATCGGTAGTGCTAGCATCTTCCACTCTTGAATCCGTGACAGTAACATTACAATCCATTTGATCTTCGGCACTCTCAGTTCCTACATAGCTTGCTCCAGGAACAGTATCGATAATCCCGGCGTCCCGTTCATTCCCGACGGTCTCGTCGTATTCAATCTGCGTAATTTCTATTATTTCCAGCGTTGATCCCACTGGCGTGGTTCGTCCTTCACTCAGAGAATCTTCCGACACGAGATCATAGAGTTCATACGGTTCGCTGATATCGATTTCACTTGGAGCTGCTGCGATCGCCGAAATAGTAGCATCGTTAGTGCCGTCCTGTTCCACTGTTTCCCACTTTTCTGATCCGCCTCCTGGCGTGATTCGTTCTCCACACTCAGAATCTTCCGAAATGAAGTCATCGAATTCATATGGTTCAGTCTCTTCGATTTCACTCGCATTTGGTCCGACCGTCAAAATATCGGCAGCACTGTCCCGTTCCATTGTGTCGTCTTTGTCCATGGCGTTTTCGTTCAGGATTTCGTCCTGCTCGAGCTGTATGAATTCGTTACGTTCCGTGCTAGGTGCAGGATCCTCCGGCGAAGCTCGCTCTCTACTCCGCTGAATGTCAAACTTTTCAAGCAAGTTTGACAGACAACTGAGGGGAATACGGACTATTAGCTGGTTCGGATCCTCGGCGACCGTCGTTGCTGGTGCACCGAACGCATTTGATTGCACGTTAGGTGACGGTGTCGGTGACTGTTCCCGGTCAAAGTTGTTGTTATCGATGGCTTGTTGAAGAAAATTGTTATTTGGGAGAATGTGCAGCAAGGTATCGATTCCACCTTTGGAGTGGTCCGGAAGGGGGATAAATAAACCGTCCATGTTAAGCTCAATTCCTAGCTTCTTTTCTCCTCTATCGGTCTCCTCTGATGAGGAACACGAACTAACATGCACTTCACACGCTACCGATGGCACTTCTGCCTCGCTTAGTTCTTTGCCGACCGGCTCGGCTTCGTCCCGCATCACCTTCACCGACTCTTCGATGCTCTGCTCAGCTTCCAGTTTAGTGTGAAAATGTGTCGAAGCAAAATAATCACCAGGCAACCACAAACTGTGTTCAGAAAAATGTGAGAAACAAGATTGGCAATGCGCGAACCTAGTTACTTATCTTGGACGCTAGTACCAGCACCACTAGAACCGAGAGGGAGTGAACGCTAGAACGGGCTTATCATAGTAAGGATCAAATAGGCACCTCGACGTAGCCGCTCTTATGACGATTCGCACACACAGGACTTTGAATACTAGAAACGCAACGGAAACGATCTTATCACATCCAGCATCAACCACGTACTGAAACACCCGATTTAGCCGATCTTGCGACCCATTGAGACGAGACGAGGCAACAGTGGCCAATAAGCGCTGAAACTAAATGTGAAATGCCGCGCGACAGCTTGTTACGTATGTTTATTTTATTATTTCCAACCAAATCCACCAATCGCCAGTGTCAGAGACGTCGCTAGAAATTATTAGAAATGGCTCACCACAACGGTGGCTGGTTTTATGTTTAAAGTGGTACAATTAGCAATTAAACCAGGGACCCTCCGCAAACGCTAGTTTCGCTACTTTTTAACCCATGCGGGATGCGTGAACCGAAGCGCGCTCGCGCAGAGATCTTCGTCGCGCCGAAGCGAAGTTCGCGCTTCGCCTTTTCCTCGGTCTCCCTTTCTCTTGATCTTTCGCCCCATCGTTTTTTCTCTCTCTCTCCGGATCGGCCGCTGCTGGGCGAATGCGCCGAACACATGCGATCGTATTTCAGACGTCGTGTGTTGGTACCACACGCGTGTCCTGAGACTAAGGCGCCTGCGCCTGCGTCCTTTTTTTAAGCTTTTCAGGACTTTTTCCTTGTCCACCGTCTCACATAACACAAGAGACCTTTGTACTTCTTTGGACCACCCAGCGAACTCAGGGCAAGTCCACATTAGTAAATGAACACCGTAGGCTCGGCGGGAGTCGCTTTGGTTAAATGGGAAACAAATACTCGACAAAACAACGAACTAAGTTTGGTTGTACATAGCTTTTTATTGCAAACGGTCTACACGCAGAGGATCACCATATTTTAGCGAAAATCTTTTGTGCAGCAGTACGAAGGAGGACAAACGATCGGTTCCCGGAACACTCCCCGGGCGGCGGGCGACGAAGGTTTTATAATTTTATGACTTTTGCTTGCGGCTCCATGATGGGGACGGACTTCTGTCTCTGTCACGCCGGTTCGGGCCTCCTTTCGTCGCCGAGCCTTGGTTATTTGCGCGGTGGTGCCACAGTTGACGATCTGCCGCCGCCTTGTGATTACATAGTGCGTTGCTTGGTGGCGGAATACATTCAGACAACGGCTGACACAGCCTATTTTGGCGTGCCGAAGAACTATCCTCACAAGCACCATTTCGCGGGTGAATTTCACAGGACAACCGATTCCGCCGCTGCCGTGGTGGTGATGGAGTGCAATCGCAACGTTTCACGGCGTAAGTGTTTTTCGTTAGCTTTTCTGCCTTCAACGGCGAACTTGGGTTTGCTGTTTCGTTTTCGGCCGTGTCGCTGTCATCGCAGTGTGTCCGTTTGACGGGACTTTTTGCATCGCCGTTTCTACGAATTCTTTCTTCCTCGATGCACGTTCTGGTTCGAGCAACAGTTTAAACTCATTTTCGGACATACTCGTCACGGTGCCTTTCGCGTCCACGATCGTAAAAATTCTTTTTGGTGAGGTAACTCCGCGTGAAACGCCCAGTTCCGAACAGTGACTTCTTTGGACGCGAATTATCGACAGCTGGTCCTCATTGCTGTACTGACGTTGGCGATGCCAAAGCCTTTTCATAATGGACATATTGTGGCCGTAGCGGTTCTTTGTCTGCTCGACGTGCATCACGTAGTTCATGCACAGCACACACACGAAACACCGCATGGCCTTGCCGTGCAGAAATTCGGGGCAGAATTTAAACCATTGCGGCACACACCGGCAAATGTCCTTTCGCACGATCTCGTTCGACCGGTACACATCGATCCGCTTCTGTGATGGCAGAAACTCGTTCAAACACAGATGGCAGAATTGGTCCAGAACCGAACCGGAAGTAGTCGACATCGTTCACGAGTCCGCCCCGAGCAGACGGTAACCGAAACACAATAGAAAAACCAACTTGCTCCCGACGGAAGTCTCACTTTCACGAGCCGACGATCTTCTCCAGCGAATCTTGACTCGTTCGTCGAGCCGGCTGATCGCTGATTGATCGTGTTGTGGACGCCTCCCGTCCCGTCTGTGCTGGACATTTTTTACACCGTTCCCCTCTATCACACTCGCGTTCGTAGCGTACTTTCACCCATACACGGGCCGAACGACACGCATACATTCACGAAGTATGCTTCCGAGTGTGCGAGGCCAAGAAAATCGATTTCCGACTCTACACCGGTGGGGTTGATCTGTGTGTGGAGCCACGATCGCACATTTACCAATACATGCCAGCACCGATGACTCACCCGTGGAACAAATTGCACAATAGTGAGTTTACGGAAACAACAATTGTTTCAATTGTTTCAATTGTTCCTGTTGAAGTCAGTGTTGTCTATTGTTGAAGTTGTCCTCTCTTTTAAACTGTTCAAAACGGTCAACAACGTCAGTTGTGCGCAGCGAAACTACTAACTGTAACTTAAACTCCAAACATGTTTATCTTTCAAATCATTATGCAGTTTAGACAATACACAAATGTAGGGGTTTATAATGTAGAAACTATACAGCGTAGAAATGATACAGCCAATGGAAACGCAGAATTTATGACACATTTGCACGATGACCTCATCAAAACGTGACGTTGAATCGATCAGGATATGCTGTGATACGAGGGGTGTTCAAAATTTTTTGCGACATTTGAATTTCCGCGAGCTATGTACGTCCGATTTTCGTTTTTTTGTGGCGTTAGGTTGCTACACATGTCAGTGACCTATGGTGAAAATTTCGGCTATTTTGAATAATCACTCAATTTTTTACAGCTGTTTTGCTTGGACGTGTTTTGGCTCATCGTCGACTTTTGTGTGCTCCGAAACTAGTTGACCACGAAGAGGTAATTAAAGTTTTGAAAACAGTAGAAAGTCGCAGGAGGCATTGCAGGGGTACGACAGCCAATTTTGGTTTTCCCACAAATCCCGGCGTTTGTCACGGATTGCTTCGGGCGAGTTGCGCATAACTTGCAAGAAATATTCTTCATTGACCGTTCTGTCCTTTGGCAACAACTCATTATGCACCACGCCCCAGAACGTTAGATGTTGCAAGGGCTGAGCATCATGTCACGCGACAAATAACGCTTTTTTAAGTGCGTGTTCTTTTCCATTTTCGTTCTTGCAGTTATCGGCTCTCGCGAGAGTGACAAAACGCAACCGTGTGTGACAAGCCGCAGTCACTCGGGACAACTCGTGCGCGCCGGATGTGCTGGATACGCAGGATGCGTCGTCCTTTTGGTTGAAGGACGCACAGTGTTACTGGAGAATTCACATTCGTAAGTTAAAGCCTTAAACACTTGCTAATAGGTGACTTTTTCCATTTTAGTGTGGCATAAAATGTTTCGGCTTAAAATTGGAAAGTCGACTCCATCGGCAGATGGAGCGTCAAAGATTCAAATCTAGTGCTCATTGCGAAACATAGGTAAGTTTACGCTTGAAGTGTGTAATGGCTATATGTTGTTTTTTTCAGGTTGAAATTTGAAAAATCGTTATGGATATGTTTGGATAAAAATTGCTCGAAATTGTTACGCTTCGCTGAGAAGATAATTACCGTTGGCTGGCTACGGGTGCGCAGGATGCTTATCAGTAAAGCACTTCTGAGACAATTGCACACAAGATAACCGATGAACGGTCAGCGCTGGTCGGGAACGATAAGCTTCTTATCGTCGCGCTATAACGTCTAATAAGATCGGTAGAAAGATAATTAGATAAGCTTCGAGCTATGTTTAGAACAAACAATACTCGCTACGGCACGTGATAACGATAACGAAAGATAACTTCGTTGGACTGAATCTTTTTAATCGTCCATTGGGTGATTTCAAGCAAATCTAACAGGCTTAATCAAACACCGCACAACAACAGGTGAAGGGTAAACCCTTAAAAAATAGTTTTCCTTCGCAACTTTGTGTTACGGGCTTTAAGTTTAAGCATTTCAAACGTAGGTTGGCTACTTACTTGTATCAATGCTCGCTTCGCGTAATGTTGGAAACCGCTGTTTCGGCTATCAACGTGCGCCCCAAGCGCTCGGTCCCCGGCACTGCTCCGGGGGCCACACCAAATAATGATGATAGAAAAGAAAATCGAGCCGAAACGTGAGCGCGATAAGAAGCCGTTATTTTATAGGAAAAACTTGCCAACCCTTATCGGGGTAGCACCATTTTGTAGCGCATTTGCTTGGTAGTGAACTTTTATGTGTGTGCAACTAGTTCCGGTACGATGCGCAGGGCAGCAGGGATGAGTCGCGGGAAAGGTTCTCCCGTTGGCAAGAAACTGCCCGCACCGAACGAGGCTCCGTTGCTCGTCACCGGCGTTTCTTACCGGCGGCTTGCTTATCGGAACCGAGCAGAAGCATTCATTCGGTTTGCTCGCCCCAAGATTGGCGGACCCCTCGGCGGAAGAAGACGGTGCGAAGAAAGCACCTTGCCGCTTTGGCGGGCACAAGGATAAGGGCACATTCTGTGCATTGTGGAGAGATGCACCAGAAAGGAATTCGCTTCTTTATCTCCGCACAGTTTATGCACCGAACGAAAACTGGACGCGCCAGGCATCAGATCTTGTTTTTGGCCCTTTTTTTTAGTTGGCCAATTTAAAAGGGACAAAATGCTACCACCCGAAGCAGGTTTAAGGATACGACAAAAGTGTCCGGTGTCCAGGAGGGAGTGGATGGCTAGCGTCTTATCTTGCACCCTAGGTGATAGCTATAGATCAACTAATATTTGTTACAATTATACTGGCCCGGACGGTTCCACGGCGCAGCACCATCACGGGGGGCGATACACGAGCACACCCGCATTTTTCCGGCACCGACGTCCTTCTATTCTACGCGCGTACTAGCATTCGTTCGATAAGCAATCCTTACGTCTACTCCGGGGGGCCAAAGCACATCTCGACGCTCGACGCCCTCCGCTGGACGTCTTATCGCGCTGCGCAACTTCGAAGGTGTTCGAGGAACATTCACTTTTCAGAAAATTTCATCCCCAAAACTCCGTGGCCCAGGGGCCAGACGGAGGCAGAGTGCCGGCTTCCAACGGTTTGCGTCTTGATGGTCGCCACCGCGGCCAGCACGTCGAAGCACCCAGGATTAGCCAGCATCTGAGAACTGATCTGAAGGTTGCCAACCCGACGGGGGGAGCTTTCGGAGTCCGAGCGGCGCGAGGAACGGGCATGAAAAAACCGAGCTGTATATATAACAGTTTCTTATCGGGCGTTTTGGGTGCAGATTTTTTTGTGTGAGTTCCTTCTCGCGTTCTCTACTTATGCCCTGGTCACCACCTGGTGCTTCCTTCCGCCGGTGCGCACAAAAGTGGATTAAATAATAGTTGAAGTATAGTTTTCCCGTCTCAACCCATCCCCGCGGAACCCGAAGGGGGGAACCAGCGTGGCGCCAGGTGAGCCTGCCACCGGACACCGATGTGCCGGGGTTTTAAAGTTGATTTTTCGCGTCCATGTTTGTCCGCCGCGCGTCCGCCGGCAAGAGAACGGATTGTGGAGTGGTGCCCCCGAATGGTTTGGCCGGGAAAAGCGCACCAGGTTCGCCTTATCGCACCGCAGAGCGCGCGCGACGAACGAGGCGCGTGCGGCGGCCCTTCGTTTTTGTGAACTCTCGCTTTTCGGCTTTCCCGGGCACCGGGGCCCTTTTTTTTGTTTGTTGCCGTTGCCCGCCTTCCGTTGGCTTCTTTCGGCGTCGCGCTACCGCCCAGATTCCCGGGAGTGCAATTTTCCGCACTGGCCAGCCACGACGCGGCGGGGACACACGATAAGGGATGATTAAATGATGCCATTTTTATGTACGTGTGTGTGTGTTGTTTTTTTGCACCGCTCGCCCTACCTCTTTGAACCTCGGTTCTGCATTTTTTTTGTCGCTGCTCCAGAGAAAGTAAAAACGAAAGAAGCGCGTGTGGGTCCGGGGTGGTGCGGAGCATTAAAGCACGGGGCTTTTTTTCACGGCCCGGAATGCTTCATTTTTTCTACTATTTTTCACACCCGGCCCAGGGCAGGTAGACGTTCATTGGAAAAATCATTTGTCCGCCGTCCGTAAGAAGGATAAGGGAGAAGACCGCAACGGCATGCCGTTTATCGCGATGATGACGGGGCCCGATGTTGACTCAAGCCGATGGTGATAAATCAACATTTCCAACCCTGGGCCGAGATCGATCCGATCCGGCGCTACTCCCGTACTCTCTCGGTACCGATGCTGACAGACTGATAGGCGCGCACCTAGCACTATCAAACTGCACCGGCCATTTGTATGTTACCAAAAATGTTAACGAATCGGAAAAGAGAAAGAATTTTCGCGTCCGTCCGTGTTAATGAAATAATATTTCAAACGGTCGGAAACCTATCGCCACTTGACTGTGCAGTACGAGTGTGTAGAATGTGGTCTCATTGTCGTTATCAATCCGTGTGCATGATAAGATCAGATAAGATCTCGTACCTGGAGTTCTGTATACGCCTTGGAAACACAAAGCCCACTATCCTTCACGGTCCTGCGATCGTGTGATGATCAAAATACGGTTAAATCAACAAAATATATATATGCATTAGATGAGACATTCATTGCAGCTATGTTCCTAAAAAGCTCTATTCGCACCCGGAGTACCTCATGGTCAGGTCAGTTACATATTTTATTTACACGACTGTCGCCTTCTCCGCTGCAGCATGCAAACAGAGTGGCCGGCGTAGAGAGATAGTGAGATTTATCAGGCGGCCGTTATCGTACTCAGACCACCGTTGTCTTTACAGTCTGTCCTTTGCTTTCCCCGTCATCTGTTACCTGGTGGCTGCCTGGGGACCCGAAGAGTCCTCGAGCCCTTCGGAAATAATGTCGCTAAAGCAAGTTGGCTTTTTTCTCCATTTCCGGCACCGGCCGTCCACAGCGTGGGATAAAACAGTTGGGCTGCAGATGGTGAAAATAAGGTGAGAATCGCTAGTTATCGCACCCCGTGTGTGTACACTGCAAAGAACTTTCTAAAGCAAATGTAAATTCTTCAAATAGGCGAGGACCCTGAACGGGCATCAGGCCAAGAGGAAAGTACCTGCGCCTCCCCTCAGGCAGGACCCACACCGGAAAAGGACCTTTCTACTGGTGGCCTGGTTATCCTGGATGTGCAGATAAAAAGATGGAAATTTATATTCCATGAATGGCCGACGCCCGACGCCGTGAGTGACGTGAATTTCGTGGAAAAGGAAACAAAATCACGAAGAAAATATTGTAGCGATAAGCGTCGCCGAAGATTGAACACGCTGTCTCTGGCTCGAGCAGGAAAAATACACCCCGTTGGCTAGATGACAGACAGCGGCGAGATTGCACCACCGATTGCTCCGCAGAATGGGAGAGATTTTTCAGAATACGGTGATCAAACGTCAGCTCAGGTCAGCTATCTGGCGGGAGGCAAATGTCCCACCGGTGCGCACTGGGAGTGTTCATCATCAACACGCGAAAAAAGGCTGTCAGAATGTGACCACCAGGAGGCGGTTCTCTCGAATACGATGCCTAGCAACCACCTTCGCGTAACATCGTTAACTACAGCTGAGGTCGAAGCCTACTATGACTTACCGTCAGCTTGCAGGAGTTTCGAGCGATGGGAACGCATGAGACCGAACAGCTTCGGATGCATCGCGGGGCTATCGATCGCCGATCGGTGACGGTAACACACGACCATAAATAATGCACTGCACTGTGGCCTGGTACCAATAGGACACTTTGTTCCATACACACACACACACTACACTCCGAATCCGCACACAATCGCCGGCCACAATCTTCCGATCAATCGATACTTCCGGGTGTGCTTTGAATCGAGTTAGCAAAGTTGCAAAAGCCGGATAGAGCTCACACGTGCGGGACGCCGTTGTCGAGTTTTGAAGAACGCGCCGCCGATTCGGTGATTCGTTTTGCGGTGTTATCGCGATACGCGTCGTCGAAAGACTGAAACCCCGGGCCGCTAAGAGCGATCGCGCAGCGGTGACGAGACCGGGCACCGGGAAGGCGCGTCTTCCTAAAAGACGGCGCGCACACTGTCACACTGACTACCACTACCGGGATTGAGATATAATCGAATCCGAGGCGCAGATAAGCATAGGGTGTGCGTGGTGGAACTAACCGACGGCATCCTCCTCCTGCCGGGCGATACGTTTCCGGAATGGGGCGGGTACCGCACAATCGGAGGCTTTATGACGAGCACGACGGCTGCGAGGACATGCTGCAGATTGGTTTGTTGATTTGGTGCTGAGGTCTCGGAACGAAAACGGAGACCGGCAAGATCTGTTCCGTGATAGGCCGCGATACGGTGTTCACGGAACGAACCAAATGGCACTGAGAGAGGAGGTGGCCGGTACTGTGTCTTATCACGCCACGGCTCTGGACTAGTCTTCTAGTCGGTTCGGCAATCGGTATGTAAATGTTGCCCACTATCTGCTTTGCATCTCCGCTTAGCCGCTCCTAATGTGGACACTTGGTCGAACCCCGGCAGATATGGGCAAGGGCATATCAACTCGCCGCACTCGGGATGGCTTGTAGGCAATAGATAAGGCCGGGGGAAATAGAACCAAACGCACACACACACACGCACCCGGGCGATCACAGGACCACGGACCAGCAGTGTCTTCCCGGGCTGTGTGTGAGAGCGAACTGCGAAGAAAACCAGTCTCCCGCCGTACGGTCCCCGATATCGAAGATAAGCGAAAAATATTCATCATAACTTTATCGCTAGTCAAACATGGAATGTTATTAACAACGAGCGGGCCTCTCGACCCGGAGGACAGGTGGTCGTGGTGGCGCTGGTGCTGCGGTGTCGAGGCAGTCGAGACTTGCAACTCAGAAATGGAAGTCAGCCGGCCCCGCCACCACCCGGCGTGTCTTGTGTAGACTTCTGCCGAGGAACTCCAGCACACTGGCACGACACGACGATGACAACGACGGCGACAAAGATTGAAGTGGCTGATAAGCGGAGCGCAAAGTTGGCCCTCTGCCTCCGGTGGCCTGCGTCTCCGACCGGCGACATCCGATGGGCATCGCGCTCGGCCGACGACGTAACCCAGCACAAACCGAAAAAAAAACACGGAACGGAAGCTAGAATTTGGAATGATAAAGCAAATGATACGCCAGCAGAAACGGTTGCTGCGGAGTCGGCAGTTCATCGGCCTTCGATCGGCGAGTGTCGAACGGCGTCGATCTCGAACGTCTTAATGGAACATTTGGCGTAACAGTCCTATAAACGAACTACCCCTCTGTTCGAAAGCACTTCATTTTTAGAAGTGCGGATTAAAATGGGTCTTATCTGTCGCAGGGTCTTATCGTTGCACTCTAATCTCGCCCATTCGTCTAGCCGAACAATCTTAAGGCTCATGAGATTACGCGCGGCCGCTTGGTATGTTGTTGAATAATTTATGTACACATCCAGACCAGCTGGCCAGCGCGTCGTGGTGGCGATCTATTACCGTATTTATCCGCCCCGTGCTTCACTATCAACCTCCCATCGACCATTAGCTAACGCGCGCGCATAACTATGGAAATAGTTCCAGAGCACCAATTTGATGTGCAGACCGAACTGGGCGCTGACCGAAGCCCATTACAGTTGTGTAAAGGAATTTTGTATCGCAAACTACTGGCCAGACTCGGCGGTCGCGTAAGAAGAGGGGACACAAAAACACAACATAAACAGTACAGCAGCAGCGAGTGAGATAAAGCTTCATATCCGGAAATGGAACCAACGATAAGCGGTTGCTTCGAAGCTGCTGGTGCCGCTACACGTGTGCAAGGGCGCTGTAAAACCCAGAGTTGCACCCCAGCTGTGCGATGACTGTATACTCCGTTTGGTGTGGCTCGGCCCTGGTCCGGTCCGACGTTCCGAGGCAACCGATGGCAAATTTATTTCGAGCCGAGGCGCTAGATGCAATCTTGACATCGCGAAGCATTGGTGTCGCGATGAAGCGCCAGATGTCCAGAACGCCGGTTTCGGAACGCCCGAACGGCCGAAAGGTCTGGCTTATCGCGTCGCGGCCTAGGCGCGCCGGACGCGTCGTTTCAAGGGTTCACCGGTTCCGAATGTGTGTTCGAGGCGCAGCCACAACTTTGTGCCCCCAAATCATCTGCCACTTCGGTGGACAGCAGCAGCAGCTCACGAGATTGATGTCGCTGCAACGTTCGCCTAGCGGCTAGCGCAGAGAGTGGCCAGTAGTCAGAGTGGGTCCACACAGTGGACACCACGGTGATAAGATCGTTATCTTCGGGGGCAAAAACACGAGAAAGGACAACGGGGGGTTTGTGAGTCGCAAACAAGATAGATCCTAGCTCCGGATTGGACCGATATGTTCATTCGCAGTGACCATCGTACTAACTCGAGCCGCCACGGCACGGGAAACACGTCCACTACGTGAGTGGTATGCAAACACGCGGATCGTCCGCCTGACAAAGTTTCATTAATGTATGTATTATCTTTTCTGCCCTATTCCGGTACTAATTAGGCGAACAAGGGGTTTAGCGTTCAGTTTGCGCTCATCAGTAAGTACGCCAGCGTTTGGACCGTACCTCCAAAGTCAGTCTGCTGCTGATGCTGATAACTTTGACAGTCTACTGTAAAATGACAGTAGCTCTCTTTTTCAGCTCTCTGCATTTGGTTGTCCCTCAAGAAAATCTAGTAGCCAACGCCAAGCGGTTCAATCAGTGTCGCCGTACTCGGGTGAGTAGTTAAATCATCACTCGGCGCAATATTCAACACTTCTTTGCAGGGTTATTTTAGTATTTTCCAGAATTATCGCACCGTCTTATCGTACTGCCGGCAGCGTTACGATAACAGTTCTTAGGTGATCGATTTGTACGACACGGAATATGACAGCTGCACAGCCTTGTACGACCGGAGACAGTTCACACCCTTCGCCATATCACGCCGCGTATCAGTTTGAAGATTGATCCAATCTCTTGGCTCTTGGGGCGCGAATTCGTGGCATAGTTCCGGGGCCACCGGGAGATAAGATAGGCACTTGTAAACTCTGATCAAACGCTGGGCTTTCCATATCGCACCGAGCGATGGCTCTGTTGCGATAAGGACAGTGTTTGAAGCACCCATCCCCATCAGGGTCCATCAGTGCGTCCATCGGTAGTTTGTGTTATCTCATGCTGGACAGAAAAAAATGGGACCGTGGAATTGATTATCGCACGATACGGTTCCGGAGCGGCGTTATCGTGCTACTTGCAGCAGCAACAGCAGCAGCGGCAGGGATTGGATGGGCAAATGATTGATTTGTTACGCGCCGAATTAGCTCACTTATTGATTGTGGCACTCGCCATCGATCATCGTACAATACGGGGACTGTCCCCGATCAAAATTCCCATACCCTGCCGATTGGGGTGATTGAAGAATTGAGGACCCGTTAAAGGGTTTCCATTTCGGTTTGAGTAATTTAATTTATTAGTAGAAGGACGAAGGCTCTCGACCGCGAGCGGTGGAAAGATTCCTTAAAGCAGGCAAAGACCGCTCGACGGTTGTAGCCGGATAAGTAAGTAAGTAAGTAAGTAGAAGGACGAAATGAGGACGAATTGCAAGATCTAGGATGCGAGGATTATTGACATGAATATGTCCCTTAATCAATGTCGTAATGCCGTTGACTCTGCTATTGTAAATTGAAAATACAATTAAATATACCATTCGTCCATTAGTACTGCAGTATGATCCGGACGCGGGAACCAAAGAACGAGTTTAAATACGACTCTGTTTCTCCACGAAGTCTATCGTTTTCCGGCCGAGATAAGAAAAGCATGGCTACTATGGTGAACCGATGCACCGATAAGAACCGGTAGCAGGTTTTCGGGATAGTTGCATGGTTCGTGCTCGTTTGCACCGCTTCGTAGTGAACCAACCAGTCGACTCCAGGCTGGTCGAAGGAAAACGCGAGAATTATAAAACGTTCACTCACCGGCTAGCGGCCACCGCAGCGAGCCACCGGAGACAGGGAAGGAAAAATTACGCCCGTCGTTCTCGTCCCCCCGTCCACCGCGATCATCTCCGGCGCTCATTACGTGATCTGCGTGAGCCGGAAAATAGCAACAGCGAACAGCGAACGGCTATGCAATTTTAAAATAGTCAAGCACCAGTCCTAGGCAGTGGCAGCGTTAGCAGTTTTCGGGTTGGGTTCTTGTGCGCCCGCCAGTAAGAACTTGGGTTGGCCAAAAAATAAAATTTCCGAAATAAAACAAAAACAGCACGTCCCGCCGTGAGCCGTGAGCGCCCGGAAAACGTGTGCTGCGATAAAGAAAATAGCCGGGGTTCGGTTGCCCGGCTTCGGTCCGGGCCGTTTTTCCGCGTGCACCGGCAAATGATGGGAGTTTGGAGTTTTATCAGCCACAACAGCGCGAGGAGCGCACCACCATGCTGAAGTTTGTTACTCGAAAAAAAAAAACGCAAACAACACTCCCGAAAAAAAGCCCCAAACAAGACCCCCCCCACACTGAGGGCTCCGACGGCCGAGTGTGGCGGCTAGGTAACCGACCCCGAAATCCACCCGAAAGTGCATCGGCTGCACCGTGGAGAGGCACCGAAATAACGACACGAAATGCAAACAGAACCACCCGCCCCCCGGGGAAGCCCTCGCTGCAGCGTTTGCGGAGGAGCGCAAGAAACGGACTGCATTCTCAGGGATGGCAAAAAAATAATTTAAACCCTGCTCCGGCCTGGTAGAGGGTTGATGTTGAGGATAGCACACCGTTTCGATTCAGCAAGATTTTTCTGCTTTTGATTTTGACCAGCATTTAGAAAGAAACGAAAAATCGGCCTCCATGAGAACCCTGCCATCGGGGGGCGCGCTTAGCCGGGAGAGGGCTATGGCGTGTGGCTCTTATCTAGCCAGTAACTGGCCCACCAACTATCGTGAGCTTTCAGTGGGCTTTTACGTGCAACAGAAAGAAAATCAGCACACGCTAGAGCCATGTCACGTACTTGCTTAAATTCGCTCATGAGGCGGTTTTTGTGCGGCCGCTAACTACTGCACCTTCCGTATCTTCCACGGACGGACACGATCGTTTAAGGAAAAGCTAACGCGTTAGCCTAGCACGGCCGCCGATTATTTTAAAGGCTTGTTGGGGCCATTTGTAGACCAGCGCGAAAACTAATTATGCACCAAAAAATATGTGCAGTAGCTTTACTTATCGGTGGTAGACACTTATCCGATCACCGTGTCAGACACGGTCCTGGCGCGTCAAACACTAGGCGGCTCCATCGCGTGAATCGGAAGTAAATTTAGATTTTTAATTGCGATTTCATTCGGTCGATGCGCCAGCTTTATCTATCGCACATCTGATTAGTATTATTCGAACTTCATACAATAAGTTCATATAACAGATCAGAAATAAATGGCCGAAAAAGTATGAGGGGGCCGCTTCTACGGTTTATTCTGTGGCGAAGGTACGACTCGTAAAACACGGAATTCACTGGAAAGATTATTTTAAACTTATTATTTCGACTTTTAAACATTGGCCGGCCAGTTCCGTGCTGGTCGCGGACATGCGCATTTTACAAAGAGAAGCTAACCCGTAACTGAATGGGAAAAAATGCTGGTGTCGGTGCGTGCAATTCTCGCGGCTTGGTCACAAAAGAAGACATCGTTGTTAGTCATCAAGAACCAGTCCGTATTAGTGTCGTCCGTAGAACCGGTTGCGCTATCTGCAACCGGTGCGACAGGTTCGTGCTTATCATTAACTCGGTGAAATACCTGTCCACAAATGGTTTTGTTATGACAAACCCAGAACGATCGCATCGTATGTCGTTGAGGTTTCGACTTACCTGCAAAGAGAGTAAGAAAAACGGAAACAAATGAGCACAATCGAGTTAAATTAAATATAGGAATCAATTCAATCTGGCAATCATAAATATAAAATCGTAATTCACTTGAAAAAAAAACCCACAACCAGGAGATCCGAATTTAAATGGCCAACATAAAAATTTTAATCGAATCGATTAAAGAGAGCGAATGCCGGGCCACCACCGCACCCAGCACACGGCTATCAATCGAAGCCCGGCCCGACCCGGTCCGTTTAATCGGATTCCGAAACAACACCATCGACCGGTCGACCGGTCTTCGAAGTGGTTTTTATTCCCAACATCCACCCCATCGGGATCCCTCTCCAATCGGTGGGCTAAAATCTCAATGAATTTCGCACTATCTGAGCTGCGGTGCACTGCGCTCTGCCGTATCGCGTTCGCGTCCATCTGGTGGACGCCACAGTTCCACGCGACGCGTGTGCTTTCATGTGCCGAAAGGAAGCGACGGAGGACAACTGTGACCCATGCCGGCGTTTTTTCCTGTTTACTCCACAATCATATCTCGGCGTCAGGATAATGGCACGTACGGACCGAAAAAGGACATTCACAACACATTCTCGTACGCAGCATCAGCAGCAGCAGCAGCAGCATATCGCGTCCCCAATAAGCCTTGGTGCTAAATAATCGGGCTTAAATCAAGCCGGGCGTTTCGTGGAGGACACTTCGTGGCAAAAACACTCGGTCGAACGGCCAGACAACCAAAAATGTGAAATGTTACAGAGAGAGGAAGTGACTGTCGCTGTTCTCTCCAAGGTGACGTAAAATGTGACGTTGACCCCAGGTGTCTAGCGCGAAACGCGGCTGACCGATGAGCTACAACCGTACAACGGCTTCGGCCGGCAACCCGGGGGCCGCGGACGGGGGAACATATAAAACTCTTCTATCTTATCTCCACGTGCACACAGCCCAAACAGCGTACCGAATACTAGCCGTGGGCAGACCAGCGCCTCCTCTCTCTCTCTCTCTCTCTCTCTCTGTCGGCCTCCCGGTGCCCATTAATCTGATATTTATTTGAATGTTGATGCTGATGGAAGGAAGTCGGCGCCGGTCTGTGTGGCCAGAGTGCGAAGCAGAGGCGATGCCGAAAGTTATGGGACCGTATGATAAATAAGAATTGCAAATAAAAGACGAGTGCGAGTATAAAAATAAGTTGAACCCACGGCGCTAAAAAAATGCAAGCCAAACAATTCATATTGTTCCTGATAGGGTCAACATTATAAAAAGAAGCTGAAGGCAACACAAAATAGGTGCGTGGTTAGTGTTTGTCGTTAGTGCAGTGCATCAGCCAACGTTCGACTCGATGGTATAAACGTTGACCAGAGTGACTGTTGGTCGTTCTGTTCGATTTCGAAACGGATACAACTTGCAGCAACGAGCCCAAGGCTACTGGGTTGTTCAATGAGTTTTGTGCTTCAACTCACAGGTATGTGAAGTTTCATTTCAATCTGTCAATTCATTCTTTGTTTACAACCGGTTAAGGATCGACGTTTTTTTTACAACGAAAAACATAAAGTATCATTCATGAACGAATGTTGAAAGTATGTAAGGACTCTTCGCCTTCAATTAGTACAGTACAAAGTTGGGTTGTTGAATGTAAATGTGCACATCACATCATAAGCCTGCACATCATAGCAACCCGCGGTTGAAGTTGAGTAGAATGAACCGAACTTTGGTTTCGAATATTTAAATGCATTATTTTATCCTTCACAGTTTGGCAACATAAGGCACTGATCGTTGGAATCAACTTTGCATCCGATTCCCACAGCCTGGGCTGAACATCTCGATTTATGAGTTCCATTTAAAATGCCTTGTTCCCCTGTTCGTCCGCGAGGAAGCTTTATGGACTTCGATGGAGCCCGGTTACCGTATCCTTCCCCGGTGGAAAGGTGCTTCCCGGCACGCAGCACACTAATAGCGGTCACCTCCCGCGCCGCACATAATGAGGTTGTGGAAAATCTGGTTCAAAAGTGCAAAAGGAAAACAGGCGGAGCCCCGCGGACCGCTCTGGTGGTCGCTCTCGACACAAAACAATAGAACGCGCAGGTACGGGTGCCGATAAGGAACGAAGCATAAAAGCGATGGCGAAAGCGAAATAAAAACAGTATAATTTAAATCTTATCTCGGATGGAAAAATGGCACCAGCGCCCATTTGGAGGGGCACACCCCAAACGCAAGCCTCGCACACATCAACGCAAGCAAACACTCAAATACCGTTTTTTTGCCGTCCACGTCCACTTCGAAACACTGTTTCCGAGCTCTTTTGGCGCGCAAAAACAGACGCAAGGAATTCTGGGAGAGCGAAAAAAAACAGGCCCACATCGAGCGCTAATTTCCATGGCGGAGTGGCGCTTTCTTCGGCTCACGCGTGCAGTGCCGATTAGAGAATGGCGCTCGGCGTGCGATAAAACCCACCCATCGCTCTCGCTATCTTCCCCTGCCGGGTCGTTCCAACCCGCCGCGGCCAACCTGCCATCTGCGCGCACGCACGGTGGCGTCGGATAAGAAAGTTTACATGCCAAACGCCACAAGCCACGAAAAGCCCGCCATTGCCGCCGCCTCCAGCAATTATAATTAAACACATGATTATCACGTGGAAAACACTCACTCTCGCCACATCGTGCGCCCGCGTTCTTATCCGTTCTGTCGCCGCCGCCACCGAGGGGTGAGTGTTACGATTTTGCGTTACATTTTCGCTCGAAATGATTAAAAGCGACGATTAAAATGGCGGCGCGTAAAAGCCTTTTTAACCAATTGCTTGTTTAATTTCCTAAGCCGCATTAATTCACCGAACGCACTCTCGGAACCGCCTTCAACAAAGCCTTAATTCATTTTTTACGGCCCGCCATCGGTAAGGCAAAGGTCCTCGTCCTCGTCCAGGCCCGGCTCGAGATCCGTATCGTGGCTAAGGGAAAATTCTTATCACGCTTCGCACGCGACCGCGGAGCGGAGAAAATTCACGAAGCACGCGGCCTGCGGCCTTAAGCGCTTCGATAATGGTTGGAAAAAAATTAAAATATCATTAAAACGACCTGTCCCTGTCCCTTGCGCCTGTCCCGTGCGGAGAGCAAAATGGGAGAATAAACGGCGACAATAAAACGCTGGCCCCCGGGAAACCGAACGCGGTTCGTCTTATCGATCGCAAGGAGAGCACCGAAAGGAGCGTCCAATGGGGAAAGCGAGATGTGTAGAATTATTTTCAACCGCGCGTTATCGCACTCGCGTATCATTTTACTATCCCCGATACCGGCGAACTGTGATAAGAACCGGCAGATAATAACCGGCGCCCGGGTAGGCGCCACTTTGAAAGTCCTAGGACATTAACTGAAACTCAAAATTGAAGTAGACCAACAAAAGTGCATTAATACCGTGTATTTACCGTGCTAGCTAGGCGATTTATTTCGCCACAGTTCCCCAGCATTGATCGTAAATAATTTTTATCACAACGAAGCTTTTTTTCCGCCACACGCCATAATGGTGACAATTTAGTTATAAAAATAAACTGTCCCTCACACACACACGGCAGCAAATAGGCTGAACGGGCGAAAATATTTGGCGCACGCCGTGGGGATAAAATATGTGCCAACATAAATCCTGACGCCAAACAACCGTCCGTCAGGGGCCGTCCGAGAAAAGGGGCTACACTAAATGGAAATTGTTGTTTCGACAGCACACCTTTTCCATCGTTTTCTTTTTTTGGGCGGGCTTTCCACGCTCTTAAATCGTTTAAAACAACCATAATTCAGGTGCCGGTCCGAGGTGCTGAGGTGTGCATGTTTGGGCGGGGGGGAAAAGAACAGGCAAAAGAATTCGCCACCGGGCATCGCACCGGAAATAATCCTGCCGCGCGCGAGAGCCAGGACACAACCAGAGCACGGAAAATAAATAAATATCTAAATTGCGAAACAATAAACCACCGACGACCAAATCCTGCGGAGCCTGCTGCGGTACCGAAGCCGCGCGTGTCCCCGGCGCGGCCACTTACCCATCATCGTGCCGGTGGTCGTGGCGTGGCATTCGATTGTCATGCCGAGCAGCATCCGTCGTCCTCGCGAGTGTCAAAATAAATTCGCCACTTTTTCTCCTATTAGCCTATTGGGCCTGTTTTTATTTCCGACCGCTCGCATCGGCATCGGTTGAGATGCGGTCCTCGCAAATGTGGGGCCACGTGTGCGCGCTGTGTTTATGTTAGAG
This sequence comes from Anopheles cruzii, assembly GCF_943734635.1. Classification (NCBI taxonomy): domain Eukaryota; kingdom Metazoa; phylum Arthropoda; class Insecta; order Diptera; family Culicidae; genus Anopheles; species Anopheles cruzii. The sequence goes on from NC_069145.1 coordinate 86,587,629, forward strand.
GCCCGACGACGATGTATTTTTTCAAATATTTAGAACACGAAGGGATGCACCGTGGGTTAACACACATCCTGCTGCTCCTGTGGTGTGCTTAAAATAATAACGGCAACACTTTTTCACCCAAACTTTTTGAAGGTTTTCCTATTTTACGCACGCACACACATTCACACTAACTCTCTTCGCCGGAGGTTTTCCTACATCGAATCAGAACAGAACAAGAAAACATTTTCTTTCGGTGAGGGTTAGGGCATTTTCCTGAAAACTCGCAACAATAACAAAACATTTCGCGAACGCGTGCAGCTTTTTGGCGGTCAAACAGTGAGTGAGCGCGCGCGCGCTGCTCACGTCACGTGAGAGTGAGAGAGAGCGGATCAGCACTGCGTGAGCTGCTATGAGCCCCCGGTGAGAGAGAGGAGGCCTGAGTTGAATCAACACGCGGTGCGAATCCCGCGTGTTTGTGTACGGTCGAGACGAGACGCATAAAGCGAAACATAATAAATGTTGGCGAAAAATACAAAACCAATATTCTCTTCGGCTTCAGACTGCATTTTAGTTCGGGAGCGGGAACAATGCGCCGTGCTCTGGTACGATACCGTACCGTGCCCGGCCGGAGATAAGACCCACAGGGAAAGACAGGATTGGATGATGATGACGGCAGTCGGTGGTCGCCCGATTGCTTGTTCATTCCATCATTCCACCCGGCCAGCCGGCCGGCCGGTCCCGGTCCGGGGGCGGTTTAGCGGCGGAGACCCGGCCACGGGCCGCTGTCGATTGTTATCGGAGTTTGGATCGATTTTCTGTCACCTTCCCCGGGTACCACGGTACCCCAGAAACACCGCCTCGAACTTCACTTCGCTAGTGGTTGCTATCTGCCGCCGTTGCCATATTCGCCGTACTACTCTCGCCTCGTTGGCCCCGCTGATTTTGGCACTGCGATACGGTGCGCACGTGTGTGCGGCTTCGTGTACGTGTGTGTTTGGGTGGATAAAACATATACCACCGGGCCCGATAAACCGAACTCGCTGCACGTTGCACACAAATGCACCAAACTAAAGCAAACAACACTTAAAACGCATTCACCTCCTTTTATCGGCAACAGAACATCAAGCAGGTAGATCAGCGGCGACGGATAAGGCTCATCTCGACGATGGCTCATCTCACTCCGTACACGCCGCCGCCGCCGTTGTTGTTGTTGTCATCCGCAACAAAAACAAAACAATTCAAAACCACCCCCCGGCACACATACACACGTGTACACGGATACTCACGATTCGCGCCGCGCTCGATCAACGCGACATTCACGCACTCGTCGCGTGCGACTCTCTCCGAGAGCAAAACTGTACTGAATGGCGCACCGACTGCTGAGTTGGACGGCGTTTTTTCCTGCTTTTTGCCTTCCACGCGGGTTCGATCAAAGATAGCGCCGCCGGCGAGAACGAGCGAGCAGTAGCGAGCGACAGTGAGCGAGTGAGCGCGATGCGAGATTGCCAGATCCAAACAGGTCGGATTTGCTCACTCTCTCACTCTCACCTCTCACTCTCGCTCTCTGCGAACTCACGCGCTCTCGCAGAACGATGCACCTTTCAGGACGAAGAGTCTCAGGATGTGGTGTCGCCAGGATTCAGGTTCCGTCATCGGATGAGCGTGTTGCGCGAATCAACGAAGCGTGTGTGCGTATTTGAATTAAAATTTTCTCACCCTTTCGACACCGGCAACAAAAATAGACGTGGTGTCCTTTTTCCCGCGAGGGTTTGCAATCGATCCTCACGAGACAGAACACGTGACCGCGTCCATCGCCCCGGAAGCGGCCGTACGTTTGAAGGGGTTCGTGGCTCTGGCAGCACCGAGATGATGTCTCTTCGCGTCTGATTTCGGGGACTCGTTATCGCAAAAGTCAGAATCAGGACCAAGGGGTGGAATAAATTGCACCGTGTAGGGTGAGAGCATTTAGCAGAGAATTAACTTTCCCTAAAAAGGGCAACCGGGCCGTTGCACTGGCGCTGCAATCTGTTTTGCATTCGCTTATATCCGGTGACTTTTCGGGACACGTCAGAGAAAAAAAACAGGGAAATTAGCCTCCGGCTATGACTCACGGAGGAATGTGAAACAGAAAAAAAATGGACAGGACTCTCGACGGGTGTCGGGTGGTGGCCCATCGCCCCCATCGAATAGAATCATCATCGAGGTGGGCGTTGGTGGGCGCTTATCGATCGGAGCGCACAGCACTTTGGTGTCTGGCACTCTCTCTCTCTGGCCAATCGTTCGTCTGGCCGGTTGTCGGGCGGCTTAGGCCGAATCTTTATCTATCGAGTCGAGTCGAGTCGAGAGTCCCCGACGACGGCGGCGACGGCGACGAGGACAGATAACGATGGCGGCACAGTTCCGATAGCAACGACGAGCAGGACATTCCCATTAATGCCGATGGTGGGCACAAAAAGTGGTTCTCTTAAGGCTCTCTCCTGGCCGCGCTTATCTAGCCCGGCACACACCATGGTGTTGGAAGGATTGCCTGGCGGGTCGACCGGACGGCCGTTCCTCGGTCCCTTTCCTTATTCTTTGGCGAACCGAAGATGGATGGAACGAGGGAATGGATGAAATTGAAAGATTACTTAACACACTCTGGGTCGTCTCGAGGGAGCGAGCGCGTTCAGTGAGTGCTGAGATAAAACCCGAGGAGGCACCGGAGAGTGAGTGAGTGAGAGAGCGAACGCAGGTGAGACGACCCGCGATGAGAATGGATTCCGGATGGAATGGATGGATAAGGCGCGCAGAGCGGGCGATCGCGGCCAGCTGATAAGGAATTATGGTACCGGAGACGCGCAGCGTGCGCAAACCCGAAACCCGAGTCCCCCGCGTGTGGGTGTGAGTCGGTCTTCAACACGCATACACCTGCAGCGCGCGGCCGCGGCCGTAAGGTGAGCGCGAATAAAAGGAATCACGAAATGGAAGGATTGGACGACGGGGCGACGGGCTGATAACGATCAAGGTTGGTCGCGAGTGAGAAGCGAGGTTCGAGAAATAAAGACCCACCATCAATAGCAGCAGCAGCAGCAGCAGCAACAGCCCGGTCCGGGGACCCGGTCCGTCGGCCAGCCACACCCGGCCAGTCGTCGGAGGCACCGGAGCGAGAACGGGCAGAGCGACAGAGAGACAGAGTCATGGCGGCGAACGTGGCGGCTAAGCGAAGCGACCGAGAGCGCGCCACTCCCGGACCGGGGCCCCGGACGAGAACCGATCTTCGAGTGCTGATAAGATTTTATTTATTGATAAAATTTGTATAAGGCCAGCCGGCGCGAGCTGCGACGACGACGGCGGCCGCCGATGTCGACGCCGCCGTGGAGGAAATGGACCGAGATAGCCGAGTTGCGATAGCTCTCTTTTGTGCGGCCCCGTTTCGAGGTCGAGCAGCGCACACACCAGCACACCAGCACACAGACACAGACACAGAGGGCAGCGTCGGCCGGAACGGAACGACGGGCTGGCGATGGCGCGATAGTAATTTCCTCATCCAGGACACTGGTCCGTGGGGTGGGAGGAACCAGAACCCGGCAAATGGAATCGGGGGCCGATAAGGACCGGGTCGATGAATACTAAATTCTCGGCGTTTTCGGCCAGTTCGACTGTTTTTAGTGGTTCCACTTTTCGAATTATGCTGTCAAATGCTGCTGTCACCTTCAGTGAGCTGGCCATATGACTCAACACCGACCCGTCATCGGCTCTGACTCACCGCCCACTGAGCTCGCAACGCATGGGACAGTCCAGTGCGAACGTCATCTTAGATCTATCATTTCCAGGGCCAGGCCCCTGACGCAGGCAAGTTCTAGAGATCGTACGGTGCGATTGGCTGCCATCAAGATCCGCGCCGCACCGGAACTGAGAGATGACGAACGGCGGATATGGGGTGTGTGTGTACGGGGAGACGACGACCGACCGACGTCTGGCGAAAGTCGGACGGGTAACTTTTCGATCCACCCTTTGGCGTTTAGTCCGTAAAATTGCCACAACGATGGCGACGGAATGGAGAAATAAAAATGCGTTCCGTTGGACAGACGGAACAGACCGGTGAAAGAGAGAGAGAAGAAGAATGGCCATCTCGTTCGTTCGGTTCATCGTTTTTTTCCGGTCGCTTCTTGTGCAAATTGCCGTCGTCGGACGCAGCGAAGAGTGAATTTAATGGTGTCGAGAAGATTGACGGTGACGATTTGCCGCGCCGTTCTCACTCGCCCCACGTGAGAAAGGCGCGCGTGCTCACCTGCCTCTGTGGCTCACTGTGCTGAAACTGAGACAATAATTAAAACACGACCCCGGAACGGAGGAGGAAACCGGCTTTTCAGCGCGCGCGCGTGAGCAAATTAAAATATTTTGGCCATCTATTAACGGGGTCCCCCCACGTTAATTGACTGCGTGCGATGAGCGTGAGGCGTGAGGCGGTAAAATCAGGTTGTTCATTAGAGGACGCAAAACTCTTTTCGCGCTTCGTTTCGCTTCGTGTCGAGAGTGCATCAATTTCGAAAGAAGGCTTTAATTAGGCCCGGTTCGCTTTGCAGGATGCATGTGCACGCCCCTTTTCCGGTGCTGGGTTCTGGGAAATTGCATTCAAAAAAGGACTCCCCAAAAATGTCCTCAATAAAGAGGGGCATCGTTCGCTGATCGACTGATTTCGCGTGCGCCGTTCGCATCCCGATGGAACTCGGTGTCTGAAGACTGCCCAGACTGCTCGCGCCGGATCTTGCACGGGCGGGGACTCGATCGATAAGATCGACGCACCACAACGTCCGACATTGCACACCCAAAAAGCCAGGTTCGGACCACTCGGTTGCAGTGCGCCGGAAGAGCGCTGGCTTATCGGCCGTTCAATATCGTATTTCAACCCGGACCAACCCATCGGCTTTCGGGCCGTGGCCAAAGGATGGTGGGCCCGCATCACCCACCAGACGCACACACACGTGAGTACACAATCGCAGGCCATCCTCGCTGACCTCGCACCGGCCTCTGGGCAAAAGGAAGACGATTTCGTGACGCAGTTTCGGATTTTTGGCTGCGACGATAGAGAGACGGACGAAAGATTGGCGCCGATAAGGTACCCGTACTGGTCCACTCCTTGCGCGTTGGTCTCGCGAACTAGGGTCGCAAAATAATCGAACCTCTACGCCGCCGGACCTGGTCCTTCCCGAGATACGACGATTTGTTCGTTATCTCGCAACGGCCAGGTCACCGAAGGTTCCGTTCGGCCAAATCTACGAATGGCAAAAATAACACGGCGGCAATTTATGGAACCACAGGCGAACCGTGCATCGGTCAAGAGGTTGCGACGGGGGCCTTCACCATCATCGGAGCCTATCAATCAAAAGCCCGCGAGTCCGTGAAGGACCCACGACGACGACGACGACGACGTTCACAACAAACACACTCTTCACGCGGCTATCGGTCAATCTTTGCCGTGGCCACTCACCGGCGTCGTCCCGCTCCCGGTGGAACTAATATTTAAAGCTCCCCCGGAATCCCGGGGAGCTCAGGGAGATTCATTTGTTTGGGTCCTTCCCACCGAACCCGAACCCCGGCGGACGGCGGAATGAGAAGATCGAAGGGCGCCGATAAGCACGGCCAAAGAGACTCTTATCTTTCGTTCGCTCTCTCTCTCTCTCGCGCGCTCCATTCCGGGGTTTCCGTCGTTCATGCCAGGGGAAAAGTTCGTCCTTTCGGGAACCCAGTCGCGACCGGTAACCGGGGCCCCATTCCAATCCTGATTGATGGAAACTGATAGCACGATATTATTATATTTTACAACATAGATTCCGTTCGGAACGGTGCTCGGCCGGTGGCCGCATTCACCCCGGTTACCGCTTATTGCCACTGCAAATGGCGATGGCGAGCGCCGATAAGGGGGGCCACACCAAGGACTCCACAGCACAGTGCTTCGCGGCCAAAATACTAGCAACCTGTGTGTTGGTGTGTTGGTCCCGGAGTGTCTGAGATCAGATGCACCAGATACGGGTTCGCGCTTGCCTGGGTCCTTGATCCTGGAAGCGAACCTCCACAGACCCACCGACAACGGCGACGGCGTCTTGCCACGTCGATGGTGCTGCGTTCGGTGCTATCTCGTAGAGCGCCGGAGTCCAGACAACGTTCACCCGGAATTCACCGTTCGCTCAGGACCGGAACCGGCGTGGCGTGATAAGATCAAAATTCGTGCAACGAGAACGGACACGATACGGCCCGTTCCCGCTCGCAGCAGAGTCCTTTCGTTCGCCGGGCCGATCTCTCTGGCGCTTTTCTATCACGATTCCCTGCACCATTAACGGGCGGTTCGATAAGCGACGAGGAGCCCGAGACGGCGAGTCCTTGTTATCCTGGCGCACGCTAGGACGAACGGCGGGTTTCCGAAGGAGCGCGCGCCTTATCAGTTCGTGGCGCCCTATCGCTTCGTCCTTTTTTTTTACTGAGCAGCACCAAATGTGTTTAGTCCTTCGTGGGTATGTTTTTGTGTATCTCAACTTTTCGCCCAAAACCGTTCGACATCTTCGATTTCGAAGCTCGGACGAGCGGGAAACGGCGGGACCGATTCCTTATCGTGCCCCCAGTGAAAGGGAAAAACTCATTTTCCTTGGGCCCGGTCCAGGACTCAGGGCCCAGGGCAACCAACCAAGGGCTTATCTCCGATTGCGCGCTGTGCCATTCATCAGCCCCACCAAACGTCGGGCCCGCGGTCCCGGGCCCCGTGTGTCCTTATCCAGCGTGATGCATCTTCTCTGCGCGCACCGCGGCCACTCTCCGCACCTGTCTCCCCGTTGTTGCGCACCCGCAGGACATCGTTTCGCGTGCTATCTCGCCCCGGCTATCTTCGGGGCCCGAGTCCTTCGGGCCAATGCAATCTATCGTCCGCACCGTGGTGTGCCCTGGTGCCGTTCGTGTCGTGCCGTCCACGCGGGGGAGAGAGAGAGAGACGACGTAAGATTGTCGGTGTGCGATAACGGGCAGGAAAAACGATAGCGCGTGTGGGTGGTCAAAGTATGCTTCCGTCGGTCGGTGGCCACACCATGCTCGCAAGGACCCAGACGGAACACGGTGTGCGCTGCGATACACCCTCAAGGTTGCTCCCCCACAGGCTGGCCAGGACTGCGGCTGGCAGATAAGAGCGGGCAGGAGGATCGGGGCTTTTCCACGGACGCTCGCGGGCCCCACGGCTCGGTGAGAGATTGGTGAAAAATGAATGGAAGGTGTCCGATAACAATCCAAAGTGTGCGCGCGCGAACTCGCAGTCTGGGTGTCCTGGATCCTGGTTCTTGCTGGTGGCTGGTTTTCCTTTTTCGCCCACCCCCCAGATTGATTCATTTCAAGGATTAAGGAATTACGGTGCCGGGTTTTTTTTTCCCGGGTTCCCGATGCGCAAACTTTTGTTTTCGTTACGTTCACAATTTGATTTAGATCAGTTTTGGTGATTCCATCATTTTTTTTGCCAGTGCCGGTTCTTTCCGAGACGACAGGACGAATCCGGGAAAGGAGATCGTAAAAAAGCATTCTCTTTTTGGACCTAGCGGATGCAGACGGACCCTAAAAGTGTCCTTGCGGAATGCGGGATGCAACCAGGACCGATCTTGAGGCGGAAAATCGATGTGCCACGGATCTGATAACGGAAAGTGCGTGTTTTATCGCGCACACAAACACACACACACACTGCTGCCTGGCTGGAAGGTGGTGTGACGGATTGGGAAGAATAATACGGACGAGACCGAGGGAAGTGAGACATTACGTACAAGGACGTCCCAGCGAAGGAAGCAATAAAAAAGCAACGGCCAAAAGCAAAAGGAAACGAACGCCAAAGGGACAAATTGTGGGACATTCTTTTTTCGGTCTTTCCCCGACGTCTTTCGGCCGCCGATTCCCTGCGGCGCTTCCCGTCGCCGTCGGCCATTAGGGTGCAATTAGAGCGAGACACAATGCAATTGAGACAGCGAGAGAGAGAAAGTGAGAGTTGTTATGAAATGTTTTCAAAAACAAAAACCGTCACAAAACCAAAACCGGGAACATATGCAACGATACAGGATTTATTATCCTATCCCTTTACGTGAACCTTAATGAGGGATTGTAAAACAATTTAAAACTTAAAACGAAGACTGTCACACTGTCTTTCGAAGGATGTCATGCACTCTGCTTTACTTGGAAATAATGTTCATCAAAGCAACCCGCGCAGCGTTCAAAGTCTCAAAATACAAGATGGCTTCCAGCCAGATATTATCCAAAGTGTTTTTAATGATAAATTTGGTGCGTTTTTTATTTCCTCTTTCTGCACCCGGCTGTCCATCCTTTATCACTGCCAGTCCCAAACATGCTGCCTGGCGTCCCTCGGCGTGACTTCCTCGGAAAAACCCACACACACACACACACACGAGAGGTTTGCGACCGTATCGCTCGTCCTCAATCACGTTCGAACCCTCGAGAGATGCCAATCGCACGCCAACGCGCGCGCGGCACGACGGGAGACTGCTAATGTCGAGATTGCGGGCCACGACCATCCACCGGTCGGTGACAAAGATTTGCTGCCATGCCATGCCCCTAATCTGATGAATGGCTTGCTTCTGGCTTCAGCCGGCGGTTCGGCGGGTGGTTTTTGGGTGGATAAAGATTTTCCATCCGGTCGCCTTCTTATCAGTGCGCTGCCACCGCCGTCGCCGCTACCGCGAGACGCGGCTCTGGCAGCTCGTAAAGGCACTACACCCCGCCGAATCGACCGGAGAACCTGCCATGTTTGTTTACGTCGTCGTCGTCGCCGTCGTCGTCGCCGTCGGTGCTTCGCGCCTCGGATACGATCGGAGCAGCCGTACGTACCACACGCTCCTTCCACAGGAGCGGGAGCCACCCGCTGCCGGTTGACCGGATGATGGAACTGCGGAAGCGGAAGATAAGGAACCGGCTGAATCGAATGTGTGTGTGTGTGTTCGTCGTCGTCGTTGTTGTTGGGAGCGGTGCGAGTGTTGGCTCTTCAAATACACCCCCTTCTCGGCCACAGGGACGACGGTCTGTTGCTGCGCGATTGCAGATACGGAAAAGCGATATAATGTTATTAAGAGGCTATCAAAACAAGCCACAGTCGGTGCCGCCGCCAGGTTGGGAGCCACATAAGCTCACACACACACACTCCGGGACACACTCGAAAGGCTTAACAAGAGAGCGCAGCCATTTTGGGGCCGGTACAGCGACAGCGACCGAAAGTGTCACAAGAAGGCCGATTGGTCGATCGCGCAAGGAGCTGATAAGCCGCCGTCGGCTGTGTGTGCGTTGAGAGTGGCCATGTGTGTCTTTGCTCGCTGTGGAAAGTGGGAAAAGTTTTCCGCCAAGAAAGCGTCCGCTCGCAGGTCTAATTGTGGCGAGGGGGGCGGGCCGGCGCAAAAAGTTTGTGCCGCGATATCGCACCCTGTACAGACCATTAACGCGGCGCGCGGCGTGTGGCGTACGGCGTGGCGGTGTCATAAAACCGGTTAGGAGTTGGATTTATGGCGAAATTATTTTAATTAGCGCTCCAACGTGCTCCACACACGGCCACACAGTACGGTGACGCCATTTTTGTGTAGAATTTGCGGAGTTGGGACAACTGTGGAGCCGCCCCCGGTGGGGCTGGGTTTTCCGTGCCGGTTCACCGGCCAGATTAGCGAGATTCAAATTGATTAGTTGGTTCTTTCGGGAGTAGCAAACCAGGGCCCGGTTTGGGCAGCAAATTGGAGATTCGGAATTGAAATAAAGTCGCCCCTAAACTGGATCCGAAAAACATGCTACAAACGGTGCGCGGGAAGGACAGGGCAGTGTAGCAGGGCATAAAAGGTACCCGTCACGGATCCCGCGTCAGTGAGCGCGCAATAAACACGACCATCAAAATCGGGCACCAAAAAAGAAGAGGAACTCAAACCCCCATTTCCGACGCCCATTAGAAGACGTGTCCGAGGATGACGGCGAATCGGCGGAACGACAGAACGCCCTTCCGCCCGCCAAGGTGAGCTGCAGGCGATCATCCTTTTTGTCGTCCGATTCCTAGTGGCCGGACTCCCGCGCAGGACATCCCGGAGCTCGGGCTCGGAGGAAGCGGTAATCTTCTCAAATGGATCAAATTTAATTTCCGTTTCATTCTCAGACTCGCCGCTCGGCCGGGCCCTTCTCTCGGGCCGGGTTGGGGACGCGGATTGGAGGATTGTTTGTGCCAAAACGTTGGGCGAAAAACGACGGCCAGAGAGATAGCCAGGGACAGGGACATCGACGGACGACGGACGGCGTCGGTTGGTCCTCAACATCTTCCCCGTGGCAGCAGGACACGGCAGGATGTACCGCCCGCCCAGGTGGGGTAGATAAAGTTCGGCCACAAGCACACGCAACACTTTACTGGCGTTGTGTGTACCTCGTACCCGTTTGACTGGCAGTTAAAAAGGCGGCGCTCTATCGCACAGTGTGCAGCATAAACACATTTATGCTGTAGTGGCGGCGGTGGAAGGACCGGCCAGCAGGTGGTAATAAAAAATGATAAACGAATGATGCTTCACATCATATCGTGCACCTTTTTTAATCCACCATCCCATCATCATCATCATCATCATCATCGTCGTCGTCGTTGTCGGATGGGCGGATGGTTAGTCGGTGTCCCTCGCGGGTCGTTCCAATGGGACACGGAGGGCTGGAGCTCGCGGTTTTAAAAATCGCTCCCCTCGGTCATTCACTCTGGCCACTGGCCGCGGCCCATAAACCCCCGCCCCGGGGGTCGCCCCGACCCCGACAAGGATTCGTAATCGTGAAATGGTAAATAAAACGACATCTTAATGACCCGCAGTCCGTCCCCGCAGGGCCACAGCGCGAATGTCCTTCCGCGGCCGACTGCAACACGGTGGACCGCACCGCACCACATCATAAAACGTTGAAAAGTTAAAGAAGGTTTTTTTCAACGGGGCCCGAGCCCCCCCAAAAAAAAAGGATTCTGACCTTCCCGGCCACCACCGAGCGGCGAGATAAGGCGGCAGACAAATCGGTGACCGACGACGGCGGTGGCCGGCGGGATAAAACGATGATTGCAATTAAAACCCGCGCTCGCGCCAAACATTTCGCATCACGATCCGCACGGACGCAAGATCCCGAAAGTGGCGCGATTAAAAAGAAATCATCCGCAAGGCGGTGGCCCTCGGTAAGGGCTTCCGGTTCCCATCGCGGAATGTGCCTTGCCTTCATTATTAGGTACCCAAAACACACACAGACTAAAAAAAATCGGCATTAAATGAACCGAAAGCCGAAGGATAAACTTCGCGGGATCTCGTGGGATTTGTTTTTGGCGAAACCATTCCAAGATGTCCGCCGTCATCCGGCGTTCCGATGTGGCATCCGATTCGCCACCTAATGGCTGATTATTTGCAGAAGCAATAAAACAATAAGAAATAGAATTGTGGAAAATCAGCCCCGGAGAGAGGTACGAACCAGTCACTTTCGAAAACATCCCCGAAAAAAGGATCGCTGGGCTTGCTTTGATCATCTTTCCGGTTTTCCCGGAGCGAAGAGTAGCAAACCGACCGAGGCACGGTAAAGGATTTACTTCTGCAGTGGGCGACAAAATCCCCGGGACGCCGGGTAATCTTTGCCGATCGCTTATCGTCGACTCGCCGGAGCGTGCTCCTTCCGGCCAAGTTCTCTGGCGCGCGGACATCATCCTAAGCTGCCCCGCGCAGGTCACCCTTTATTGCCAGGACGTCGTCGTCGCCGGACGCCCATCCTAATCTTAGCGGCAAAATGTAATCAACATAATGTGACCCAATCTTCTCCGGCCGGCTCCGGCGACTGTTATCCGCTAAGCCAGGGCCGCTACCGGTGGGGATGGCCGTTAAAAATCACTAAAAAACTTTATCATCCTATTTTCAGCCTCGAAAGGGTCACGGGCACGGCACCGGGGTCATCCGCCAGAAACCGCTGACGGTGCGCCACGGTGAAAAGTGCGTGGAAAATCGCGAAATAATCTGGGCCGTAATCTCGCGCTGTATACTTTTCGCGCGATCAACTCGAGCGGCCACCCTTTTTCGGCCCGGCGATGGAGGCGCCAAGTAGCTTATGATCGATGATGCAGCCGCGTGGCGCGCCTGTAACAGTTGTAAAATAGGTACACTCTCGCATCCCGGTTGGTTCCGGCGCCTGATGGCTGTTATCGTGCGACAACGGATGGATAAGCGGCCCATTGATTGACTGACAGTTGGGCACCATTTTTTCTTCTCTTCATCTGTCGACGGCACCGACAATACCGCGGGAAAAGTTGCATCCACGATGGACACACACACCCTTTGCCGATCGAACCGTCGACGGCAGCCAGTCAGAGGCGGACATAATCAGACAGGAATCGAACGGTGGGCAAAAACCGGGTGTCCATCCATCCGCATTCAGGGCATTCGGATATCTCCGGTCTAGCAAACCGTCAACTAGACAACATCCTGCACCGCGCGTCGCCCGGTACGCGGGTCGCATTCGTCCGTGTCTTTCGGACGAACTCCTGTGCACAGTGCCTCGGTGACACTCGATACCGATAAGGGGGGCCCACCGGTCGATAGGAATGAGACGAACTGTCGCGCAAGGTTTGTCCGCCCGGGTTTTGCCGCCGCTGATCGATGAAAGCAGCCAACCAGAAGCGGATGAGGGACACCAAAAAAAACTCCGGTTCCCAACTCCGGCCGGTCCGATATCGGGGTTCGGGGTTAGAAAAAGAAAGAAATGACAGACACACCGACCGATGGGCCCACCTTCGAGGAACGTCCTGGTCCTGGTTCGGGAATCTCACGTATCCACGAATGACAACCGCCTCGTCACTGACGAGTGTTTAGAAATCGGACCATCGGCTCGGCAAAACACAGGAAACGAAACTCCGAAGCATCTCCGGGTGCAAGTCCTGGTGTGTTGTGATGCTCGCTCTCTATCGGTCGGCCGGTTCTTCTTGGCTCGGAAACTCACTATCATCGCTGGATGCAGTTTCACCCGCCCATGGTGCTTCCGGTGGTGGTGGTGTGTGTGTGTTCAATTCAATTGATATCTGTCATTACGTCGACGTCGATGCACTTTCGTCGGTTTCGCGATTCCCGTGGCCTCCACAGCGCAACGGTGCTCCGGGCACCGAACCGGGCATTTCATCAAACTCATCAAACAACCGCGAACTAGACCGACGGAGTTGCAACCCAACGGACGGAAACATGCCCAAGGAGGAGGAAAATTTCCCCGTCTTCCCTGACGGCAGCACACAACCGACCGACGACCGCTCTGACTGTCTGTCTCTGTGCGGCCGCCTGGTGCTGCTGTGACTTTGGGATTACAAAAAAAAAGCCGCGTCGTCTCTTCCAAACCAAAGATTGCTGGAAGCGATTGGGCATCGGACTATCGACCCTGCTGCTGCTGGTTCCTGCTGCTCTTGTGCCGTGTTGGTTCGCGCGGAACTGTGATTTGTGCCTTTCCTTGCGCTGGTGCGGTGTGCATTGTCTGTTGGCGAGGCTCGCGATCCGCGGGCACAGTGCCGAATGTCCTGCAGACACCGAGTCCGCAGCTTCGAACTTTTAGCCCAAAAACGTAGGAAGGAACGCTGGCTAGTTTCGGGTCAATTGTAATCGATGCACCGGTGTCCGTGGGGGGCGCAAAAACGCAACTCGGCGCGATGCACGCCCCGAATTCGGAGAGCATCGTAGCAACCGACGGAAGGCATTGCCAGCCAGCTCGGGAGCGACAGCCAATTCACGCACCATTAGAGCGCACTACGCGGCCCTCGCGCCGCAGGACATCCTTTTTTTACGATGACCCTACTGAATAAGAGTGGTGAGAGTCATTTGACAGAAAGTTTGACGAATGTTTTGGCCGATTAGTTAGTGCAGCTTCTTCGGGGTGTGGCGCAGAACAATTGGAAATAATAGAAGTTGATGTTTCCCCCAATTGGTCGTCCGTTTATCATGCTAAAGTTGAAGCCACAGCCTGCTTGAGTAACTGACGTTTGACGTTTGAGTTCTCTGGGATTGAATTTGGCCCTTTTTATTCATATTCTTGTAAGGCATAGGAAAACTCTGATGCGGATTGTTTAAATTGGGAAAAAAGGGTTCGCTTGACAGTCTGCACACACTTGTCCGCCATTTTCTTGCAGCGCTTATCGGCCCCGTCGCCAGAGCATGCAGCTTGCATCCTTCAGATGCGCTCCAAATAGGCATGAGCCGGGAAAAATGGATGGCTCTCGAGTCGGGCTCTCGCTGAGAGGGTCCGTGAAATGGCGCTTTGATCAGTTTTGCGGCTCTTTTCCAACCCCCTGTCCGCGGATCAAACGGCAAGCATCATCCATCGGATCGATTTCCACTTCAATCGATCAATCATCATGATCCGGAGCGGAAAAGCGTGCACACGAAGCAGAAGAGCACCGGAAAAGACCAACCTCGCGGGCGGATCGAGTGCAACTCGAGGCATAATAAGGAGCCCGGAAGATGTAACGATGATTTCCCCCCGGCTTGGTCGGTTGTGCACTTTTTGCACTGCTCTCCCCCCAAGGAGTGGTCGCCGCCGGATCGTGATACTCATTCGATTAACATTCACGATGTCTGTCGGGCGGCACCAACTCGCCGGCGCCGCCGTTCGCCCGGAAGTGATACGACCGAGCGCGGGGGAAGCGAACTCAAAGCAATGGTATCCTCTCTGCAGGATAAAGATACGGTGATGGGATTTTCTTGGGCGAAACAACAGTGCAGCGGGGGCAGGGGCCGGGAAAGAACGGGGATTCATTCGAGAGATGCTGATGCACCGGAATGATTGGTCAGATTTCAGAACTTTTCACACCAACTGCGCCAACTGGAAATCTCATCCTTCAGCCGGCGGACGGACGGATGGACGGGCGGTTCTTGACAGCGGAAATCTTGGGCAGGGCGCTCGGCGACGGGGGATCCCGGAGCGCCAGTGCGCTGTCGTTTAGCGAAACAAAGTTTCGTCGGTCGGTCGGTCTTCATCCTGGCCGCTGTCGGGGTGCTGCAGAATATTTATTCTTTTCCCTTTGCACACACAATCATCATCCGCACTCGCGAGAGGAAGGTGCAGTGGAGTGGTGCAGTGGAAATCGCATCGGCCCCGGCACAAGCAGGACGCTCTCGGTGTGCTGGTGCCGAAGAAGACCCCGTTGTGTGTGGGATCGCATCCTCCGTCGAGTAGTGTCGACGACGTCCTCGTCGAAGCCCGGCGTTATCAGCAGCGATGCAAGTTCTTCCCGACGCTCGGATTCTCGTCGTTCGTCGCCTTGACGCTTCATAAAGTTCATCATCATTTCCCCATCTATTTCCCCCACCCGGGCTCGCCCGGGGATCCGATGCACCCGGGTCCCGGTAAGGAGTTTTGCCCGAGCGACTTCCTTCTCGGTATCTTCGGCAACTCGATTCCCGGGGCGCGCCGAATGTACGTGTGCGGCGCATGGTGTGCCGCACAAGGACGACCGCTTCCGGGAGCCAACCCCACCACCGGGGGCGGCGGCTATCGGTTTCGAAGAGATACAGTCCTCCCTGCATCCCGGGTGATACCGCGGGTCCCGGGTTGGGTCCGGGTTGGCAAACAGTGCCTCTGGAAACCACAGCAACTTCCCTCGCATAATCTTGTGGCGCTGGCTGGTTGGCTGGCGTTTGGTGAGAAAAATGGTGGCCTGCCCTACGTCTTGTTGCGGGCGGCCATTCTTTGTGCTCGCGACGACTCTTGGGGGCCCCGCGGAAGGATGTGCAGCGAGCTGATACCGAGCCGGCCGGGGTTCTACAAAGACGCAAGACGAACGTACAGCATCGTACAATCCGAACGCCGCACAGTGGAGATGACATTAAATATTATTTATAAAATTTCGTATCATACACAATTTATAACAAAACTGCATCGCAGAAGATTTGTTCGACTGCGAAGGCGATAAGGCCAAGCGCAAGTCTGCGTCCCGGAGCTCGGAGGCTCCGTGTAAAATGTGGCAGCGTCATCGGGCCTTTGCAGCTTTCAACCGCCGCTCCCCCCTGGGGGAAAGTCGGCTATCCTTCGGGAAGCAGCATGTTTAGCGCAAATAGTTGCATGTTATTCTCGAAACACAATTCCACGGCGTGACCTTCGGCAAAAAACCGACGGACGACACCTAATCCGGTATCCGGCACGGAGCGGCGCGATAGCTTTCTCAAGACCTCAATCCTCACGGGAGAAGCCGGCTCTGGATGTCAGTGTCGTCGCCCCGATAACCGACGACACTTTATTTCCGCTGTAGTAATAATATTCGGAAAGATTTTGTCCCGGACCACCGGGAGGACCGATGCGACAGTTTTCCATTTCCTGCCGGTGCGCTATTTCCTTTCCGCAGAAAAGAGCGGGCTCCGGCTTCGGTTCGATTCCGTCGATCGGAGTCGGAGTCTGCGAGACGGTGCGAGCTTTCCGAGGGAGCATTAGCAAGCCGTTATCGTAAAGAATGTGCTTTCGGCAGGTGCCGGTACGAGGGCGATGTGGGATGAAATTGTCCGAAACGGAGCCGGATGATAGTTTTGCATAGTGATGAAGACGTTCGTACGTTTCAATTTGTGCAATCTCTCTCGGAACGGAACGAATGCATGCTTGTTGGCCGTATATCTCACAAGGGGGCCACCGTATCCGGGACATTTTTCGTTTCTTATTTTGATCTTGCAACACGTGGGAGGGATGGAGAAAAGCAGCCGGCCGTGTTGAGAACTGCACTTAACCTAATATTTATTTCACGATTCAGATATTATTACTCGCTTACCGTACACGGCAAAAACGGTGCCCATGAACCGTACCGGCACTGAGACACTTACCTAAAACGATAAAGAAAACGTAACAATCTATTAAAAACCGGCCTTTCAACAACTCGTACCAATATCCGGTCCGGTGGCTAGGAGAAGAGTTTTCGAATTTATGCACGGTCACACCCGGTCCATCCCTGGACGGCCCCGTTTCGGAAAGGAAGCAAAACGATATCGATGATGTGCCATTTCATGTGCCCAGCGCCGACTTCGGAAGGTCCTTTCGGAAATCGGCAATAAATTTCACCAATCCGCTCCGCCGCCGTCGACATCGGAGCGTCGGCTGGAGCTGGAGATCTATCACCCGAATCCTTTCCCGAGTCCCGCGGGCTAATGTTAATATTTATTTCCAACACCAGGGCACCACCACCACCCGGCCACCGATTTCCGGTCAAGATCCCGTGTTCGATGAATTTTATTTACGACACTCGAGAGAAAGAAAGAACGACGACACGGACAGCGGCAACTTTCCATACGGCGCGCGCACGATGGCGCTTTTTAGGTTGGTTTATTTTGTTTACGCGGTCGGAGTGTAGTTCCTTCGGTCTGTTTCGGCGCGGGGTTGGTCATGAGGGGTTTTAGCAACAGCAGGGTGCGGTTTAAAGCGGGCAAAAGCGTCGTCTTAAAGTCGTAACAATCGTCCAGGACGAGCGACGCCAGCGTACACTCGTCGTGTCCTTCGCGCCGCAGACGAGTGGCGCAAACATCCCGCTCCAGGTCATCCCACTTCCCGTTGAACTCTCGCGCAAACTGGAGCTGGTAGCGTTCCGAGTGGACCCCGTATTGATCCGTATAGAGTCCGGAGCGAATCACGATGCAACGCAGCAGACACCGGGACCGTTCCGAGCTCTTGAAACCTTCCATGCCGCAAGACAGACCGAACTCGACGAGTGGAATCTCCAGCGTGTCGAGACAGAAGTGGACACTCTCGGCCAACCGTTCGTCGCCCAGTGGCACCACCTTGGGACAGTTGAGCAACTCGCCGTACTGCTGCAGATAGCACTGGAACACTTCGAACGCCTTGCCGCACAAGGAACTGTTGGTGGTCACCGTGTGCTTCATGCAGGCCTTCGTCCGAGTTGCGAAGTGCTCGTCTCCATCGTCCGAGAAGAAGTACTGGGCGATGACGTGCTCGTGCAGTACGCCACTGGCGCTCCACCAGCCCAGGTTAAGTCCGACGCACCGGATCATGCACTCAGTTTTGGCGTCGTTCGCATAGTTCCGCCCCAGATACTCGTACAGCCGGTGGCGCGGCAGGTTCAGGTACTCCACGCATTCCTGCTGCGCTTGGATGACACTCTTCTCCACGATGCTGTGCTCGTTTAGGGCCCGAACGAACGTCAGCGACACCACCAGTAACCAGGAGCAACAGCGGTCGAAGATCATACTGGAGGGGCTGTCGAACCGTAACTAACACTCCACAGACCCCGGACACGTGAACCAGCCCGACGGAGGCGCCTTTTTAGTACGGCCTATGTTTTCTTCTTGTCCATGCATGCCGCGATATGGACGTGTGGCGCAGGGTAAACAACGCCAGAGTGCCAAACTTTCTGCGGTCCGCCGTATCGCCGGTGACGGGGTCTCGTGATTGTTCCGCGACGTCCACATCTTGGGCGAAATACTATTTTATCAAAGCTTTTATCTCGTTTGGCCGCTCAATTAAAAAAACCGTGACCGTCTTGAAGCCATTTTATTGTTTGTTTTACCCAGCGTCAGCGCTCTCGGTCCACAAGAGGTCCTTATCGTATGCATCAACCCGTTAACCTCGGCCCAGAAAAGCCCTTGGCCACGTACGAGCCACACACCGTGCTGATACCGTGTGCGTGGTCCGCGGTCCGTTGATTAAGTTTAAAATTAAATAAAGTCACAGCGGACAGCCGCTGAGTCCACGCGGGTCTGACTTTCGGTGCGGTGAATTGAGCCGTGATGAAACCCCGGGTGGGTGTCAGCGATACCAGGACCCTAGAGCAGTCCAAACCAGCTGGTGGCGATTTGCCTGGCAGCTTTCAAGGGTTAGGTTTCGAAAGGAAGGTGGCGCCACCAGGAACCACGGCACGGATGGATATTTTTAAACGAATTATATTTCGCGAGTTGTAATTAATTGGCAATTGATACGAATTTTTCCTCATCAACGCCCACGAGAATGGTCGGCGTGAGTTTCGGAGCTGAGGGCTGCCCTGCGATACAGATAACAACCGTCGGAATGGCCGTGGACATCGGGCCGTTAAAGAGAAAGGATGTGATGGGTTAAAAATATTTTGCTTCAAGAGGCTGATGATTAAAATTGAATGAAGAATGAGGGGGACAAAATGACAAATGGCAATAACTTAGTTCGGCGCAACCATCGGTCCACATCCTTGAGTTGCTATTAGCGCTGCTGTCTGTCATTTGAGAACCTTCGCCGAATTGCGTCCCTTAGTCCCTGTCGCTGAAATATTTCATCCCTCAATCAGACTCTTTGATGGAATTGAAGGGTTGTTTGTAGTTTGGCGCCCATTTCAGGAAAACTTCAATTGGATTGTCACTTCCATCGATAGGACATCCCCGACACCACCACCAAAAACCAACATCAGTTCCTAGTGTCAGCATGGTAAAAGAAAAGATAAACCCTTCTCACCAGCAATCACGAACGGTTCAAACTGTGTTTGCCGTTCCTTCCGTCCCGGCTCCGTGCATAAGTTTGTTGCAAAGCTGAAAAGTGTCACCACAGCAAAAAAAACATCGGGAAAATGGCGAAATTGGAAAGTAAAATTTTTCACACCGCCAACCGCGAACGATGGAAGTTTGACCACAAATGTGTTTGGAGATATCGGAATGGATGTAAATCACCGTCCGAACTAGCAGCTCGTTCGGGAAAAGGGGGGCTACCGATCGGATGGTTTAGAAGAGTCCCGGCAACAGCAACAGCAAACATGGCCCACCACCGTTCGAGGAGCAACCCGCACAGAAGAGCACAGCACTCGATCAAAATAGGCGGCGGCTAAGCGGCCAAGATTTATGCTCCGAACGGGATATCGGCCTGTTTGACGGCGGTCGCTGTCAACACGAACTGCAATGCTTACCTAACCGGGGGCCCCACCGTGAAACCGATCTATCGATGACTAACAACCGACGGAACGAACGCGGACAGTAGTCGCAAAAACGGGAACATGCCCCTCCTGGCACGACTGTAATCGTTGTGGTTCCGCGTAAGGTATTGCATCGTAGTAGTCGATGCTATCTCGTTCACAGCAACACGAAAATTGGCTTCGCCTGACTGACACTTTGGTTGCTTTACATTTCGTATCGGTTTCGGTATTTTCGGGTTTCTTGAAGCGTTACAAAATGGCGGCACAACACAACAACAAGTGATAAATTCAGGTGAGTAGATATGGCAAATTGTTGCTCAAATCCCCCCCAAAAAAGAGACAACTAGAAACGTTTCATTTTAGAGATCCACCCCAAAAGGACTCTCGGGGAACGAACGGGACGGGGCGCATTCACGAACCGAGCACGCACCAAACGCTTAGCGCATGTCACGACCGATAAGCGTTTTGATAAGAAATAAAAAGTGGGGGGAAAAAAGCCTTCCAGATAACGGCTGTGGCCAACGTGTTTGTATGGCCGTGTTTGTTAGTAGTACACACGCGAGCGATTGTTTCTGTGGTTGTGTGGTAAAGCCGATAGGGGCGGCGCCAGCCATCGGACCCCGGTACTCGAAACATGCGCCATCCGTCGCCGAGGCCGAGGCCATCCATTCGCGGGGCTGGTTGGCAGGCGAGGAATGTGGAGCGACGTTGGCGATTTGGATTGTCTTTTATTCCGCCGTTCGCCATATTTTTATCGCGTCGGCTCGCGGGCTCACGGGTTCGCCCTGTAGCCTGTTGCTGCTTCTGCGGCCCGCTTTATCGCACACTTCGGCGCGGACCACGAAAAGGGGTTGAATCGATCGTGTCTCCGTCGAGCCGTTCGCCCTCGGTCCTCGGGCCTCGGTCACCGGATTGAGCCAATCGGCGTCGAGAACTTTATCTTCCAGACCCACGGTAGTGCGCAACGCGACGACTCCAGAGACCAATACAATGAAACCGTTGAGGTTTGAGGAACAGCCACAACGGGGAGCACTGGAAACATATAAATGAGCGCATAAAGTCTGCGCTGGAGATGCTGAGTCCTGGCCACGCGAAACGATCACCATCCAAATATCGGTTCTTTCGGTTACTACAATAAATAATAGCGATTTATAATTGTTTCATTTTGTTATTTCTTCTGGCTTCACAAAACATTTCCATTAAATGTATCTTGACCAAATCACGAAATCTATCCCAAACCCATAAAACATGATATCGGGATCTTCCAGCTGCTCAATGGCTGGCCACACAATCTCTGCCTAATATTTTAAGATTAATGAAAATATAGAGTTAATGGATCGGACCCGGTACGGGCGCGGTGGAGTAGGAAGGCTTTAAGCCCACCGTTACTGTCTTAATCTTGCTTTATTGGAAAAAGATGGATGCCGTTTATTCTCTTTCTCTTTCTTTCCTTCCCCCTTTTTCTCCCTCTCGCAAAATACAGAAAAGTAAAATGGCCCGATCGATGACCATCGAAGACAGCCGGGCACGATCCAATCCTCGGCTGTCTGTGTTGAAAAATATCAATTGGATAGCCATTTGCAATCTATCAGCCAAACACAAAAAAGGAAAAACACACACAGACACACTCAGATCAATACCAGAAAGAAGTTCGAGAAGAAGAAAATGTAAAGCTTTGATAAGCATTCGCTCCGCGTGGCGCACACACGGAGCATCCAAACGTGGGCCACCCGGGACCGGGGGCATCCTGGGCACCAGGCGGAGCGGGAGCAATGATTTCATAAATCCCGGCCAGGTAGGTGGATGGGCACGTCTGGCCCCGCCTGACGGGCACCGGAGGGCAAGTAACACAGAATTTCCGTAATTTATTGCTTTAAGTGCTGAACGCCGATAAGCGCCGGCCCGATATCGGCTCCTCTCCGGCGCCGGCCGCGTAGGTTCGGAATCGAATGAATTCTGTGGTGCCTCGGTACGGCTGGCTCGGGCTGAAATCTTCCGTTTTGTCATGGGGAATTGCCGGGCTCCGAAAGGATCGTAGAAATGTAAACCATTTTTCGTTGGATTAGCCGCGTCCGCGGTCAGAGGGTTCGAGCAGCTTGCAACAAAGCCGCAGCTCAGTGCTCCACAGTGCGCGTTGTCAACCGATCATTAATTCCGCCGATCTTAGTCTTTCCGCCCTCTAATATCGGTCGCCGGCAACGCGGTAAGTACCCCACATAGGAATGATCGATGAAGGCGCACCAGGACCGTGATGATTCTTGAACGCACACAGACTAAGTATGGAGTCTGTCCAGCAGATGGCGTTGGGCGCAAGATAAATCACTAATTTTTGTAAACATTTCCGTAACAGCCTTCGTTCGATTACTACCGCTAAAGGTATGCGACGGTAAGCTTAAAACTAATGCAACCGAACCTATTGAGTCGGAAAACAAGCTTAGGAATTCGCTTATCAGATACGCGGAGCACGCGGATGCACCGGACGCGATTGACAGTGGCTCAAAAACTTAACGCAAAATTAACGAAACTCGCGGACGGACGGACCAAAAATCTTCGCTCCGCAATCTAAGCCCTTGCTGCGGCCGAAAAAAACAATCATCTCATTCCGATACGGTCTGTCCGATAGTTCCGCGCCGTCGTGGCGCAGAAACACACGAAAAAACGAGCGCAAAAAATTAAAAAAATAAAACCACTTTAGATTGTATGCCCGCGATCCATTAGGTTTTATCACGGGGCGGCCATCGAATGGCCGCGCGGTTTGGCGACGGTTGGTCCCCGGCCCCGGCGGTTGGTCGTACGTGCGACGCTCTGCTCGCTGGTGTTGGTTTTAGTGTACGTGTTCCTCCTGCGTCTGTATGTGTCGCGCGACCGGACCTCATGATGTTTCGTGCACACGGATTGGGCTCGGTGCACGGGGCCCGTCGGGGGCCAGAATTGCGCTATTTACACGACACTCAGCACCGGGTGATCCCCCGGTGGTGATTGTTGATCATCTTCTTCGTCATGATCTTCCCTGTGCCCAATCGAAAGAAAGGGGGACCTCCGACTCCGACGGCCGCGGGTCATAAAATTGCAGTAAATTAACACACGCCGCGCGAACGCCGAAACGCGTACGCAAGATAGCGCGGAAAGCGGGAAAAAATTTGGACAGCTGTTGATGGCTTGTTGATGGGATGGTCGAACATGACGAAAACAGCGGCAAAACATCGACCGTTAAGAGATACCCTCTCCGACTGAGACCGAGCCTTCCCGGGCCTCCGGTGTGTGATTTTGTTGGGAAAGTAATGAAAGAGAATCGCCATCGCGCCACAATCGCGCGCGCCTTGGCCACCCCAAAATGGGTTGTGCTTCCGCGATTAAATCGTCCCCGGCGTGGCATCGCGAAACTTTCGTTACTTTCAACGGGTTACACGCGAAAGAATGCCCATCAAAGTGGCCACACACACGCGGTTCCTGACTCGCGGTCGCGATGCTAAGTGCCTTGTACTCTCTCTGGCACCCTTCGTGAGGTTTCTGATTGGTCACAACGGTAATGGGAACAGAAGGTTTATTTATACAAACAATCAAAACAGCCTCCTAGTCACTAAACAGTACTTGCCTAGCATTCATGAGATCGCTTAACACTCGGTCGGTGACACTCATGATGGCAATCACAAGTGCTGAACTCGAGCGAGGCCAATCATCGCTACGGTCAACGAAAGAGTCAAACGATCGTGCACGTAACGAACCCGATTATTAAACAACAACGCCCCGAACCGACCGATCATTTGCTGGATTGCGTATAGCAACCGTCGCACCAATAAGTGGCCACAACCCGAGCGGGATAATGTAATGCGGCCTGGCTGGGACAAATGCATAATTAATTGGACAAATTATACACAGCCCCGCTCGGTGCGATTGTCGAAAGCAAACACCTATAATGGACCACAATGGGGCGAGACCCCCCTTCCGTCTGCCGTTCAGCATTGGGAGTTCAAAAACTAACAACATAATTATGGTTTCCTTTGGCGTGCTGGAACTCGGTCCTTCGGTCCTTTTTTTTCCTGGGTTGTGGCCGAGAAGGCCGAAAATTACACCCCATTAACGGATTATTTGACTAAACAACTATTATTCAAGCCCCGTGTTCCCCGTTTCAGTAGCCGAATATTTGAAGGTCGTTCTTGTTCCGTGGGCCCGCATGCGGATGGTGTGAATTCACGCCACTGCGCTAAGGATAATCATAGAGCAGCGTTTCATCGCTGGTCGCATATTTTATCCGATTAATTTGATTATTATTACTAGACCCCCGGAGGAAGACGGTGTGTGTTGGTAGAATTATCACTAAAACCCCGTACGCTCGGTCACCATTTTTCGTAGATGGTCTGTGAGATACCGTAATTTTATGGCTTAATTATCCGCAGCAAGTACTGGACATAAGGTAGTTCACTTCATTATTTATCTAAAATGCAATTACAGCAACATTTCTATGTAAACATCAGTGCAAAATAAATAGATGTGTGTGTTTACCATCAAGATCCGAAATCCGAAAAACAATAGTGCGGTTGTTGAAATTTATGTCCACTGGCTGCAAGCCGACGACAAATTCAACTCTATCTCAGTCATTAGGCCAGGGCGTTACTGTCCTTCGAGTGCTGAAGGCTCCGAACATACCATTACTCTTCATGTCGATTACGGAGTGCCTCTGTACATTCCACTTTCGACCAATCAAACCCCGGATGACGACGTCAGCACCGTTGATGGTATCGATCACACTCTGGTTGTTGTAACTGTCAACGGCCCCGGCCCGTTCTAGGCCCATTCGCAGGCTAATCGGCCCTCATCAATCTAAACACAACGTTTTCGGACGCTGCCCACTCGCGCTGCTGCTTTCTGAACCTGCCTAATTCATAATGTAAATAGCATAATGAGCATCGGCGTCCCGAGTGCGCCCCGGTGCGCTACTGTCCATCAAATTAACACCATTAGTTTCTCCATCGATTAAATTCGTCCTGATATCCATCGCACGCACGGACACAATTTGTCTGCGCTCGGTGCTCTCTCTGGTTCGGGTCTTATGGTGTGGCCAGCAAGGTACACGATAGATTCATCACCGCCCGATGTTTGCTGCCACAAAAACGCCATATCGCCCCACCATAATAAAGCTCTCATCGACGGTACGCACGCTCACGCACGTACACGCTTATCGTCGCTCACACGTGTCGCTACCATTTTCGGAACCGGCGTGGAAATGTTACGAAAAAGCGACTTGCGTGATGGCCGGAATCCGGCATGACTCGTTACAAACAGTAGCGCGATTTGATTTCGTCGTCGTGACGAAAGAATAATTTATTAACGCGCCATGCCACGGGTACGAAAAACAAATGGTTGCTACGACTTTTTATCCTCGTGACGTTGACAAACAATTTTTCAAACAGACTGCGAGCGCCATCTGGGTCGTCAACGATTACGCTACCTGACGAAAACTAAGCGAATTCAATTTTCAGGAGCAATCACTATCAGTCAATTCTAAGCTGTCATTTGTTTATAATTGAAACTAAATATAAACTATGTTTAAATCGAGCAAAGCTTTACAGCTATACAGAATATTGGGTAGAGGAGAGCAGAATTAAATTAAATTATTTATTCTAAGCTCCATTCATCGCCCCATTCGGTTCGGTGGAATGGGTTTTCGAACGAAACAATATGAGTAATCATATTAATTTTTATCACCCAGCGCATCCACAAACTTTCACTTAACCGCAACCGTCCGTCGTTCACAGCCGAGCGTATCACGTTATTCTTTTTCGTCCCTTTGGTCCTTTCGGTCGGATGTGTCCGGCGTGAAATGGAACACAGGCAGAGTGACTGCTCACCCATTGGGGATTATGGTTTCGGATGTGTCCCAGAGTAGTTGGCTGAAAATAATCAACACACAAAGTTCCGAAACGAGCGTGACAGTCAGATTGGAGGCTACGACTGCCGGACCGAGTGCACAATTCCTTGTCCTAAACAGGCGATTAGCTTTATCGGTTCCTGGCGCCGTGCAGGGTATGCAAGAAGGTGGCACCTTCGGTACCTTCCACCACGGCCCGGATAGGATAAGTCCGATTTATCCCATCCGGCGGATGGCACACCATCAGTGACAGAGTCAACCGAATATGCTGGCGCGCGATCTCCGTACTCTCGGCGTTAGCATCCTTTGCCAACGTTGGCGTTATTGTTTATGCGCTATTTATATTCGTTCCACCGAGACCGAAACCGAGGCACCTTGGACTCGGACCGGCGGACCCCATAAGGAGCCCCCACCACCCCGGGGAGCATCCGAGAGAGATAGCTCAGTCAAATGAGCAAATAAGCGCTGGCCATCCACGCTCGGGCCATCCAAGATCGTCGTCACCGCCGCCGCAATACGTGCGCATTTTCCACAGTTCCATTTCCAGACCGCTTGACAGATAAAGAAAGTGTCCCAGGAATGACAGTTCCATTTTCGTGGCCGCCGCCGCCGTGTTGCCACTTGAGCGGTTTAAAATATAAATATCCTATCA
Organism: Anopheles cruzii; assembly: GCF_943734635.1. Taxonomy (NCBI): domain Eukaryota; kingdom Metazoa; phylum Arthropoda; class Insecta; order Diptera; family Culicidae; genus Anopheles; species Anopheles cruzii. The sequence goes on from NC_069145.1 coordinate 86,614,005, forward strand.
CATGCGCACACATTTAACGGCGTCACTTCCGGGCCCGGTTCGGTCCGTCCGGCTCGAGGACCAACCGACCGTAACCGAACCCCGCAACCCCCCACTCGCCACCGCTGAACGATTTGTGGCATTGGAGTATGTTGGAGCGTTTGTCGTTTGAATTTCCAAGTTTTTATTTACTTCTTTTTTGCGCCGTGGGACACCGAGGTAAGTGTTGTTCCACGAATTATTCCGAATTGGAAATGACACAATCGCAATGGCGCACTCGTAAGGTGTATGAAAATAGAGCACACCCCTCCGTTCGGTACCGAGGGGGGAATGGTTCGGGTTCTATCATATCACGGGCGATACGCACTTCAAGGTGAAAATATGCGCCCGGTGGACTTCAAGAAACCTTCCACGAACTTGCCAACGACCGGATGATGGTGGCGCACACACACATGAGAGAAGGATCATGATAGGAGACCAGGTGGTTCCAGGCGAACGGGGTGTACATGTACATGTGAAACGAATATATCTTCCACGATGACCTGCAGGTACCCGCAGTTTTATTGCAAATACTCCATTCCGAGCCCTCTCCGTTGACTCCGGCACACCAGAAGTGGGGCTGCTTCTATTATCGGAGTCCGTGCTGGTGTTTGCCGCGGGTCCCTTGTCACAATATTTCGTAGGGCACAAATATCGCGGAAATGACAACGGAACTGCGCAACAGATAGTGGCGCAGTTGGAAAGAAACCCAACAACCACGACGACGACGAGTTTCCACGAGCGGACACTTATCATCCTACCGAGTTGCAGAAGAACCCGCACCCAACCAGGAGGCCAAGAGGAGGTCCTTTCCGCAAGAAGAAGGAAGTGTCTCCGGGGCGCATCTCAAGCCTCAAGCAACTGCACGGGAGTGAAATTTATGCACTGCATCTGACGCCAGGTACACAGCGGGACCAGCACAGTCGTATCGTGATGATGACTGAACAACGGCACTTCCGGTGTAAGGGGTCCCATTCCCCGTCTGATACCGGTACGGCTGCGGACGATTCGTAATCGGAACCCATACCTTCGCGAGCCAGAGCTCCAGGAAGTTCTTAAATGAAGTTGTAAATTATCAGCAACATGAATTGAAGGGTGTTTGAAGCAGAACATTTTTTTATTATCTTCAAACCGCTATGTAAAGCCGAAAACCCGTTACTTGATGTGCGCAAAACGGAAATCCATTATGGGTTTAAAGTACGTCTAAAGTGTCTTAATATCTTCTACTTGAATTGAGAAACATTCTCGTTTCCGGTTTGTTAAAATCGAGCCAAAAACTGGCCCTTGAATATTTCCTCGTCTTGTCTTCCTCAAGAGGGATACACGGACTCCAGCGTCCTGCAAAATATCAAACCAAAGCCGTCCGTCATACGACGCAAAGCATACAGCACCGTTATCTGCTTCATCAGCGTCATCCTCAGAACGAGTCTGTCACACGTCGATACATCATCGGAGCCGAACACAGACCGGAAATCCCTTCTCACCGGCACCGACAACACCAAGGTTGACCACCCATGAGCGTTCCCGGATTTTTCATCCAGAGTGAGAAAATTTCTATTAAAACCGATTTGCTCAGAGGGCCCTTACCCCACGGCTTCGCAAGGAAGATGTCCTCGGAAGAATGATTACTTATGGATATGCTTTTTTTTGCATTTCTGAGGATAACCCTTTAAAGTGAGCTCTTTTGCGTACTTCCGGTTTCCCCTGCTCGTGGTTCGTAGTCTACACGCTGATTGAAATCTTCAACGGAGCCATTTTGGAGAGTCTGAGAAGTTTGTCACTTGGCACCAAGCCGAGCCCGCCAAAGCCCCGAGAGGCGACGATGAAGATGATGATAATAAATTATATTCTTCGCCTTTGCGAAGTAACGTCAAGCCATTCGTTCTACTTCTCATCCTTCACCTTCAGACGCGCGGCGGGGCTCCTTCGGTGCTCCGATGGAGATTGAAGGTTTCGGTCTCGGGGTGGGTTTCTGAAATTGGGTTGCCCCACAGGAAGCACGGCTACGAGAGTTGAAGCAAAATTTTAGGTTGCCCTCTACACCGTACTCCCCCGGTGTTCGTTTTCCTTCATTACGGCAAGCAGGAAATTAGGAAACACCGCTCGGAATACGGAATTATGTGACATCGATTTATTCGTACGCATAATTTTATTTGCAGTCCCTGGGGAATTCTGAGGATATCTGTCTTTCTTTCTCTCCCGGTTCGTGTGTAACTGTCATTTGTGCTTGATCCCGGTGTAAAAGACACCGTAAAAGAACGCGATAGCCAAGCACGACAGTGGAACGATATCATAATCGAAAATTTAGCCAGAACAGGGCCACGGTGGTCCTTCTCACCCGATGGCCCGAAGAAACCGTTCTTGCTGAAATAACGTTACGCCCGGGACATATTAAACATTTAAAAACGATTGATTATTTTTCTGATTAATGAAAGATGATAGATTCGTCGAAGGGGAAAACGAAACTTACGTTCAATATCTACTTTCTGCACAAATATCATGGATTTTTGTATGTAAAGTGTTGTTGTTGACGTCGGAAAGCGAATGGAAAATAACGAAAAGTCGTGCAAACTCCAGCCCTACTCATCTAACCATAGAAGGCATTGATCCTTGTGATGAGATGGTGAAAATGAGATGATATGATGAGCTGAGATGCTACTCACCGTGAGAAGACTAAGCTTACAGCCAAAGAGGCATGCCTTAAGTGTTAAAACGGTGTCTTAATAAATTTCCTACAATTTATTGCAATTTCCATTAATCCAAAAATTAAGCATTGACCCAATCGTTTACATTGTTGTTAAGTATGCCATTGCTGCAATGGGAAGAGTGCGCGGATTTTAACCGATTTTATAAATTGCATCAAACTCTTAGCATTTATCATACCTTTACTCGTAAGTGCGTTGGTAAGTGATTGCCTCCAGCAGACGCCGTTGCACCCACTGCATTCGAGTGCCATTTTCATCCACTAAAAATCTTTACATTTCGCAAACAATCGAACAAATGGACCATTAATCAAACGGGGGATTTAAGACGGGATTATTTTTGCCCGGACCATTACTGCCTAAGCCTGCATGCGCGATATCCTTGCTTCATAAGCCAACATCCTGCTTAACAACCGACCGCCACGTTGATGACCGGTCACGAATCAAACTATCGGCCCAACGGTATGACATTTTTACATTCCATCTGTGGGCCGACCGTCCCGGGCGATTAGCTATCGCCACCTCTAAAAATAAGACTCTCGATAACTTGACTTCCGATAATTTGTTTTTGTGACCGGCTCCTTGACCTGTTTCGGCTTCGCTTTTGGCCCCGCCACAGCGCCCCGGTGTGCCATTTGCCAGTCCCGAGGCAACTTCCACCTCAACAGCGCGCAATCATTAATCACTCGTTCATCGATTTATCGTCAAACCCGGGAACGGGTCCTGGACGGGTCGCGACTACACACACACACCCATTGATTGAACAGTCGCACTGTGGCCACAACCTGAGGAAATTAATGAACGATAAAAGAGAGCGTCGTTCGATTCGATTTGGGTGTCCACAGCGCAGAGATTAGAACGCACCGCACGAACTGCCATCGAAAGCCGGGAAGGATGATCGATTTCTGAGATTTGAATTGTCAGTATTAGGGTGGAATGGTGTTTCTACACTATTATAATTGCATCCTACATAAAAAAAATACATTTTCTTGTAAACTCCTGCAAAGATTTCCTCCAGCAGTGGTGATTTGTTTCCACGACATTAGTGGGGCTGCAAAAATGTAAATATTTCCGGCACCGGAACCCGGTTGCGGTCTGTTCATTGTGTAGCTATATATAAACATTTGTGTTTCCGCGACGGAAAACGGACCGGAATCGACCACACGGGGGCGTACTACTGCCGCAGGTTTGGGCAAAAGTTATTGAAAACGGATCTGCTCTGCCGCAAATGTATTTTAAAACGTATCCCGCCTTCCGTTCGAGCCAAGCACCGAGGACATTTTAATTAATTCATTTGCCGTATATCACCGTCTCGCTACGATTCCGCTCCGAGTTCCGGCAGAGGAGGATCAACCTAATGATGATGTTTTCCCTTCATCGCACGCAAAAATAGGACCCAAAGCCAAACATCAAGACAAAACAAATAACGTTTCCTTCTTCCTGACTGGAGGCGAATTATTGCCAGCAACGTAGCTATTTATGTGCAGGTTCCGGTGAAAGAATGTGTGTGTGTGTGTGTGTCCGGTGGCCGACCGCGAGCATTTATGTCTTGCGCCTTCCGTCGGCCACATACCGAGCGCGGGCACCGAAACCGGCGGCGGATATTACTCGAATATGAAGCAAATAATTTGTTCGTTAAAAAAGCTCCACAATGTGCACCTTATTATGTTAATGCGCCCGGGGTTTGCGCCGCGTTGCAAAGTTTATGTTTCGAGTGAGCACTGCGCTCGCTGTCCAGCTGCTGCCATTATGCGGAGGGGGGCCAAGGACACCGTACACCACTTCCGGTGCGGTCCGGCGCTTCGAGGACGAAAAATAAACGATTATTGCGGATTGGCTCCCACACGGGGCCTGGGACCGGAACCACTGGGACCTGCATTGCTTCTCGCGTGAGCCTCGGCGTGTGCTTCCCAGCTGGACACCTTACACTTTTTGCGGTCCCTTTCCATAAACCGCTTCTTTAACGACGCTCCTCGGGCCAGCCATCGCGGGTTGATCATTTCAATGAAGCTACACATTTTCTACACCCCACACGTTCTGTTTCTGGACCCCTGCGACTAGATCGACAAGAAATTCGTTCGACAGGAAATTAGCTCCTGCTGTTTTCGAGCGGAATTCAAATTGAATTATTAGATGGACCCCGCTGGTACCGCTGGTGGTGAAGTGGATTAAACTCGCTTCCACAAGTGACCCCTGTTTTTTGCAGCGTGCAGCCATCCGCGGGAACCGAGAATAGAAGCATAACAACTTTATTATAAACTGAAGCAGTTGGAAAGTACGTTCACTGCAACGAGACCCCCATTTGCTATCATTGGCGCAAATAATAAATCCTTTATCAATTGACAATAACCAATGAAGTGCAGACCGGGCAAAAACGTGCAGGAACACACAGCAGCAAAAAGGCGGCCAGTAAAAAGTTTAAACAGACGATAGAAAAGACATAATAGTGCAGTTTTATTTTTACTCTTATTGTGGCGCTTTATTTAAAATGCTATTCAGTGGAAATAATCGCTGCGAAGGTTGCCAAGCTTACGAATGTGCATTTAAATACAATAACATTGCGCAGGAGGGCGCGCGTAGAAAAAATGCAATGAAAAAGATTAAATTTTTCCATTTGCATTTCCTCTCTCTCTCTGGTGGTCCCAATAACAATGCGAAAGGCAACAAAAAACCACGTGGCTTATTGTGTTGGTGCCTTTTTTCCGTTTTTTCCCAATCACACCGGTTGCTCCACACGTGTGAGTCCCTTTTTTTCTTAATGATGAAGAGCATCATCATTTTATTTCCGCTCATGAATGCACGATTTCTACAAAAAGGATTGTCCTTTTTTTCACCAAAAAGGTGTTTCCCCGCGTTTTTTGTCGCCAACTGATACCCGCGTTATGTACTCCTTGTTGCTGTGCTTTTGCTGCGTAGCGCAAGGCTCGCCCAGCGCAATCAGCACGCGTGCAGTGGAAGTGCAGTGCAGTGATGCATCCAATTGCACCACACACGTACACGGGCAGCAAACGGGTTATTATTACCTTCGGGTTGCGGGTTGTGTACGGTTTTTACACCGCCCCCCGCCGGCCGGACACATCCGGTTCTTCCTTCGTGCACTCTGGGCGCCCAGCGCTGGGCGTTGGCGTTGCTCTTTATCACTCCAACCACATGCAACCAACGAACGGATTGCTCTCTCCTGGCCGATGAAGATAGGCCTGGCCGGTTGCGGGATGCGTTTGGGAGCAATGGAGCAGAAAAGCGTTTCCGGGACCGGTGTCGACCGGTTCACATTACGCACATTCCGTTGGCTCACGCACCGAACCCCCGGCCATTTAATATACTTGTTTCAATTGACTTCTAATTTGTTGCATTTTACTACCTCCTTAAAGGAATGTGGACAGGCTAACGAGGCTCCAATAAATCATTCACATTTTTTTGAATACTCGGGGTGTATATGATAATTCAAAACGCGGACCCCCGGGAAGACCGATGACAGCATTCTCATTAAAGCATCACTCCTGCGTGCCTGCGTGAGGTCTGGAATGAAATCATTTCTGCAATCCGAACGGCTGACATCAGCCGGACACGGACACTTTAACCCAAAATTCATCGACAACGCCACGTCGGCACGACGACCGCATACCAATTATGCCGGGTCCAGGTCCAGGCCGATTAACGGAAATCGCTACCAAGGCGACATCTTCCAGCAACAAACATTTCGCCACCACTGTGTGCGTGTGTGTAACAATCGGATAGAAATCGGCCACAGATTGTTCGCTCGCCCAAAAGGTAAATCAAAGGCCTGGCCACTAAAATGGTCCCCGATCGCGATGATGGTTTGCATATTTCAAACATTATTCAATTTGTTCGCCGATAGCCATCGCCCGGTTCCGAGAGCCTTCTTGGATCGCAATGTTCCGGTGTGCGACGCGATGCGAAAGAAACGCGAATGGCGGGCTCAAATACAATAAACATTTCACACCAAAACAAACACCACCACCAACAATGGCACGCAGCACGCAGCCCAAAACCACCCGGAATCGAACCGGGGGCCAACGCTGACCGTCGTCAGTCAGCCCCGTCGGTCTCCCCGTTACCGAGACCCTTCGCACCGAGGAGTCTTGTTAGCGATAAGGATCCAGACGCAGCACGTGACGTGGGGTGTCTTTGTTCGGCATTTTTTGTATTTGTGGAGAGAAATTAGATTCGACACTCGATTCCGATTTTTGGGACCGACTTTTTCGCTTTTGTTGTTTGCCCGCTGTACCAAGGAATACAAGGGGGATATTGAATACAATCACGCTAACGATACGATCGAAAGATCGAAAAATGTCCCGGAATCGTGCCTGTTTTACCAACTCCCTGTCTGATCGATGTATCAAAGGGGTCGCGCAGGAAAAACAGGAAACGAATGCACCCTTTGAGGGCTTTTGCAAAAGACAGACTTTTTTGTTAGTTTAAAAGGCTTCTCAAAATTTGGAATACTCAAAAATCGGTTGCAGGTAGCATAACTCTCTGTTTGGGCTCTGCTTCTCCGACACTCAATGAATACATCCCCACGTACCAGTTCTGCCCGCAAAATGACCCATCGTGGACATCATGTTTTTTGCCGCCTTACCCTGAACGGACGGTAATGAATACAATTGTGAGCAAAAAAAGCTTTGACGTTCGCGTTGACAGCGAACGAAAGCGGTTCTTTCTGCTTTTCGATCCGGTCAGGGTTTTTACTCGGCTCTGCCAGCCGAGTTCGTGAAAACAATATGTCCAGGATCACACTTTCCGGTCGCTTGTCGCTTCCATTTCATCACCCGAAGTGGAGTGTGGCGCTCTTTTTGCGCTGTTGGCACAAACAATGAAACCGCGAATAGGAAGAGATTGTCGGAAGACACAGCGCAAAAATCATCACAATCAAACTGATGACGAGCATTTCGATGATTCGAGTGCCTTTGAACTGTTACTAAGTTAGTGTTGTGTTCAGCAGCACATAAAAGAATTAAAAGGCCCTTAGCATCCCATCATGATGGTTTAGTAAACGGAATTACAATTGAAGTAGAATAAATCTTTATTACCTCGGAGCGCCGACGATTGGAAAAAGGATGATCAACGCGGCGCAGGAAAAGCCGCCATTACCGCGTGATCCGCGCGTGGTGGGTATAGGTTTCAAATTTGTTAACAACTTGTAACTGTCATCAAGTACTGGCCACGGTGGCGGCAGTGGCGGCAGCGGTGACGGCCGCCAAAGCCGGGGCGGCGGCGTAAAACGAGGGAATAAATGTTTCTGTTTTATGCCGGGCTCGCTCTCTCTCGCCAAAGGAGACGCGCGTTTCGGTTCAACGACGACGATGAATAAAAACGATGATCACCTCGCCGCGCCGGAACCCCTCTTCGCCCCCCTCCTGTTCGGTGGTCAAAGAAGAACGCGCAAACGGGCGTCCTCGTTTAAGACGGGCGTGCGCCCGCGCGCGCGCGCCCGAGTCCGCGGTAAGAAATCATTCTGCACGGCGCGAAAAGGGAAACCACCGGCGCGCCGTGAGCACCGCGGGCTACGAATTTCGAGGAACGGACTCGGAAGAAACGGAATAAAATCGCGCACAAACCCACCGACCGCCAACGCCCATTCACTTAGCAGCGGCGCGGCGCGACAAAACCGCCCTCAAGCGTATTCCGTCCCGGTACGTGGCCCTCGCCGGGGTGGGTGCCTTAATGCTCATCCTAATCCCTTCGCCTCCCTCTTCGCCGGCAGGCTTCGGGTGGGTTTCACTTGGAAAATAAATTATTGCTTTTTAAATCTTCATTAATAAATTGTAACCATAAATTTACACGCTCCTTTTGCGCGCACGGTTCAGCACCGCAGCACTCCGCAGAGGGTCCAAGTGTTTCCCATTACCGTCACAGGTTCTGATTCCCGCCAAGGGAATGCACGGGAAGGAAATCAGTTTGTATTTATACCACAGACACAGGGCTCGCCAGTGATTTGCTAATGATTAGTTTGTCAACAAATTGAAAAAATGGCCTCCAATGTGTGATTGTGACGATCCCGGTTGAGGTACCCAGTTTTGACCGTTACTTATTAGCCGACAAACGCTCGTCAAACGCGGTGGACTTTGTTGTGAGTTACTACTGCGGACGCCACTATTGCGGGTCAGTCAGCCGGCGCTGCTTTTCGGAAGCACGGTGTCTGTTTTACGGTGGCGTCCAGCCGACCAGCCGACCACGGACGACGCTGGCTGGCCTACAATCTAATTTATTCATCTCATTAAGCTGCCCTCCCGAAGCTGTAAAGCCCTCTAATCTCGATCGACACACGCGGCAGGTTGCCGGGGCGGCCATCGTTTGAATCCCGGTATCGTTTGTGTGTGGTTATAATTTCCACCGAATGGGCGGTTGGTTGGTTGGGCAACGGGCCCCCGGTTTCGGAGCCCCCAGGACCGGAAGATAAAGATTAGAGTGCCGAAAAAATGGCATCATTTTTATGCGACTGCGCGCGCGCGCCCCCAATGACGCTGTTGAGGGTGTCATAAAAGTAATTTCCCTCACCGCCCGAAATGATGATATGATTTGTACAATGAACTCACCCGGCCGGGTGCCGGCGGCGCGCGGGGCGGGGGGTGGCCCTTATCGTTGGCCCAGATGCTGACTATTCATGAGAGCACTGCCGTCCGCCAATGCGCCAATTTAACGATCGTGAGGAGGTAATTTTTTGGAGACCACGGATCACCACGGCAAGCAACACGGACCCGAGTGCCCGTTCCCGCTGCCAGGCGTTAATTTGTCCGTGCCGCTTAGTACGAGCTAGAGAGCTTAATGTGTTCATTGTAACGATGCGTGAATGCACTCAGTGAAGCGGCCGGTTGCGGGTTCGTCGCTTTCGCTTCGACCAGTTCTTTTGTTTTCAATCAATCCTCAGCGCCGCGCCCCGTTCCGGGGAGGATTACTTTTACGCCGGCTCGTTAGCGCAGCGCAGCGTTGATGGGCCGCGATTGAACCGGGCTCCGGACGCGAAAATCTAAAGAACAAATGCCCAGAACGCGGCGAAAAGGTGTAAATCACGAAGTGCGCGCCGCGCGAAGGAGGAGGCCATGACGCGAAGGATCGCCAATGCACCTTCGATCACGATGCTTCATTATTCCCCGTTGCGCCCATTTGCTCGCAAGATCGGAGACCCGTGATCGCCCGTGAAGATCCGTTCCGTTTCTTTCCCCGTGGCCATCGCCGATGCCACGCCGTTCCTGCGGTGCAATATCTTTTCTCACCTTTTTAGCGCGACTTGGCGCGTAACCTCTCGTCGCTTGCAGGCGCATTGTTCCGTGGCGGCCCTTCTCACCGCGCCGCGCCCTCTGAACTTTTACACGTGTCGGACCACGGAGGGAAGATCACTCGGAGGGCAGCAAGAGAAATTGTGCAGCGTGATTTCACACCGGACCGACACGGACGCAACACCTCTCCGAGAAGCTGACCTTTTGAACTGACACGCCGCAGTTTATGAGCGGATCGCCGCGCTGTGGCCGCATTGTGCGATCGCATCGCGCGAATCGAAGGAAAACGCGAAAGGAAGCCGCGCCGAGAACGTCACGTCCGACCGGCCGGCCGGCCGCCCGGGCCACGGCAAGCCTGCAAACCGGCCCGGTAATAATGTGTTGATATTAACACCTTGCAAGAAATGTATTATTTTTCCTATGAATTATGGTTTATTATTTCGGAATTAAAATTGATCAAATAATTCGATTGGCTTCGGGCCGAAGACGGGCCCTCGGCTTGGAGCCTGACCATAGCGTGACCGCAGCAATGTGGGCTGTTCAAGGGTGTTACTTATCCGAGCATCCGGAGCATAGCTTTGATCGAACCCCGACTGATGTCGGCTTCTCCGCCCTCCGACAGCAGCAGTTTGATGCGACAAACCGTAAATCGGCACAGAGAGGGAAATTAACAGCCAGAACAACAAAACACTTCTTCGGACGCCACGCAACCTTCCAAGACAATAAACTCGGCGAGCTCGGCGCGATACGCAGAATCCTCGCGCGAAACTCTCTGATCCTTCAGAGCCGATTGTTGTTTTCGGTCAAGGACGACAAACGGACTGGGCTATGGTGCCGGTCCTTTTTGCGTGATTTCGCGAAAATCCTCTCTTGTCCCGACGCGTGTTGCTCCTTGCTTCCGTTGGGTCGGTGGAGTTCACTTTGGGCACAAAAAAGGTAGATTTAAATCTCACTCACTTGGGCCATTCTTTCAACCTCAATCTCGCGCGATCCTCGCTTCCCTTGCGCGTGTTTCGTCCGCTCCCCTCGGACGGACGGAACCGCGTTGGATTGCCGGATTATTTATGTGCTTTATGCTGCGCACGATTCTGCGCCAATGATTGCGATTACGGACGCGCCCGGGCATGCTTCTTCGCTTATGCTTCGATCCTTTTGTGAACTTTGTCGTCCACACAGTCCACCAGGCTGCTGAACCAGTCAAAATTCGCATTCGCTCAACTCTCTCTCTCTCCCTCTCTCGCTCGGGCTGCGGCCTTATCTTGATCGAATTTTTCGCTGACCGAAGTCTGATTTATCATTCCACAAGGATCTCTCCCGCGCGACGCACCAAACGAGACGGGGTCAAGACGGGGCCCCCGGTGGAAAACCGCGCGTCGGGGCCGTTCCCGATGAGGACTGATAACTGCGCCCGCGAAGCCCCACGAGAGTAGGGCCGAGACCGAGCGGAAATCACCTAAATCTTCGAACCCACCCCCCCGCATGCCGATCGAAGTCCGTGATCATATCGCCGCGCGCCTGGCCACTCTCGGAGTAACGCAAGGAAGCGGCAACGGCAAAAAAAAGCGCGCGCGAGAACCACTCAAACAAATCGACCAAATGGTGGTCTTTTCGGGTATATTTTGTTGTCCGAGCCGGGGTCGGCCGACGTTTTTTTTTTCGGCCGGCAATCGAATGTGCGCACTCCCTGGTGGCTCATAAATTGCATCGAAAACGGGGATCGGAAAAGGGAATAAAATGTAGCAAAACGGACGAGGTCGCCACACCAACGCACTGGAGGTTCGACCGGCCGGCCAATTTTTATTGCACCGCTGCGCGCTGCGCTGCGTGCCCGTCCGTAGATTTCCACCGCAGATTGCACGGTGCGCAAATGCACCGACGGGCCGGGACCGCCGAAAAGCGGCCGCGCGCGCGTTTCCGTCCTTTATTGGTTTGCCATTCCGACGATCGGGCGGGCGCGATATGATATATTTTTGATCCGTCGGCCGGCCGGTGCGAGTGAACGGAACGTGCGGAAACCGAAAACCCGGCGATACGATTGTTTTCGGCCGCGCAAAAGATGGGCACCGGTCCCCATCCGGTGGCCGCGGTGGCCCGACGAAAGCGGCATCCCCATCGCGCGGGGGTCCCTCCGTGCGGCGGTGTGCAATCGTATCCCCGCGTATCGGGGCGAGAAATCAACGTATGGAAAATAAAAATGTACGGCATCCATAATCATCCGACGATGCGGCGGCGGATCCACGAAAAGTTCCGTGGCCATCCGGGGCCCGTGCGATTTCCATCGAGCGATACAAACGAGCGGTGCATTGTCGTCGTTTGTGGCGTGGAAACGGATTTACGGCAGAGGCACGCTCGGGTAACATATGATTTTGTTCCGTTCGCGTACGAGTGCTACCTCTGCGGATTGTGCATTAAATTGGGTACAAATCGGCCTGGCCGGTGGAATCTATTGGCACCGGCAAACAATTGACCACGCTGGTTGTTCGCGTTGTTCGATCTGCAATCTTTATTTGAGCATTGTTTCAAATATTTTAATCAGTTTAACCCGTCGATGGCATTCCACAGAGCGCTTGCGTTTATACGGGATGGTTGAAACTCAGATTGATGGAAGATCGTCAACCTCGTATTGATCTAGCAACCTGTGCACTTTTTGACACTTTGCTGAGATGAAGAGTCGCATGGATGACGCGCATGGCAAACGGTAAATTTGAACAACAACTATGCACCATTTCACAACATAGTCGTCGCAGGTACGATTTAAAACAATTTCCACTTCCTAGGGCGACGGGCTGGTACCATTCTTCCGTGCCCGTAGGACACGCAGAAAATGGTCGTACCATTAAACTAAACACCTGCACCGATCGAACGCATATCGCACGCATTCCATCAGGAATCCGGACCAGCAGCGCCAGCGCGGTAATGCCACAGCGGACGCTAAGCTTCTTAGCGATCGCGATTACGGATCGCCCCTCTCGCGGCTCATTTGCTGATGATCCACCCCGTGAGACCGCGGAGCCGTGCCGTGAACTGGAAAGAATAGCAATTTTATCGATCCATTGCGTACAATCTCAGCGTCATCATCATCATCATCATCATCCACAGCAGAAGCAATCGCAACTGGCTGGGTGCAACTAAAGCAAAGTTTGGCGCAACAGCCAAGCCGACCGAGCTGATTGCAAACGGATCATCCCGTGTGCGCGCGCCCGCCTCCGTGTGTGTGTGTGTGTGCGGATCGACAAGATCGCCTTCGTCCGCTTTCCCAGGGAACGGCTACAGAGCCGGGACGAAGGTGTGTAACTACGCACCCGGACGCTTCCGCGCAAACGGTCACCAGACTCGGCGAGCGGCCGAGCGAAAATAAAACAGATGCACAACAAGCCCGCGCGCCTTATTGGCCATTGAATTGGCCACGAAGGATCTAAGATGTAGGACGCTCGCTACATACAAAGAAATTAAGCGATGCAGCAACCGAAACAACGAAACGCACCGAACAGGAAGGCTGGCAGACAGGCAGGCAGGAAGCGAAGAAGGTTAATGCAAAGATCTGGGGAAAAAGCGTAGGAAAAAGGGGGTTCGAAAGAAGAAGAAAGGATGGAGCAAGAAACAAAAAGTGGCGCGTACGTAAGGAGAGTGAACGAAAGATCACTTTGTTTGATTCGAGTTCTTCACGCTTCTTCATCACCCGCGTGGCGCGGGCTTTCGCAGGCTGGGCAGGCCCGCGTGTAACTATCAGCTTTCGACTATCTTGTTAAAAACCCCTTTCCGCACGGTACACGCCGCGTCCATTGTGAGCGAGTACACACATTTGGAGAACGCATCTCGATTGATTCGGACGAAAGGAAACTGTTCCTTCGGCCTCGGTTCTTCGGCGCGGCGTGTACGCGGCTCTGGATCAGTATCTCCACGAAGCGACGGAATGGCGAGATTTGCCGAACCCGGAGTCCCGGGTCCGGTCGCAGCAAAATTAGATGCGCACACACTCCGCAGGCTCACTCCGTGTCGTATTTTAGTGCAAACAAACATTACAACCGAACCAAAGGACGGAATGCAAAGGACATCGTGAAAGTTGAGCACCAAAAAAAAACGGAACAGATCACATTCACGATACCTGCGACGGCGGTCCACGGAATGGCGTGGCGCGGTGCGGTGCTTATGCGAGCTTCAAGCAGATCAATCAGCAGCGGCAGCAGCAAACGGAGGGCTGCTCCGGTGCCTACATTGTGTCTCGCTGCCCGGGAACGGGTGAAGAACCTTGCCTTCATCTGCCTTCGATTCGTCGTTCCACGATGCGCGATGGTGATTGAAGAGATCGGTGCAGAAAAAAAACCGGCCCGAGTCGCGGTCGGCACGAAATCCGCAGGGCCGCAGGTATCTGCATTCCCCGGGCTCCGGCTCCTTGGCCGAGTCGCGCGCGCGCCAATCGAGCGAAACGAATTTCGCCATCCCCCGGCGGGGTTCCCAACGAGAGTATCGCCGCTTCGGACGCTCCTCTCTCGGACTTAATCATCGCACCGACGGAGGCCGAACCACGAAAATAATAAACCTTAACGAGCCGTGAAAGTGTTATATGGGTTTTCGTTCCGATTTCCTTCACCTTGGCCACCCAGAGGCCTCCGAGTTTGGCGTTCCTGTTGCTGCTGCTGCTTCGGTTGCTTCGGTTGCTGCTGCTGCGGGTGGCTTCAAGCCGTGGAACCCGGTGGAACGGTTCGCGAGAAATCAGCGCGGCCGGATCTACATCGTGATGCAATTCTCACGTGGTCAGCAGTCGCCTTCGCCGACTGCAGGGCACGAGCGCGAACGGGAAGGACCACACCAACCCGGTTGGTCCCGCTCACTCCCGGTTCCTCCCGGTTCCTTCATATTTACTTGCGCCCAGGCGCGCCCAATCCCCCCTTTTTATCGAGGAAAATTATTTCGGACCGCGGCGGTTCGAATCGCGGTTTCGAAAAGTGTTGAAAACTGGTTTTTCGTGGTAAAAATTTACGTAACCCCGCAGTGCAAAAGGTTCGATTGCTGTGGCCGTTTGTTGCCCATGTGGACCCATCAAAATCAGCCCGCGTTTGGGACTTTTCCCGCGAGGGGCGAGGGCGCGCGTCACGCGCTACGGTTCGGTGCGATGTCGCCGATAAGTCCGTTTCTCACGATCGTGCAGTTTGACTAATTATTCGTAATGATGCCCCCGTGGAATACGGCCCCAGAGCAACAACCATTGGACCATTTGAACGAACTGACCGCTTATGGGCGCCCACGCAGACGACACTTTGCGCCATTAGCGTCTGCGAAAACGCTGCACTGAGGTAGCTTTAATTAGTTATTTGTTTTAAGGTCTCCCTCCGATCCTGCTGAAGGTTTCCGCGAGTGCGCGGCCTAATCCGAGCCTACAGCGAGGTCGATGGCATTCTTCCCGTTTCCTGTTCCCCAACGGGCAAAGGGTCAAGGTTCGCCCCGTCGTTGGCACTTTCCGCCGCGGGTTGAAGTGTTGATGCATGCCACGGTCTGACGACGGCGGCGTGACACCTCACTGGAAGAGCAACCTGCATCATGGTGCGGGCTCGCGCTGCGGGATCCGGCGCCGATAAGTCTTAGGGCTCACGGCTAATTCATTCGCGCGCCTGGAACGCGCTTTTCTGCGGGTTGGCTCCGGAACCCACAACACAATCGCGCTCGCTCTGCAGACGGACGATCGATAACACGCCGAGTCAGCACACGCCAGCCGTCATGTTGCGCCGCATGGGGTCGTTTAAAAGGAATAAAATATATTTTCTCTACACACATAACGATGATGTTTGTTTTTCAGATGGCCCCCCCGGTGAGGTCTGGAACGAGCGTGTGGGGCAAAGGTGCCGGGTTCCATGATTAGGAACTGTGAAGTATCGGCAAGCTTTGACATTGTCAAAAAGACATTTTTCTTCGGAACAGCCCAGTGTTTGACTGAGTTTTACGCTTTTCTCCCACACCGAACATGGCGGAGGCCACTTTCGAGGACTCCTGCCTTCGAGCCGGCGCATCTCCACTTAATTATTCCCCGTTGCCCGTCGCCCGAAGATCAGCGGGCGATGATAATACGACTTTAATCACTTCATTTCGGAACCGAACCCATTTTCCGGCCCGTCTCATCACGACGTCGTCCGCGCGACCGAACCGCGGAATTGTATCATCGTTCCCGTCCCCCATCGACCAGACCAACCCGGCTTCGAACCGATTAAGACCGTGTTGACGAATGTTGTACAATTAAATCTCGATTAAGACACACAAACAGCACGCCGTCCGAAGGCGTCGTTCCTATTTTATCTTCCGCCGGCGTCGGGTCGTTGGAAAAAGTTCTCATTTGACAGAATTTTTGGTCGACATTTACACTTGTACGGCTTGTCGTTCCACTTCTAACGACCCCGATTCTGTGTGGTTGTGTATCTGGACGGAGTCGACTCGGGCTCGGGCCAATTCATTTCGGTTCGGAAGTTCTGGAACACTATTTCTCCACCCGGACGCCGGACCAGCTACAACATGTACACGGGTGGCTCCTATGCTACTGCCGCTCCGGCCGGCGATGAATAACGACGGAAACGGCACCCGGAAGACGGTGACAGAACTTGCCGCACTCGAGCACCGAAAGTCCCACCACCAGCGTGCAGCGTGAGCGAGAGCGAGAGCATCTTTGGCAAACAATGTTTGTAATTATCACAAAATTTCAATCAAGAATTTGTAACATAAAAGATCAAAATTAGCCGATAAGGAGGTGCGCCTGGTGTTCGGTCCGTTCGGTTCCGTCGTTGTGTGTGTGTGTGGCGTTTTTGTTTCGGGCTTGTGTTAACATTTAACGACAACCCAGATGAGAGAACCGAGAGCTCCCGCCGGCGGGGTGGGAAGGGGCCACTACACGGCCACACTGTAACGATCTTTTCCGGAACGATGGAACAGGGCCCAACAAACCGAGGCTAGTTTTTTGGGAAGTGTGGGACGCCAGTGTGGCAGAGTGAAAATGTGGCGGACAACAACGAACACCTGTCTGCTTCTGCCGGAACGAGCGACAGACGACATCGGATCGGTGCTGGGGCAATTTATCGCTCGTTCGGGGCCGGCAACAGGGGAAGGGTACTAAAATGACTTATTCTACAATTGTTTGTGCAACTATCGCACCGACGGAATCTGGCCGAATCTGGTTCGTAAATAATTACAACGGAGACTCGCTGCGCTGAAGTGTACAGGATTTGGGAACTCTGTCAAGTTATTTATTTGTGTATTTGGGTTGTTCATTAAGTTTTGCGGTTCGATAAGTGAAACACAATTTTACGGTTTCAAATACACTTTATTATTTAGTATAGTCTCCCTGAACAGATGTTCTAAAAAGTTTGCATAATATCCCGAAAAACTGATGCTAACATCTGGTAAGCAGATTTCTGGACACGAACCCGTTTCGGAGTCGAAGAACCAGGTTTACAGCACTCTTCAGCCTCTTGTTTTGATTCAGGATCATAGTGAAGTCCCATCCATAGCGATGAGCCGACGCACAAAATCAGTTTTATTCTTCAGTTCAATTCAGTGTTTTTCTTCCATTGTTAGCGAACGCGGCGCCCAATGAGCACACAGCTTACTGAGACCCAATACCTCAGTCAAAAATTCGCTTACACTGCCCAATGGGATGCCTACGGCTTGTACTAAATCTCTTTTAGTCACATAACGATTTTCCAATTCGATATCCTGTTTTTCTTTAGATGACGTCAGGTGTTATTGCTGTTTTTGGACGTGTTATGGAAGCTATGGAACTTATTGAACAACCCAGTATTTGTGTACTTTCTAGTTCTTCATAAGCTCCCCGCAAAGGGACTTCTGTTTGCAGCACCGGGCACGGGCGCCGAATGTTGGGAGACTACGCAAAGTTCAACAACAGCACCGCCAAACGTCGTTTCGATTCTCATCGATTATTACGGCAGGGCTGCTGGGGCCCCCGAAGGCTAGACAGGTATTCCCATCACGCCAACCTGAACCATATTGTACGTTCTTCGTACCGTTTCAGCGAGTGTTTGTTGCGAAATGTCACCACGTTTGTTGGGCGCCCAGGAAGGACCCAGAAGCGAAGCCTAATGGTGGTCGACAGAAACAGACGCTGGTCGTTGTCGACGTCGACGTTGTCTCCGGTAAACGATCGCGAGATCGGATCTCAACAGCACCTCTCGTAGCGGCCGCAATTGCGAGAATTGACAGCATTCGCGCGATTCGAGTTCGAGGGGTGCCCTTTTTGTGTGCGGGCTGATTTTGGGGCCATGTGATGAAATCTTCGCGGGCCGAGGGCTTACCAGAAGCTTACGTTGATGTTGATGTTGGAATGTTAACCTCCAACCACCAGCTCCTAATTACAAATCACAGTCGTTCGTTCTACTTATCGCTAATCAGTAAATATTGCTAATAAGTTCAATTGCGACCTATGCACAACATACAAACAACGGGCACTTTCGCTTCATCTCAATCAGTCGCGTCTCTTTGGCAAATCAAAACAAACAACTTTATTGGCGGCCATAACGTAACTGTCGATAGCGATCGGCGGGACTAAATAATAACCCTGCCATCCGGAGCATCAGGGTCTGATAGAGAGAGTGAGCATCGATGAATCTGTATCGTTCGACGATAACGGCGATGCACCTACAGCGCCCGCTTCAGCGATTAGCTTATCGTGGCCACTTCCTGGCGCTCGGTGGCTCGGGAATTATTGCGGCTGCACGTTTATCAGTAAATTGCTCGCGGAATTATCACCGATGGCTACAATCAAACTGCCGTCCGATACCGTTAACGAGTCATCGATGTTATTGACCAAGTCTCAGCGCCGGTTATGGCGCTCCACAGTTATCAGGATATCGTTACGATATCGAATCACCAATCGCACTGCCGGTATTATGTTAACTACAAAATGGTGGCCGCCCGCAGTTCATATAGGTTGTTGTTGACTTACCTGAAAAGAGACAAAATAAACACACGATTAGTTAAATTAGTTAAACGCAACCGAAAACTAACTTAAAACGAACGAGAGCAATTCAATCATAAAATTTATCGTTGCTTTCGAAACAATCAGAAGCTGTCATTTAACGGCATGTCGATTGGCCGTCACGGCGCCATTCTTCGCATTTCGAGAACCAGCCATCATCCAGCGACATTGGCTCGTTCTCGTTCACCACCACTGCTGGGGACCACCGAGCCCCCGAGATAATCTTTCGCTGATGAGAAGCAGAAATAATGAAGCCACCACTAAACCCGGCCGAGGCACAGAACAGAACAAATACCACAACATAAATGCATACAATCCCCCACCGGCCTCGGATACGCATCAGGCCATTCAAAGCACGGGTACACGGTCGGCGTGTCAAATGTCAAAATGATCGATCACTTTCCGGATCCGCGTGGCGAAATCAAAACGGTAGCATCTCTGGCCGCGTTTCTCGCTCGCTCACACCGAATCCTTGCATATCGGAAGCCCATCAGGGGCTTTAAGCTGCCGGGCGGCGGCGGGGCAACGGATGAGCTGTGGGCCTACACAATCGATGGAACCGTATCTAAATCGCTATCGTGCCGCCCGGCCCCGTTTGGCGTGACAATTTAGCAAGACCCGAAACAATGCCAAACGGTCGCTGTGAGATTGCATTTATGATGTTCAGTTGATGCCATTTCGGTTGCCCTTGATAGATATGCTGGCGTCCGTCAACCGAACCTCCGTCCGTCTGGGAGCGCATTTGGCCGTCGTTCGCCGAAATGGAGAACAAATCGTTTTTTGGGCTGGATAGAATCATGCTTCACTTTTGCGTGCCGTTATCGGTGCCAGAACGGCGGTGAGCAAACGGTATCGATTACTCAGAGAACCATTTGGCACTTTGCGAGCCACGGTTCCAGTCGATAACAAATACGCTACTTTTACTACATTTTAATTGAAACTAATACATAACGCACTCGGCTTTAGGCCTTGCCTCAAGCAGGGTTATTAGTATCCTGCGTCTGACAAAGCAGAACGAGGATCGAATAAGGACAGCCGTCGCTTCCCGTCCTCGCAACGACAATCTAATCGATCGGAATCTAAATGACTTTTTCTTCCTTCTTTCGCGACTCGCTCGCTCGCATTCTATTATTTTGATTAATTGGATGTTGCGCACCGCTGCGTAAGCCCCTGTAATGCTGCATTCATATCCTCCTCGCTAATCGGATTTTTCCAGATTGCGGTTTTAATCATTGTACTTACTACGAAACTTGTGAAACTCTTTAACTTCATTCTTTGTCCCGCTTCAAGAAATCCGCTCATAGTGCATCTTAATGGAAAGATTCCCCGATACAACCCGAGAAAGAGCTTCCAACGTGTGTAATAAAACCAAACGCCCCCGGAGAAAGGGTCCTAATCGCATCGAAATCGCGACGACCAACCCAGCAGCAGCAGCAGCAGTGGGCAGTAAAAATAAGGGAAACAACACCACACTATCAACGGCGGATCGGAGAGCTGCAACAAAAATTGCCTCAATGCCTCCACGCAGATAGTCGCTGGTCGCCACAGGACACAACACAGCAGCGGGCCACCACCCGCCGGTCCTCGAGTGACCTCAGATAGTGAGGAAAATGTTGCCAAATTGATGCTTAAAAAGCGGACCGTCAGTAGAGCGGCAAAAGCAGCCAGATAAGATTTCATTATAGATAAACTAAGAGAAAGCAGCAGCCAACAAGCGCCGTCGAACCCGGTCGCGGTCAAGGCACCGCAGTAGCCGGCACGCAACCCGCCGCCCCAATGGCACATCCTTTTCCATTTCGGAAATGAATTAATGTCACCATTCCACCACCATCAGCAGACGCCAAGTCTGATGGCCTGACGCTCTTCGGCGAACGCTCTTCGGCAGGCCGGATCATCCTGATGATAATGGGGGAGAGTGTCCCTTTTTGCGAGCGCCGGCAAACCAGCGAACGGCAAACGGATATGCCGCGGTCCCGTGGCCAGCCCTTTTGAGGGGCAAGAGTTGCCAACAAGCGCTTCGGAAACGGATTCGGTAAATGGTGGATGGGTGATTCTTAAAGTTGATTTGGGGTTGCATAAATCGATCGTTTTGATACGCATTTCGGAGATTTCACCTACGAATTCATCCTTTCTGTTTGTTGGTAAGTTACATTATACGTGCTAAAATGAGCTGCTATGATCATAGAGCCATTCAACAACCGCAAAACATCGTTAAATAGGAGCTTAATTATCGCGACAAACGGTCTCAACCAGCCGACCCGGTCCAAAACAAGGGTTATGTGGTGCAACACCAGTTGCACCAAGAGCCGCCAGGAACTACTAAAGCGAACTATGGAAAGCTCCACATCCGCATGCCGCCAAACTATCTCCACGAAGATATCACAGCGCATCCGCTGGAAGGGTGGAAATGCATAAATATTTAAGTAGCACCATGCACAATCGCACACTCCGATGTTTCATTAGACCTACAACCGGAATTCTACACACATACACAGACTTGCATCCGGAATTTGTCTGTCGTCCTGTCGAATGCCACAGAACCTCCCGGACCACCAGAAGAGCAGCCCACAAACAAAACAAACAACCAACACATCTTTCCCTTCGAATCCCGGGTGTCGGAGTCTAGCAAAAGGGAACTATTGTATCGTTCCCGCCACTACTTGGCTCCGAACGGACTACGTCAGCGAAATGTGGAGAATGTGGTAGTGCCGATAGCAATCGACGATCAGGGGACGGTTGTTTTGGGGCGCACCTGAAGCGCGCCCGAGAGAGAGAGAGTGATATCGTGTGTATCCACAAACGAAAGCAAGCCTGAAATAACAAAACTCAACACGAAACTTCTCCGATGGTCCTGTCTCCGAGCCTGTCTTGGGCCAAACCGAAGCCCGGGTTCGACGGGTCGTTCTGGAAATCCTTCGCAATCCTGACGCATGTTGTCCGCGCAGCACACCGACAAGAAGCAGTGCTTAGTAGGCTGGGTGTAGTGCTTTGTAGACGCTAAACAATAATGTGACCGGAGTAGGCGTCTGACGATTGACATCGGAATTGTGTGTGTCGCCTGTCAAGAAGGTTGGCTGGACCATATCAACCCATATCGGTCTAATGGAAATAAAGTCACATCAAGGCACTACTAACCCGATAGATATGGTCTGATGGCTCCACAGTTCACAGAAATCGTTCGAGAGAATACTTTAAGGGCCGTTTACACGCAGCGATATATCGCTGCAATGCCTTGTATGAAACCAATTGCAACGATATATCGCTACGTGTAGACAGCAAAAAAGGAACAAATTGCTTGTATACGACCAGATTGGCAGATCAAAAAAATTGAATGCGCCGAGCATCAATTTCGGTCCAATCTCCATACATGTGTGCGTGTGCTGACGGTGGATAGACATGTGTGCGTGTGTTGATGGCGGTTTGACATGTTGTTTTGAATGTTTTTAAAGCAAAAGTTTAACGTGGGAATAATGGCTTCGCTTTAAAAGCCATTTCCTCGATCACCGTGACCGATTAGTACTCTTGGTACGTTCTATTTTTGCTTTGTAACCGAAACGCACAATCCAAAGGCAGACAAGCACAGTGTTTCTTCCATGGCTGTTTCCATGACACTGAGATCTGCGATTGCAAATCGCAACGATACATCGTGGCGTGTAGACGCTCCACCTTGGCTGCGATATATCGCTGCGATTAATCGATACAAGGCATTGCAGCGATATATCGCTGCGTGTAAACGGCCCTTTAGTTCGGCGAATGTCGGTGAATGTGACCGGTGTCGGCAGTGGCCTACTGCGAGTACAATTACACAGCCAAGTAAACAGAGCACATCGCGATAACTCCATACGAAAATGGGACAATCTCGTGCCAGGAATCGAAACGCAAATAAAGCGATATCGTAACAGAGATCCGCCCGTGCCGGAACGCGCCACTAGCGCCAACCCTTAAGTCTTTTTATTCCAGTTTCCAGACTCGCGGTCCGCCGAAAATGCCGAACCCTATTTACTTCCTTGATAGTGTCGTTTAGCGATGGGGCCATATCTTCCCTTAACCCCTTTTTCGGGTGGAAGTCTCTTGAGGCGACCAAAGAGCGTACAAGGATAAGGCGGCTATCGGGTCGGAAAATGGTCGATCCCCGCAGACGATGTCGTGCCGTGGGGCAAGTCTTCCAGACATCCCGTGCGCGATATCCTTGCACCATCGACACACCGCCGGCCAAGACGGCAGCAACACCACTATCGGAGGATTTCTCCTCCCTTGTGCCCTCGATCCACCGCCACCTCCCGGATCCTCTCTGTCGTTGTTGAAGATTCACGAAAAAAAAGTCTGGTCGAAGACACTCTCGGAGCAGCATCCGGAAGAAGAAAGCAGATATTCGATTACACAGCTTAAAGCGGGGCGATGAAAAAAATTGGAGAACACTCACACTGTTCCTCGGAGGAACTCGTAGCTGTAGCAAATTTATTGCAATTTGATATTATTATTACTGCCGCAATGCCAGTGTCGAGCCGCCCGGGGACGCGGACGCACGGCTTATCTCGGATATACTCGGCCCCGGAATACTCGAAGAAGCGGGAGCAGAGTGCATTCATAAAGTAGAAATTGGCAAACGGGAAGGATCGGACCCGTCCCACTTCACTACTTCCTGGGTCCCGGTCTTGGTGCATTGGCTGGCTCGCTGGCGCCATCCGCAAAAGCCATTTGTGGTGGTGGCCACGCAGTAAAGATTCTCGCACGGCCACGGCCCAGCGCCCAGGCTTATCGCAAATTCATTTCGAACATTCCTGTAACGTTTTTTAACGCGTTAAAAAGGAAATATTGCTTATCTTTTGGGAGTCAGGCCAACAGGACACACAAAAAAAGCCCGGACTCCGAAACTGCACCCTAAATGTGGCCATTTTTAACGAAAAATTGTCTTTCCAGGTTACCCGCATTGCAATGAGTGTTCATACCTTTATTGGTTTTTAACTATATTAAGCCGAAGCTAACAATTTGTTTCCAATTAGTGCTGTGCGGAATTCCGTTGTCGTTTCGACGGTCCGTTTCGGAGCCATTTCCGGTTTGCGAATATTTATGGTACCCATTGCTGTAATGATACATTTCAATCTTCAATCTTGTCGCTTTCCTTAACGACTAGTTCGATTCCATCGGAACAAATTTTCCATCCTTCCACATTACTCCAGAGGAAAATGGCCACGAGGAAGGCCAAAAAAACGAGCGATAGTTCCGGCGTGGACAACCGTTCCATAGGGTTCCAATTTCCGTTCCAGGAACGGAGCAGCCACTCGTCTTCTAGCGACGGAATGTCCTGGGTGCGGAATACGGGTTCGTTCTCCGGAGCGAGCGAGCGAGAGCGACTGCGAGAGATAATCGGAACAGTTCAATAAATCCCCACATTCCACTGCAGTGAATCAGTCTCGGGATCTCCCAAAAAGGACCGTCGCCGCCGCCGGGTGACGCATAGAACGTGACGCCGACGCCGCGAGAAGGAACATCGCCCTTCGGGGCGCGCGATGATAACGTACCCGTCGTGATTCCGTCGCTTATCCGTCGGATTCTCCGGACTCGGAATACCGTTTCTTCCATGACGTTTCTTTTTGTTCCTCCGGTTCCCCCGTCCAAGCGGGCGGGTTGTTTTCGGTTTGTTTATATCTTGGCCGCGTGCGTCGGCAGAGGCGGCAGCGGCATCGTGCCGTTTGGCACGTTTTGACGTTCGTTCGGCTCTCTAATCGCTCCCGAGTGGCCGCCGAAGGTGACAATCGAAAAAATAGGGAACAGCTTTGCTCTTCTAATTCCCTCCGGGTAGCATTCCCCGGTGATTTGATCGGTAATCCTGAACCGATTAGGGGTCGATATTTGTTACTGCTGCCCTTCTGGGCTGGGATTGCAGCTGCACCGTGAAAAGTCCAAAACTGTGGGCCACATTCCATTGCGTACATATCACGCTCACTGTCGCATGTGGCCCGACCAATGGCCACCTCGCCATCGGAAACACCGTCGGAATCGGGTTTGCTTTTCCACCGCACCGCACTCGCCGGAGGTTAATCTGGAAAACTTTATCTGTCGTCTGCCGAAGCCCGGCCAGACGAGGACGCCCAGACGATGGGACCGACGGATTGAGTGGCCAAGACGACGGCTCCGGCGCCATCGACTTCTCGGTGGGGACCAGTTTTGTTCGCATGACTTGTTATCCCTGCGCATTCCAGGCGTGCGTTCTTGTCTCTTTCTCGGTGTCACTCTCATTCCTGTCCCGCTCTCTCTGTCGCTTTGCTGCCAGCGCAAGGGGGCGCACAGATAAGGTGGCCATGGCCACAATAGCACTCAGCATTATCACGTTATCCATATTAATATAAATGAGACAACGATTTGATAAATCGGACGATGAATTATTGTCCTCCACCTTTGACAGGACTGAGGAAGCCTGCGACAGTGATGCTCCCAAAGAACTCGAATGAATTTTAAAACCGCTCGCCGACGCTCGCCAACAGAAACGTTTTAATTGACGTTTTGCGTAGGAAGCACGTTTCTTGCCCAAACAAAGTGTGGAGAATTTTTAAAGCCATTTAAACCGCAAACGATTCAAGTTTTACGCCCATTGAAGCGGCTGATAAGGAACAACGACCGCCCGCAACATTATCACTCGTTGTAACTATTGTCAAATGTAATTTGAAACATGTGTACACCTTTCTGTGCTCAACATGTGATGGAATCTGGACACTATCTGCACCAGAAATCTTTCGTCGAATACCGGTAACAATTCTCAGTTACAGTAGCACAGATATCGATGACTCAGTTGAGGGACAATTGAAGATAACGAAGGTTGTTTTATCATTTTCTACCATGCTGTATATTAAGACAGCATGTTGGCGAATGTAGTCTGAACACTAACTCAGGAAATAGAGTTACAATTAGAACATTTAAATTAAAAATAGTATTACGAAACAGTCAGCAGTCTCTATCAATTTTCTTCTTCCATTAAATTGAGATTAATTTTTTAAAGATCCAAATTGGTCAACTCTTCCGTCCGGCCACTTCTGCTGCCTCTCTGCCACGAACTTTTTTGCCCTGGCCAAGACACGATAAAGAAGCTAATTTATCCGTCAAACTCCGGGAGACAAACCACTACGGGCACCTCCACTCCACGATGCGGATGCGATCTTAACCACAACCCTTGGGAGCTGTGCAAAAAAGTGTAAGTATTCTCCGAGTACCACAGATAGAAAACCGGCGACCCGACCGGAGGATTTGTCATAGGTAACGGCAGGCAGACAGGCAAGCAGGCAGGCAGGCAGGCAGGCAGGGAAAACCACCGGATCGGACTCCGGGATTCCGAAAGGAAAAAAACACCAAGTTTTCACCGCGATAAGGAAAAACGAATCTATGCAAACGGCAAAGCGAACTCCACGCCAGCCAGCCAGCGGCCAACGGTGGTGTTGAAAAACGGCGGGCGGGCCAAAATCGTGCGGCATCTGTGTGCGGCATATCGGTGGAAAAGGAAAAGTTTCCCGCCTCTTGTTCGAATTAATCCACAAATAAGCTCCTCAACAACTCGAACCCGAGGCCAGCACCGGCGGCGGCGGCGGCGGCAGCGGCAGATAGTCTTCGAAATCTCTGGCAAGAAGTTGAAAAAGTGCGCCACGGACGACGGACTTGTTCCGGTAGTTTTATGAATAATCTTCTCACTTTTAAATCCACTTTGCCCCGAAGGTCCCAGGCCCCCGGGCCCGCACCCTGGCGGAATGGAGTGGCGGGGAGCAAAAAACGGAACTATCGGTTTCGGGCAAAGTTGGGGTTCGGAGGGTTCGGTCCTATGTGGTCAGTGCAAATGCTGGATGAGGTCCTGACAAATAGCCCAACCACCAGTTGGGTGTCCCGATGTCCCGTCCCGGTCGGGGTGACGGTGATTTTTCCGTTGCCCACCGATAGTGTCTGGACGAAGTGTTCCCTGGGATGGATGAATGAAGATTAATTAGAGTTGGCCTCCGAGAAGTTCACAGAAGAAACTTAAGTTCGTTGCGGTCCTATTCGCTTTTCGTTTTACGCTAATTTGCAAAGTGCGCGACGTAACACTTTAATTAGTGATCGTGTTTTGCGTGGAGAGAGCAACAGTTGCTTCTCGATTGATCTTCTCGCTATTTTGAAGATGATTATGACTGAAAATACAACTTAAAGCTACGGACTAGCCATTGTAAACGGTAGTAGTGCTAACTAATTGCGACTGTCGACTAAGTCGATCGATCGACTAAGTCGACGTCGACAAAAACATTTCATTGTCCGGAATCGATCTCCAAAATGGCCACGCAAAGCACACATTTTCCTCTGTTCGCATTACTGCAAATGAAGGTACGATAACGGTTAGTTTTGTGTATTTAAAAACAAAAATGATCCTCACGAGGGAGGTTAATCTGGCGAGAGAGAGAAGCAAACAACGATAGAAACGGCGCGATAAAACAAAAGGCAGAAAGCACGCGGAGCCGACCAACAAATCGGTTATCTAAAAAGCATTTTTTTAGTACCATTTTTTACGATCCTCGGCACGATTATGAAGTTACCGCGCGAGGTCCGTCGTTCCGTCCAAGCGTTCTCTAAACCAGATGCCAGATGGCGAAGGATTAAACAAGTCCATTCCGGGTCGCGGGGGCTTAAAAATGAAATCAACAGCCCCAAAGGCGGCCCAAGGGGATCGCGGATCAGCTGACAAAACAGAGTCACGCAGCCATACACACACACACGCACACAGGCGCGCGTGTCCCCCGTAACGGCCGTAGAAATGGAGAACACGAGTGCGATAAACGGATATATTTATATTTTCCCCCGCGGGAGTGAGATATATCGTCTCGCGAGGGCGCGGGAGATCACCGTTCGAGATCGCCTCGCCGTAACCCAAGCCCAAGCCATGAGCCGAGCCGTGGTCGCAGCCGCCAGCCAGCAGCCACCACTCGGGCCGGTCGGCCATTCCGGATTCTCGGCTGGCGCGCGCGATGGCATCGGGGAGATTGCCGGTGTCTTATCGGCATGAAAAATAACATCAATTAACATAAAACGCACTCGGGCGCACGCACACACACAGGACCATCGTCGTCGGCGGCGGCGGCATCGGCTTTCGCTTGAAAGGCTGCACTTTGGAGAACAAATTGGTTGACCTTGAGGCCCGAGGGGCAAGGCGTGCCGCTGGCACAACATCCCGTCGGGCATTCCTGTAAAGTAGCGCAAACCTGACAAGGCAAGGCGCCTGGCTCGAGCCGAGCCGAGCGACAAAAAGGCCCCGGTCCACCGCAATCCACTGTGGCATCGATAATTAATCAATTAACGAACGGAATCTACGCTTCAATCTCTTGGACCGGTCGCCGCCGATTCGTATAAACAAAAACCGCGGAGCGTAGGGACCGGAGCCGCGGCGGTCCCCATCGCCTCAAAGGACTCCGCGCGGGTGACTCCTTCGGCAGCGGCGACAATCGGCGAAAGAGCTTTTAAGTTGTTCCGCAGTTGCTCTCGCTTATCGTGCGTCTCCGCGGGCGACTTTGGGCGGGTTTGTGTCGAAAGCTTTTTATCGGGTCAGTCCGTTTTTTTTTCGGTTAGCCGCAGCCTTTGCTTATCATTAAATTATGCCTCCGATGCCGATGCCGATGCCGAGATGTAGCATATTTTCGTTCACTTTGCACCACTTTTCTTCGCCACGCATTATAACTTATTTTTAATCCTTCAAAAGGTTGGGTAAAATTGGCAATATTGGCAATTACACTATAATAAATTGGCTTACAATTTATTGCCGTAATTCCAGAAGTTACGCCAAGAATAATGTAACTGTCGTGGCTGTTCTGAAGCCATCAGCCATGGTGGACCGATAAGGACATGGCAAAAAACAATGTGCCTAGGCCCGGTGACACAAACGCCTTAGGCACGCTCTTTTCGCAAGACGAAAGAAATATAAATATGATAATAAAGTAGATATCAATGGATGATAAGCCTTGCCTTCCTATAATACTTTTTTTATTCCTTTTTTTGTAAGGCACAAAAGTTGGCCCCTTATATCAATCTCACCGTGCTTCTTGGCTGATGCTTGTCCTAATCTCTTCCATCGGCCGGAACCATTGAAAGCGAGGTTTCCTCTTTTTACCAAACGCCGTCAAAACTTTTCCCAACCCAACAAAAAAAACTCTCCGATCAACAGTTGTCCGTTGGTTAGAGTTGGTGGCTGGGTCAAGATAAATGTTTGCCGCCGCCATTCGCCGATACAGATTTCGGATTGCGAGGCCCTCGCAAAAGTGGCTTCGAACGTGGCGGAACGAACGTGCATAAAACAAAAGCATTGTTTCATAAAAATGTAAATTAGACGCACACAGAAACACACAGAGGGGCAAAGCGGGAACACACGACCCCCGCCGGGGGCGGGCAATAACGGGCACGCCGCCGCCGCGGCAAGCAATCGGGGAGCCATAAGCAAAATTATGATTTGATAACACCTCGGGATGGGTCTATCTGGCCGGCCGCCACTATCCGATACGTTCGGGGGATTAAGAAGCTTTTTAGTGGGCCGGAGGGTCGGCGTGAAGGAAACGGTCCTAAAAATTCTTGCCCAAAAAAGCGGGCTGTCTGCTACCGGCAGCAGCTCTAGATTTGGATCGGTTTTCCATTTTCTTTCGCCCCCGAAATCTTCCCCCCCTCTTTCGTGGGACTCGCGTTGCGTCGTGCCAGGTCAGGGTGTTGTTTATCGTTCAAAGACTCCATGCCCTGCCTCGCGCTAAAAGCCCGCCATTCTTCCTGTCCTGTCAATCCAGAGGCCAATCCAAAAGTTGGGCCAAAGATAAGCCACACCAGACTTTGCGGACCAGAGGCACGACTCGCCACACGGACAGGAAAGACATTCCGTTCCCGCTGATGGGGCTTTGCTCTGTTCGTGTGTGTGTGTTGTGGGGATTGTTTTCCATTTATCTTTTTCACTCGGCAAAGTCGGAGAGCTTTGAAGTAGTTCCCTATCCGCGCCGTAAGCCGCAACCCGCCAATGTTTCCGATCGCCAAAGTCTTGTGGCTCTATCTTGCCGATTAGTTGGAATTTGGTCGATATGATGCCTCGAACGCAAACAAAAAGGAAAGATGATGAACACGGCCCCCGATAAGTCGCCCGATGCCCGCCGATGCCGGGATGTGGGCGGCATATTATCAATCGGACAATTGAAAAGCCACGCAAGCCGCCGGCCAGAATTTACATAAAATCTATCGGCCGGGAGTTGGCGCTGGATTCGTTTCATGAAATCATCCGATCAGAGCACAATATCAAAACCATTCTAGCGTTATCTCAGTGACCATTGATATTCGGGTGCCAAAAAGGAATGGGGCAAAAAGCCACTCTGTCAGCGAACTGTCAAATCAAACACCGTTCGACAGTTCGTGACAAACGGGCACGAGCCACACAGAAAAGGGCCAGGGCCGCCACGTCCAAATAATAACGCCTCGAAACTGTGCTCACAAAGAAACTTTCAACAATTTCAGCGCACACACACACACACGATCGGCACCGCACAAGATGAAAGATTTCAAAAGAAAGGCACGCGAAGAAATAATATGTGTGGCGCCAAAACCATAAAACATCCAGACACCGGCCACTGTGCCGGACCGGCGAACCGGATCGGTGGCCGCATGGGGGACGTGGAGACGAAAGATTGATAACCGGTCAACCGGGAAGAGTGCACCGCGGATGCAACCGACTGCTGCAGTGACCCCGTTCTTTGCAGGAGCAAAAATAGCCCTAAGAGAAAAGCCCCCGTTCGGGTTTTTTGGCCCAAAGCTACGATTGAGTATTTGTTCGTTCAGTTGCCATGGTTACGTGGTAAAGTCTTTCAGTTCCTTTATTCGACAGAATTATTTTAAAAATCCCCACAAGTTGTGCGCCACAAAGTTTTATTTGCTCTGGTTATCGGATTTCAATGGCCCGCCACACCGGGCTGTCCCAGTGAAAGATGCGAAAGCAAGGCAATAAATCAAAAAGAATAGAAAATTGAAAGAAAATCACAGATTCAATTTGAAGAAGATGGCGAATGGCATTCAAATCAGTTCGCCACCACAAGAGTATTGTTATCGATAGCAACATGGCAATTGAAAGTTGATTATCGAAAGCAACTTTAAGACTGATTTACCAGTGGCCAGGGCTTTTCAAAAGTCTGCTACTGCCGACCAAGTCACTTATAAATATATCACGTTAGACACGGCATCGAACACCCACGGTTCAAGTGGTCTGTCAGATGAAGTTGACCGTCGGAACGCCACTAGAAGTGGCCGTCTCGTGGCCAGAAGCACGATGGTGATGATGAAGCAATCGGAAATGATGACGTTCTAGCTGCCACGATGACTCCACGGACGAGAGGGCATCAGCTGATAGGAAGGGCGATGATCTTCGGGCATCGAACGTTATGGCCATAGGTCTCTGTTCTGATTAGATCGAGCCATAGAATCGAGTGTAGAATCGTGTACAATAAATTAATGCACTAAATAATTTAAAAACAAATTACGCGTAAGTAGGGCATTAGCTTCAAGCATGATCGCTTACACGAAAAAACGTTCCAGTCTATCTATGGATCATGCAATGCTAAAAATAGCCTGGCCTGGCCTCTTATCAATATAAGAGGAATCCATTTTTCCTCCACCGAGAGCCGATCAAAACTGTTGAAAACAGATTTTATCAGCACGGGGGCAGCAAAAATCAGAACCCATCAAGCACCAGGCAGCGCTCGCCGCCGATAAGAAATCACTTTGGCCGTTCGTAGCCTGAAGAAAGATGCTATGAGGAAAAATCCCGATGCTCGGGAGGGGCATCATCCGGGCAACATCGGGTTTTCTTCATTGAGTGTTTTCCGTAAGCCACTCGATTTGCTTATCGTGCGCCGTGATCAAAGCTGAAACTAACCAGACCTCGCCACACTGAGTCTGATCTTCCCGTGGCCCGTCCCCCAGGGGGTGGAAAGTAAACTCACTTGCGCTTGGTGCAACAGTGGTCGCATTTGGAGCAACCATTTTGACTATGCACCAAAAAATGGCTCGAATCTACGAGCGAGATGATCGACGGGATGTGACAAAATTTGCTTGTGTTTTTCTTGCATCTCCGTCGATGGTCAGCCAGGACCAGGTGGAAATAGAGAAAGAAAAATTGAATATCGATTGAATCAACATTAACAGCGACCGCCACTACCAACCCGTCCAGAGAGTCCCCGAACCGAATGCGAACAAGCGCTCGTTTATTATTGGTTATTACCAATTCTGACAGCCCGCGGTCTCGTCCGCTAACTGATGATCAAAGACGAGATTAGGGCGCAGAGAGAGAGAGCTGGTGGGTGCGAGCTCGGGGCAGATATCACGACGGGGCGACCAAAAAAAAGGGAAAATAGGAATGCGCCAGGCAAGTCTTCGGCGAGCGCGGCCCGCGCGGTTTCGGGACACGGGTGACGGGGACGTGTCAAAATTTGGACATTCCACGGAAGCCAACAGGGCCCGATAAGATCTACATTCGTATGTACAAACATTTGGCTGATCGATTTTTTTGTTTCTCTTCGAGCCGAGCCGTTGTTGTTATTTTGTCTTGTGTGCGAGAAGTGGCACGTTCGGTTCGGGGTTCGGGGTGTTGTAGGATCCGATCGAACGACGAGGTTTCCGCTTATCAATCCTTCAATCGCACGCTGGCTCGCTCGAGAAGGAGAGAGCGGAGCCGCGTTGGGAAGTTTCAGTTTTTGCTCTCAATCAAGCAAGTGTTAAAAAAACGTTCCAGAAGGGGCCACCAAACCGAACAAATTTATCATAGCTTTTTGCTGGAATTATGCACACTCGGGACAATTTATCAAATTTGTTGCCCCATCAAAGCGTGCTCCACGGCACGTCCTCGGTCAGCGATATCCGTTTCATCGTGTTAGTACTAAGAAACGCGCCATAATCTTTCAACGAAATCGCCATCCGTGGCCAGTGGCCAGTCGGAACACGTTCGCCCATCGCGCATTGTGGCGCATTCGTACCAGCTGAAAACTATTACTACTCTAACACAGAGCGACAGAAAGAGAGATAAACAATCTGGCCAACGAGCAAACGGCCAGCCCTAGTTTATCGCTAGTCACTTTCGTTATCAACAACAACGGGCAGAATGGCAGCAGAACCGTGCTTAACATTGCACCAGGGCAAGCGTTTGTTTTGACTTCATCTAGTGAATCATTTGGGCCACTTGGGCTGCTCGCAAAGAACGCAACGGCCAGAACACTAAGCTCACAATCAGCAAACATGTCGATCCATCCGCAGCAGACCATCTGCACTGATACTGTGCTATCGCTTTCCTTCCCTCTCTATCGCTCTTTGCTCTTATCACACCAAAAAACACCCATTTTCGTGGCCGATAGTGGTTCGATTTCATTGCCATAAGCTGTAAGCTGTCGACGATCTGTTGCAAGAACTCAGATCCGCGAGGATCGAATGTGTTGCGGGTTACCATGGTGATTGATGGACACTGAGCAATATGGCTGCCACAACAATGAGCCACAACAATGAGCCACCGTTTTCACCACGCCGCCGTTCTGAGGAAATTCACCACTCGTGTTGACAGCTGAAGTCGCGATGGTAAATTTGATCGCATTTAAAAGTGTTTAGTAGCTGAATAGTGTGCCTTTTTGGCTCGGACCGTTTACGTCAAGTGAAGCCCGCTCTTTATTCCACTTTATCTCGCTCGGAACTACTTCCTCTTTGACAAGCCCAGGGCGCGTTGTTCGGGGCGCTCTATGGTCTGAATATCTAACCCGCAGCAAGACACAGATCCACTACTACTGCTCGCAGTCATGTGTTATGATACTTTGGGGTAACAATCAAAAACAATCTGCCGTAGCTTCACGTTCCGGCGTGCTTGAAGTAAAACAAAACAGACGCTAGCCAAGCAATTTACTGGCGCGGCCGCCATGACTTTTCTGTGAACCGTTCCGTAACGTCACCACGTTGCGTCTAGTGACTTTGGCCCGGTCCGACCCGGCCCGGCTTTCTCGCTAGTCAGCACTTTTCAATGTTTCGGCGACCTTGTCGGCGCTCTGCTTCGCCAGTTCGTAGGCCACGCCACGCCATGAACTCATTCTTCGGGGAAGCCCACGAGTTTGTCCCATCCCCGGGATTCCGGGGCCCGGCACCGATCGCGCACCGAGAGATTGACGCGAGTCATGACAAATTATCTGCTCCCCGACGAAAAGGAGTAACCAAATGAGATCTCAGTTACTTTTAGACTTTAGAAGTCTGATTATTTGCACTCCGGTCCAAAATCATTTGACGAACTCTAGCGAACGTTTCAAGCGAGACCAAAACAAAACAACTTAAACCACAGGAACCAAGGCAAAACCAAGACGGAGACGATCGCTATCGCACGATCGGAAATGTTGTTCGGTTCGTGCCTGCCGATTGCCTTCCGGAGGATCCAATGATACCCACCAAAAGTGTCTGGCCTTGTCCTGTTTTATCTGTTCGTGACGATCGCCAAATTCGAAGGCAGCCTCTCCGTGTGCAGACCGGACTTGCCCTCGGTGATGTTGCAATGTTCGAGGCAGTCAATTAAACGATCCAGCCACGATCTAAACGTACTCTTTCCGGCTCGGCTTCTCTAAATGCATCTTCACCTAATCAGGCATTAAATGCATTAAAAATATCCTCCTGCTCTCTCTCGCGTTCGATCCAAATTGCATACTCCCTTCGATCCGTCCCATAAAAAGTGTGCACAATAAATAATTAACATAAGTTTTGTTTATCGCCTCATTTTAATCAAGTCGCCAGACAGAAGTCTTCGAACGGATCGCGCCAATGGCTGGCTTGGCGTGAGGTGGCCGAATGGGAGCCACAATGCCTTCTTTGCTGGTGGCTTGTAGGAAAGGGACCGAACGGGAAGCAAAGAGATGAGAAGATATCGAACACCGGAGGACACCAGCGAAGCCAATCGAACCCCCCAACAACTCGCGCTCACCCAGCCGGCCGGCCGGCGGCCAGGCCTCTGGGCCGATGTCAAGTGACATCATTCGTCACTCTGCGCGCCGCTGCGTGCGCTTCCGACTGCCCGTGTGTGTGTGTGTGTTCGAACACGGCCGAAGCCTTTCGATCGATCGACCCACAGCCCGCCGCAGACAAGACCGCGACCGCCAACCGGACCATCCGGACGGGCGCGTACGGCGCGCAATCAGACGCCGGAATCTTGGTCCCGAAGCCCCGGCCGATGGTCGATCGCGATTTCAAGGGAATTTCGAGTCGCGACCGGTTTCTCCGTGACTGTCTTCTGTGGTGTCTTTTTTTTATTCCCTTTTCGGCTGAGGTGTTTTCTAATTATGATAACGATCTCGGCGATCGCGGCGGCCAAATGCACCTCGGGTTTGTTTTTGGTCACTGGCGCGACTCGATTCGCTCGCGGCTGGATCTTCTGGATGACGCTTCACAGAAGTCGCGATCCAATCGCCCGACCTCGATCAATCGATCGTTCGCTGCCGGACGGTGCCGAACTAAGTGTTAAAAGTCATCCGGCCAACTGCTTCGAAATACCAGAGTGCGATAAAATGCGTGAGCAAAGTCCGTCCGTCTTTTTGGAAACTATTTAAACTTGCCTATGCGGAACCGGGTTTTCCGTTATCAAGCCACTGTCAACTTTGAAAGTCACTTTTTACTGCAAATTAAAACAACACTTTGTTCGCCAAACACACCAAACTGAAGCTACCAAACGTGATAACGTTCGCTGATAGCGCTGCGGGAGCGATTGCCACGCTCCGATTGTTTTGTTTTGCTGCTGGTGCGACTCCGTGACTTTGGTGTTCTATTGACATCCTGTGTTTGAGGCGAAACCAATGCGGGTTTGGGGTTTTTTGTACATCACTTTATCTATTCCCTTTCGGAGCTAAAGGGGCGTGTATTTAATCGATAACTCGTCCATTTCCCGAACATCTTCACGTAGGCAGCTCTAAACAATGTGAAAAACTCGAACCAAACCAAAGGGGTCTCTGTGAGGCCCCGTTTCGGCGAACGATCACTCCACACACATACAAGCAGGCGATCGATCGAGGGGCCAGTCGCCCGGAGTCGCCGCAAGTCGTAAAGTAAATTAAAGAGACTCCCATAAACGCGACCCATCCTCCCGCCGGTGGCTTCCGACTGATTACAAGAGCGCCTCGGGTTTTCGAATAAAATCTATCGATTTTGTTACGATCTGATGAAGCATTTCAGAGCCATTTCGTGGACGAGGACACACGAGGCCCCGGCGTCTAATTCACTCAATCCGAGCGGCCGGCGACTAATGAGTCACACTAATCCATCTTTGGCTACCTGAAGTTGGCTTTTCGAAATCATTTGCAACCGAAATCAGCTACCGGGGAGTGGAATAAAACCGCGGCCCCCGGCGAGGCGAGAGATCGATGGCCGGATGGTGGATGATTGGCGGCGCAGACGGCGCGAGGCGTGGGGCAGTCAAAATTGACAACACAAAACGAATGACAGCAACAAAACCGTTTAATAACGAACTAATTCCCGGCCTGTGTTCTCCGGCTCCCCGGTGTTGGTTGGTTAAATTAATAAAACCGGGTATCTCGCGGAGCGACGGCACGGAGCCCACGGATCGGAGACGATCGGTCGGGCGATCGAAGTCAGTGTGCGAACGACACTTCATCGATCTTCATTCGATGCTGCCAACGATCGACGGGCGAAAGGAAACGAACGGAGAACGCGAGCCAGCCGGTAGCCGCTGGATTTAATTCCCCGATGACAGGACGCGGCGAGCTGTCAGGACCGAGTGGCCGGGTCCAACGCTGGCGCGATCTGTCCTGCGGTTATTAAATCAACACTCGAAACTAGCACCAGAGGCGCGCGCGCCCAGGGGCGGCGAAAATCGATCGTCAAAGCCGGACGGCCCATCGCCCCGGATGAATACATTAGCGATTAGGTGCGACCGAGAGACAGACGGAGAGACGGTGGCCACGTCGGCCAAACCATCGTGGAACAGAAAATCAATTTTGTGTTTCAAACTTTGATTAGGCCATTTCGCGTTCCGGAATTGTTCCGCGCGACATCGGCGGTTGGGTCATTCATAATTATCGTTTTGAAATTAATTTCGCGTTGCTTCCGAAACGTGATCCAATTTGTTATTAATGGGCAACGGTACGGTCGTGGCCGCACTGTGACACAATTCGGCCAGGAGCCAGGAGACCACGCTCGTCCCGAGGATGCCCTAATGAATATTATTACTCTCTTATCACCGGGACCCCGATGCCGATGCGTCGCACTTTGTCGCAGAGGATTTGACCAGGGGGGCCTCCCGCCCCTCCTCCCCGGGGGCCGGTGATGGTCATCAAATTTTTACATACACAATCTCTAGGCACCAGAATGGGAAGTATATTTCATTTCTTTTTTATACACATATTTTTACGATTAGCCCGCAAGGACTTGCGGCGCGAAAAAAGTGCTTCCTTCAGCACAGCATGGCCACCAGCACCAAGCAGCATAAAGCATAACGCGGACTAGCCAACCAGCCATCATCCTGGCGCGCGGACCTTGGTGATCTCGGCTGCCTTCGGTGGTGGCTTTCATAAATTACACCTGATATTATTGCGGTTTTGCGGACGGACCGAACGGAGGCCCGCGGCATCATGCGGCCCGGGCCGAGAGGGGGGCAATTAATTGCTGCGCAATCGCCATAACTAACACCCTCGGTTCTGCCGATAGCCACCGTAGACCGGAAGACACACTGGATGGCGATGGGAGACAAAGACAAAAAATCGCCTAGCAAATCGCCTGCGCCGTCTGTGGGGGTGCTGCGTTAATTAGAGCGTGTTTGGGGACCGTTTCGGTCCGGCGTGCCGGACGCCGCGTGAGCCGAAAGGACACGCTGATGGGGAGCCGTCAGCCGTTGATTTGCATACTGGCCCGAGCGAGGAACCGAAACGAACGGACGAAGGAGCTTCCGAACAGCGTTCTGCATAGCCTACTCTAATTGCAACGACAACTTCATTAGCCTTGAAACATGAAATTCACCACCGGGCGCCGATCTTTTGCTCCGATCGATCTCATCATCGACGATCGAAGGCGGCTACGACGGCGACCTACGCACACACGTCACTCACGCAAACATCATAATCGCGGCCATCAGCCTACTGCGATCGCGTTTCTAAATGTCCTCCCGCGTTCTGTTAGAGGGACCCCCAATGCAAATGGGCTTTGTTTTAATCGATCTCCGGACCCTCCGGGGCCGGCGGGTCTTGTTGGCCGCGCGCGCGCTATCCATCATCGGACACGTCGGAGAGCGCGCAGGCAATTTAATTGGACCTCGCCAGGAATCTCGATTGGCATTTCTTTCTCTGTTTTACCCATTTATCACGGACCAGGGCAAGGCTTGACATAAAGTAGTGAGCTAACTAGGTGCGATCCGATGGAGCAGGTCGCTTTGAATTGTTTGGAAGAAGTAAAATGGCCGCCCAATTCACGAGACAGCATTCTACGCAGCTCAGTTTGGTCGGATCACGGGTTTCGGACGGACAAAAAAGGCACACGGCTTAATCTCCACTTAGCGGCGAGAGCGGAGACTGATAACGACACGGCGGAAGGACACTATCTCGTCTATAGTAAGCTTCTTCGGGAAATTTGGCTCGCGATTGCGGAGGGATTGCGTTGGTAATCAGAAATGGACCACTGGACCCCCGGAACTTAATGGCCCCGCGGTTCGGCCTGCGATCCACCGAGTGATTCCGATCAGACGCACCGAACGGACTGACACAATCAGCCTGATTGGATCGATGACCGGACCGGAGAACCGGAGGAGGACCTCCGAAAGCGGGCGACTGCCACAATCTGGTGCCATGATAGGGCCCCACGGCTTCTCGATCGTTCTCCCGTATCTGCGTCAGTCGGCCCTCCCGATAGAGAGACCCGGCGCAAGAGGGGTCACACAGCCGGCTGACCTTTGTCTGTCTGCTATCGATGCTCTAGACCATCTCGGGCCATCGGTAAAAATGTTGCCAGGACCCCATTATCATCGCCCGGGGCCGGGAGCGATTCTCGGAAGCTCGCCCCGCCACACAATGGAGCCCGGCACTCTACCTTATTTCATCACACTACAGACCGGGACAAAATAAGGGATCTTCCCGGATGCCGGTGCGATCGACGAATGGCCGGCGGCATTTAGGGCCGGCGTTGGCGGACTTACTTTTCTGTAGAAGAGGCTTGGGGTTGGACTGCTTTCTGCGTGACATTATCATCGGTGAAGCCGCGAACCTTGGGGACGTTCTCCGAGAGTAACAGAGTATCTGCTCACGCACAGGCCGGCACACACCACCGCACACACCAACACACACACACCGACACACACAAATACGCCCTCGAGGATCAGAGCACTGTGGCCGGGACGACTCGCCGGCTAGACGTTCCCCGGGGAATCCTAAACGGGACACACACACACACCGACACACTCACACACAGATACACACACACGCGGGACCACCAATCGCCACCCCTTCAGGCCGCTTCGCTCCGCTTTGGTTTGATGGCGATCGCAAGCATCGGAATTTCGGCGATGATCGTGTCACAATCGAGGATCCTTGTGAGACTTGTGATGATTAATTGCGACTCAGTTTCACACACACACATGGATTGACCACTACGCATCGGTTTGATTGAAACCCGCAAACTGTCACTAAACGCGATCGCGGTCTGTTTGGGGTCGGTTCTGCTGAGGACCCCCCCGGCCGGCAGCAGGATGTGGTGCAAGCTTAAAGAACCGGACCTACGACGCGGAACCCCGGACACAGCGTACGCCGGAGACCGAATAATGCACCCAGCAGTCCAGGTCCAGTTTTGTCGCGCCAAAAGCCATGGGGACACTCGCGCGCCAACGGAAACAACGTGGAGCATTTGAAATTCTGCTCTTTCTCTGTCTTTCTCAGTATCTGTCTCTGTTTCCTACCCGAAGCGTTCCCGGGCTCTTTCGAAAATTCGAATTCGAAAGCTAGAGGGGAAGTTCTCAAACATATCGCGCGACGATATGTAAAGTAAAGCTGCTTTCGGACTATGGGCTGTGAAGAAAAGACGTTCACAAACAACTTTAAATAGGGAGGATTTTAGTTATATTTTCCTATATTTCATATAACTACCGAACCCGCCGCGGAGCAAAGCTCCGGTGGCCAACCCGAAGCCTGGCCATTTCGCGCTACCGTGTTTATTTTTGCCTCCCACGGAAAGCTTACCACGTGCCTCCAGCCGCCCAAGGCAAAGCGAAACCGGGACAGCGTTCGCGCAACGGAAAACGGTGTTGTGCGGTGTTGAGCGATAGGGAATTTGTATGACAATAGTCGGACATCGTAGGCTTTTAGGAAGAATCTACAGACTTTTTTCATTGTTTCTCTGCTACCTGCTGAAGAAAACTATTTCAGAATCGCATCAAATGCTTGACGAAGCTAGAGCTCCGATCCAAGTGATTTGATTGTATCCTGAACCAGTTTTGCTTTTTGGGGTCATAGAGACGCCAGGTGTTGCTGTCATTGTGCCCTACCAGGCGTCTCCATTTCGAACCAAAAAAAAACGGAATTTTAGTGTTTTTCGATCGATGCATGGTTCAAATTGATCATTTGTTGTCAGTAACGATCTGAATTATCGTTTTTCATCAGATTTTAGGAGCTTGTGAAACATCACACCTGTCACCAGAAAGTCTGTTTTTTGGAGTCCTTCGAATCTTTTTTTTGTTAAGTCAAAATCGCCATTTTGAAATTTAAAGCACTGATCTTCCAAACACAAGTCCCGACAAGCATTTGGTGCGATTCTGAAGCAGTTTTCTTCAAGAGAAGCAGAAAAATAACAGTCCCCGCAAAACGTCATTTTCAGGCACAAAAATTGGCATGGTCTAACCATTTCAATGATGGGTTGCAAGCCGAAATAATTTTTTGTTCGACCTGAAATCATTTACCTGATGTCAACACAAGGTAATGATGAATGAACAGCAAAACTGGGCAGTCCCAATTGGCAGGTACAGCCATCCTTTTAACAGTCCGATTCTCAACTCTTAGACCACAACTCTTTCCCCCATAGTGCGGCCGTGTATCAAAACATTGGCCCCATGCAACACACAGTATCGGAATGTTGAGCGCACGAGCGAGTCGGCTGGCTCTGCTGTTCGGCAGACACACGATTCCCCACCACCCTCTAGGGCGCAATCGCACCCCCTCGGGGGGAGGAGACGCGCGCAACAGTCGGTTTTCCGAGCGACCACATGGCCACCCGAAGCTTCGCGCGGATTTTGTCCAAAGGGCGAGAAACAGAAGACCATAACAACGTACAAACAACGGGTTGGGGCTATATTTCACTTCCCCTTCGAACAGAGAGAGAGAGACAGCGAAAGAGCGAGTAGACCGAACGGACTCGGCCTCGGCGCGTCGAGCCAATGGGGATTCGCTCCCCTTTCCATTCCGTTCCTTTCCTTCTCCTTTCCTTTCCGCGAACATTCCAGACCATAATGACTCATGAAATGCGCCATATTTTTTACCGTGCTTTGTGTTTCTGCTTCGCGTGGATCGCAAAATGCGATCGCGATCGCCAATGGAGGCGCCAAGTTTCCCGTTGAAGTCACAGCACAGAACCGCAATTGAGATGAATCTTCTATCAAACGGAACCTAATCACGGGAAATCGTCAGTCCGTTACGATAGCCGGCGCGAGTTGTGTCGAATATTGTAGCTTCAAGTACCATAAACAGGGCCAATATTTTGAACTAAAAGTGTGTGGAAGAAACTTTGAACCATCTTCCAACAAACCATAAAATATTGGTTTTGGAATGGCATCGTGTATTAACGAAAATCCTCGTTTAAACCGGTAAGCGTGACCAGATTAATGAAAAGGAATGTGACGATATGGTTCTAAAAGGATTAGATACTCAAAGTGCGTTTCTAGTATTTTCCCATCAGATGGACTCTGGGACCTAGAACATTCATCAACTTAGGCACTTATGGCGTATACCTGTAGGAGGGAGAAAGACTGCCAGAAAAAAATAATGGAAAATAGACTTAAAATACTACGACTTACTAGACTACGACTACGACTACTACTTACATGGACTTACTTCATTTACGTTGATTGATTGATTAACTAATGATTGTGATAATGATGATGAGATCATGACATCGGCGAGCATACGTGGGGGTGACGTACTAATAGGTGACCGAAAGTTCGAAGTCGTCCCGAGCTTCACCTATATAAGGTCAAAGGTTAACACCAATAACGACATAACTGAGGAGATTCACGCCAGGATGTTAGCAGCCAACAGATCATTCTATAGTCTGAGGAAACTATTTCGCTCCCATCTCGTGTCGTGACGGTCGAAGCTGGGATTATACAGAACCTTCATAATCCCAGTACTCACATACGCATCTGAGACATGGACACTATAGACGAAACCCTCTTAGCCTCGTCCGAGAGGAAGATGCTCAGATTGATATTTGGCCCCGTACGACGACCTCACTGTCGTGCAGCGTATACGCCTCGCCAGGCTACGGTGGACTGGCCATGTCAGGAGAATGACAGACGACGAACCAGCCCGTAAAGTCCACTTAGGCCGTCCGGAGGAAGAGAGGGGACGTGGTAGGCCACGTGTGAGATGGAGAGATTGCGTCGACCGGGACGCGATATTGGCCGGTATTCATGCTTGGTGGACGAAGGCTCTCGACCGCGAGCGGTGGAAAAGTTCCTTAAAGCAGACAAAGATCGCTCCTTCTCGGTTTTCTTCTTGGTCCCTTATTCTTGGTCCTTTGCCAGGGCCAGCGTCCTCGACCGTTGGGTTTTTTAATTAAAAACTAAAATTTTTTGAACAAAAGTTCAACTGTCAATTTAAACCAATGAGCTTTAAAAGCTTCCACCAGCGAAAGCTTTCGTGCCGAAGCTTCTGCCAAGCGTCGAATGGTGTATGTCACGGCTCGCCGTCCAGCTTTGGGTCACTAGCCAATGATTACGTCCCAAAGAAAGAGCCCAAAATTAAATTGCTTCAAACTCTTAAACAGTTTATTAATTGAATACGAATAAATATTGTTTCACACCGTCGACTAAACTACAACAAATTGCGGTTGTGCCATTCAGATAAGCGGCTTGCTGTCGTAAAGTATTTACCGGGCCGGAAAAACAACCCAATCTCAGGTTAAATGCC
The DNA here is from genome assembly GCF_943734635.1 of Anopheles cruzii. NCBI lineage: Eukaryota > Metazoa > Arthropoda > Insecta > Diptera > Culicidae > Anopheles > Anopheles cruzii. The sequence goes on from NC_069145.1 coordinate 86,657,083, forward strand.
AAGCCGCCCGAAACGCCGACGCACAGATGTTTACTTCCTCGGCTAACTAATTCAGCCTTGAGCAACGTCTCGCACGGGATCCGCGGGCCCCGCGAGGTCATCGGGCAGGGTACGCCGCCGCCGCATTTGTTTACTCATCTCCCAATATGAACCAGTTTCTACAACGGACGCCGTTCGCCGCCGACCGGCTCGAACCGGATCGCGCGCGCAGCAAACGAACGAAACAAACAATGTTTTTCGCCGCCGCCGTCGCCGCCGTAAGACCGAACTTGGCCGACTAAATTGGCCAAGCACGGCCGAAAGTAGAGTCATGGGACATTTCTGCGTGGTTCTTGATTAGGTATGCTAATGCGTCGCGGGACACTGTGGGACGTTGAAAATCACCTTCAAATTTCCGTCTGCCCGGTACGTCGGGGATTTACTCCCCGTCAACAGATGCATGGCACTGATTACAGAGATTGACTTCCCGAGCTTCCCGATACACACTTCCGGCATCCGGCTCTTCGAAGTGACCGAGCGATGATCAGATGAACGGTCATTAGTGACCGCGCTTGAAACCGTGTGACGTCCTTCGCCGGTGACTCGCTTCCTAATGCGGTACCCGGGAGTCTCCGAGGATCGATCCAATTGGGGATCGATAATTTTATCGCATTCTAATTCCGTTCGAAATCTGGCCCCACCCGTACGTACGGCTATTTACGGTTGTCACGTTGCCACAACAACCTACGGCAAGCTGCATAATAACCACACTGTCTGGCCGTGATCGATAGATGAATGGGCCGTGGGCCACCGTGTGCTAGGGAGCAAACCCACCTCGTGTCCGTCCTCGCGCCGTCCGTCTCCGTTCTGTCATCGGGCGACAGGCGATTAAAAATACGCCCTACCCGGTGGACCAGATGGACCAAGCTCAACCCGTGTGGATCCCGTTTTGCCCACGAAGGGCGTTAGACGGCAGTCCCACTGGGACGCCACACGCCTCATGTGACCGCTCACGTCACCGTCAGCGGATTCCGGTTTGGCGGATGATTCATGGGATTGTCCCAGGCTTCGGTGGTCCGTGGTCGTCACGACCAGTGCGTCACTTGCGCCGGGCGCCCAATCCGTGGGCTCGAAATTCCTCGCCCAAGAACCGGTCTCAGCGTCGGGCTGTGCGTCATCGTTTCCTTTTTTCGTCCGTTCTCTTCGCTCATCCGCCTCTCGCGGAGGTTGTTGTTGTCGTGGGGTAAGCAGTTGTTTTGGCGATGATCTTAAAATTCTGCGAATTTGTTGTTTGTTACCCGGGGCTGCTTCGAGAATTTGATCGAACCACCGTGCGGCCGGGTCCGGGCACGGCGCAAACAAACAGCTGAAGAAGAGGCAGCACAAACAGCAAATGCACGCCCTGTATCCACCGACAACCGGCGACGCAATCCGGATCGATCCGGTCACGGAAGGGGGTCGCGCTATAACCCGGCCCGGCCCCGGGCGGCCCGGCTTGTTACAGTATACTTAATTTGTCTAGCGCAAACAGCGCCAACCGACGGCAAGCGAGCGGCACCTTCACCGCCTTTTCAGTTGGGCCTCTCCAGGCCGGGTCGCGTGTGTGGTTTATCCGACGGCAAAAGGCACTTTCGGGCGATAAATTATCACTCCCACCAACAACCACCTTGACCACACCCTCCGTCACCGGGGGTCTCGCAAGTGAGACGAAAATAAAATTCGCTTGGTAACGGAACCGCGGCGATCGCGGCGAACCGCGCGATCTTTCTTTACCGACACGAAAGAGGAGTACCTAGAAGATGCCAGAGAGTGAGAGAGAGACTGGTAAGGGGCGAGAAGCTTTATCAAAACAGCACGCACGCAAATTTGCGGCCAGGCCCTTGGCAACCGACGAAACGGGCGCGAATCGTGTGCGATCATCTCCGACGACTGTGTTCTTTCAAACACACGACGCAACCTGTTCAATCTGCACCGTACCGTTTTGGGGGGCACATTTTGGGGACAACGAACCCCGCTTCGAGTCGTATTCGGATCCACCTGAACCCGGAACCAGGCACCTTTGGACGAAAGGCCTACTGCGGATTCGGGTTGCAGTGGAAAAATGCCCGGAAAGATGTATCGTTGGGAACATCAGGAAAACCATAATAGCTCCCTCCAACAGTAAACAACAACACAGGTTGAGTTCGTTCTAAAAAGTTTCCATTTGAAGGCCCATAGAAAGTCGCGGAATCCTCCGTTTGCGGGGCTCCAGTGAAAACCATTCAACAGAATTACACAACCCATAGCGACGCAGTTGCCTGGAAAATTCCCGTTCCATCCCTTCGTCGCGAGTACCGCCCGGAAATGGAACCGGAAATCAATCCACTAATCGCGCCGACGACAATGGCACGGCTGGCGCTATTTTTATACCCTATCCCGGCCATTTTCCGGAAAGCTCTGTCGTCTAGCGAGGTTGCGCCTTACCTTCTCTGTCCCCTGCCCTACCGTGTCAATATAATGCGTGCGCTTCACGCGCGAGAAAGCGAAATCCGGTCCAAATTAGAGCCGCGCAAAAAATAGGACAAAGCCGAACCACCCAAAAATAGCTCTCGCAGGGAAAGGAACTGGAAAAATTGCCTGCTCCAACATTGTGCGTGTGCGCGTGTGGTCACGTGAGCCCGCGGCGCACAACAATCAACACAGTGTGTGCGGGTGAGCAAATGGCCCCGGCCCCGGGCATTGTTGCCGTACCAGCCAAATGAGCTGCGAAACTCACCCAGCCAAGGAACCTCAGGGCCCGGTTTTAGGGGCGCAATCAGCGAACCACAAAAGCTGAGTCTGATTTTGGGTATTTCCCAAGTTCTCCGTAGTTCCGTAGCCACCGGTGGCTACGGGCTTCTCGGAAGGACATCGAAAGGACACCCGAGCCCGATAATTGACCAACCGCTGCTGCTGGTACGGTTCGCTCTGACGTCATCGGCGGCTCATTCACTTCGGGCCCCAGCCAAAGGACGCTGCTGCTGGCGTGCTGCGAACACACACACACGTGCCCGCCCACGCAATTTCAGGGCCAGGACGACGGCCACTGCCAAGGCAAAGATCAAGGTCCTGCGCATGGCCGGTTCTGGTGCGGGCTTCGGATTCGAGAAGGTTCCGGCACCGGCCGGCGGCGACGGCGGCGGCAATCCATAGCCGTTACGCCAGAAAGAAAAACCGGTGGTCGCGGCACCGAGAGACCGGCCCCGGGCGGCCACTCGGGTGTACGGCGTTCGGTTCGCCGTCGCCGTGTGACGTCATTCCAAACAGGCAGCAGGCGGTGGAAAGCATGCGCGCGTATTTTGATGAATGAAGTGAAAATGCGAGTATACTGTGGCTCTCGCTCTAGCAGCCGCCGCGAGGAGCGAAAGAGAACCCTGCCCTGCCCCGGGACCTGGAGGGAACTATCGATCGGTGGTGGTGGCCGGTGTTTGGGTTCTTCACTACGGCACGTGAAGCTAATTTTCCTCCGTCGTCACGCCATTGCCGACGCCGCCGCCGCCGAGTTTTCCAATTGACGTCAATACAGGCCTCGTGCTGGCGGCCGGTGAAAGGAACACCGTTCATTCACAAACCCGTGGGACGACCCTTGGGAGCCGTCGTTCTCCAAGGGTCCTTGCTGACCGAATCGGAAAAAGGTACGGAACTCAGCCTACGCCCGGGATCTGGTGGGTCTTGTTTTACTATTTCAGGCCACGGGTTTTTGTAGCCGGATGGGACCGCGTTTTCCGACCGTGAATCACGGGCGCCGTGATGTGAGCCACCGGGGGCCATCTGTGGCGCCGAGTGGCGTCACGTAACGGACTGTGTGATTCGGTTAGGGGGGGCTCAGCATGAAATTTTTATCAGGGCAGGTCAGCGGGCACACACCGTCGGTTGGTGTGGTCGATGCTAATTGCATGTGTGTTCGCTCCGGTGCCAGGAGATTTATGGAAAAATCCTACCGTCTAACCTTTGGCTTAACCTTCACCGGGCCACCGGGGTTAATGGTGCATTCGGCCGCTTCGTTATCGGCAGCTTCACGATTGCCCTTCATTATCGTGGAGGATCATCGTCAAGTAGCAGAAAATTAACTCCATTAATCGGTTCTGTCATAATCGGTAATCGGTTTGTTTATGACGTTTGCCAACGCCGGGCGATGTTTAAAAACAAGAGATATTAAGATAAGAGAGGCGATGACGACGGGACTATCTCTTTCGAATCCTTTAACAAGAATAAAGAAAGTATGAAAATTTTTTGGTCCTGCGTACCGCCAGGCCATTCCATAAAATACTAGAAAATTAAATACGGTGCCAAACCACCTTTAACAGGCCCTGTGACGTACGATGACGAAGTAAACAATGCTCCGTGATCTGCTGTTTCGTTCTCAGTCAGTGACTACTCGATAGCTGCACAAAATCCCACACCCGATAATTGTCTCTACTTCAATGGAAACAAATGCATAATCCCTCGTGTGGCCCTTTCTACGACCCACACGCACACACGCGGCACGACCTAGAACGCGAGGAAAACACGGACCACGGAATATGTTTTCCATTTTCACTCGATTTTTAGAACACCCACCCGAGCATGCTCAAAGCTCATTCATAATCTAGTAAGCGACGCCCGGCTAACACACACAGAATGGAAACTCGCAGGTTTTTCACGAAAATCCTCGTGTGGGCGCGGGTCCTCGAGTATCATCAGGCCGTGTAAGATGGGCGAGGGCGTGTAATGAAGGCGCAAATTCACCACCCACCCACCCGAGAGCTTATTTTCTCAGGCTCCCGGCTGACGTAGGTCCGCGCCCGTCCGCGGGTTAACCGAACCCGGTGCGTGGCCCTGTGTATTTACCCCGTCGCACGCACCCACCCTGCGGATGGGGAATGACGATGATTACGACTTGCGTCAATCGACCCGGCGTGGCGCGTGGGCACAATTTTCCGGCCACTTTCCACCCGATGTGTTGACCTTTTGCCCCGGCGTCCTTTTCCGGCGGGCCGGCCGGCCGGTGTGGCTGGAGTGAATGGCTCGGGTGCACGAGTGCGCATGGCAGGACCGAACGAACCGGCCGGGGGCTGCGTTTTTCATGAATGAACCCGTGCGCTGCTCGGAATGGATCGATATTTTCGCCATTTGCCGTGCTTGAAACTCGTTACCCATTATTGCATCAGAATCTGGTCCCCAAAAAGGCGAATGATAACGCAGAACGGCTGACGATTAGTCACCCGCCCGGCTCGCGTCTTGGGTCACGCGAATTTCACAATCATTCTCGGTCGCCTGTCTCAACCTGTCCAACGCACACACTTGCTGCGCCATACAAAACACACCTCCACTGCGGGAGCTGCTGTGTCGCGGGGACTTTTCAGGTCGTAAAATCCGCGCCAAACGGTTGCAAAGGCCGCCCCATCGATACACGCACACAGCCGCACCGCGTAGCGAACCGATTCATTCATAGCAGCCAACGCCTGCCTCGTGTGACGTCATGGTGCGCACCAAGCGGGGATATGATGCGGCGGCGGCGGGCCCGGCAGTCACCTTGAACTGCGCTTTGCCTGCTCCCCTCGCCGGCCGTCCTTCGCTGGCTTTCGGTTTCGGTCATCCACTGTTCACGTGAAGCGGCGGCGGCGGCGGCGGGTGCCGCCGCGAGTCGAGTCGTGCCCCCTTGCAGCTCATTGGTCGGCGTGGCCTCTCTCGGTCACTGTTCACGTGAACAGCGAGTGATCAGCGCGAGCGCGATGATGACGCGACTCGCACACACACACAGCCGCCATCGGAATGCTGGAGGCGGTGGCGGCCCGCTATGACGGAGCGCATTCTGCGGGAGCAGCAGACTACACAAACCGCGGCCCGGGCCCGGGCCCGGCGCGTACCAAAACAAAAGAGAGCGCGGGGTGTGTTCGGCTTCGTGGCTGCCGGAAGTGGCGCGTCGGACAGGAAAGGAAATCGGCCCAGATCGCGAGCGCGCCGGTTACACGCCAACGCGCCATTGGGCTCCGTTACCATTGACGTCATTGTAATCCGTGGGATGGCGATTGTTCTGTGGGCGAAAGTAGCGATGGGTCGGTGCTGGGTGTTGCCATTTTCACCCTTCGCGACGTGGCGTGGCCATTGACTAGAACTGCTTTCAAGTGGATCTTCCGAGTCCGGGCCGAAAAAGGGCGGCGGTGGCACGTGACAACCTCGGTAGCGCCACCGCCTGCTTTGACCTTTGGAGCGTGATTCGGGTGGTGGTCCTTTCACCCCGGGGATACCCCTTTTCTGGCGGTACGGCTTCTGATACGGCTGCCGATTAGTCACTCGATCGGGACGAGCGAGAAAATCCGCCTAAAAATAATTCACCCCACACAAATAGGCACCCCCCCCAAGCGTGTGTGGGCTCCACTCGTCCGGTCAGTGGTTCTTTTTTCTCCCCACCGGCGAACGGAAGCCGCCACCCTGGACTCTGGACGTGGTGGGTGGTGGAGGTGTAAATCGTAAATCGCCCCGGACGCCGGCACTCGCTCTCTTTCGCTCCCTCGGTCCAAGATCCGGTCGGAAGATGAGCTCACGGCCGCGGCGGCGGCACGGAGAACCAACAACCTACGCGCCCACACATACCACCGCAACGCGGGACGGAACGGAAAACGCAGGCGCGGACACGTCCGCACTGTCGGCCCCCCCCGGCGGCCGTCGGGCGACCGATGACGACAACAACAACCCGGCGATGACGAATGCACGAGGACGGCGCACTGTCGGAGAGCGAGACGGCAAGAGGCGAAACCGGGCGCGAACCGGCCATTCAAGAGCAGTGCGAGCCCCAAACACGAGCTTACAACATTTTGTGCCGTCGAAGCGAACGGACGCGTTTCTCCCGCAAGACCAGTGGGCCACAGAGGAGTGAATCGTGAGTGAGAATCGAGAAGTGAACAGTGAAGAGTTACATTTTATAACCCCAGAGTGTGCGTCTGGAGGTCGCAGACAACAAAGAGTTGGGAACGTAAGAGTGTCACACACGTGTTCCGGTCGCAGTTCGAACATCCGTTTCCGTTGCGCAAAACAGAACCAACCAGAAGCCAAAGTGCTGTAAATGTGCTCAGTGTACCGGGAGACAGTTTAAAGATCATTTTACCGTGTATCCGTGTCACGTGGACCGTTTGTGAGAACAGAAGCCAGATAAGGAGGCTGCAGATGGAAGGCAGAGCAGTCCTGTTGCTGTCCCCGCCGGCAACTCCACCGTTGCAGGACACCGCCGGCTATGAGTCGGTGGAAAACTTGAAGGTAGGCATCAACGTTCTTGTCCGCAAACCCCCCGTGAAAGTGACCGTGCGGGAACATATCACGCGTTGAGTTCGTGATAATTGTTGCGAAATTCCCAGATTCGGGATTCGGCGGGTGTCAAGTGCATCCTTTTGATGCAATCGTGTGCCTGCTGCACCTGTACTTGATAAAAATAGAACCGTCTGCCGTCTGTGGCCCAGAGCGCCCCAAGTGGAAAAATGGGTCTCTCGGTTCCCGAAAGATCTTAACCAGCCTCACGCCCTCGACCTGATCGTTCGTCTCGCACGTCAGCAAAATTCCACGAAATACGCCACCTCCCGCATCGTTCGAGAAGGGTGCGTGTGATCGACACGGGAGGGGCCGCGCGCAAGTCAACGGCTGACCCCCGTTGCACGGGCATTCCAACCGACGCGCCGCCGCCGCCAACAGCACATGACGTGCCTGGCCCCGTGTAGACTTTACCCACAACGACGACAGCGACGAAGAGAGGAAAAAAACCCCTTCAAGGCGGACGACGACGGCGATGTTCCGTCCCTTTCCGGCGGGCGCAAAGTTTGAACACAAACCGCGCGCCATTGCGTTCGCGACGCAACACGTTCGATCACGCTCGGATCACGCAGCGACCCGGCCGCAATCAGCTGCTGTTCACGTGAGCCGCGTGCAATCGCGCCCCGGACTTTGGACCCTCGCGCTCTGTCGGGGCTCGTTGCCTCGAGCGAGAGCGTGCGCCTCTCTCTCTCTCTTTCGCTCTCGGTCGCACTCCGCCTTTTCTTCGTCATCGAAGCAGCCAGTGGCGCGCGCGATGACGTCTCTCAGACGGGTGCGACGGATGATCGCAGCATGCGACGCGGGGTGTGATGTTTGCCGAAACCGGATTTTTGCGCTTTTCGCGCGCCAAATAGGCTTAAGGGCGCGACTCTACAATTGGCGGCCATTACTCTTTCTCTCTCTCTCGTTCTTTACCGAGAGGATCCTGATCGAGCGTCTCGTGCTCGCTCCGATCTCTGGTTGATAAGCGGATTTTAATATTTGGATTGTTTCTTATCAGCCAGCTGAGTTCTCGCGAAGGAAGGTTGGGCACACGGGGGACTACGTGACTCGATCACCGTGCACCACCACCACCACCACGAACCCGTCACGAGTTGTCTAACCCTTTCTTTCTCTCTCTCTCGCTTGCTCTCCCTCGCAGATGAATAACGCAGTCAAAGCGGCACTGAAGCGCAAACTCGAGCTGGCGGCCACCGGGGCCGAGGAAGGAGACAGCGCGAGGCCACACTTCGCCACGCCGACCCACTCGGACGCGTCGGAGGACGAGTCGGATCTGCCACCGCGGAAGCGCCAGTATGTGCGCGATCCGGATCAACTGGAAACGCACGCCGCGCTCCAACAGCAACTGCAGCGCCAGCAACAACAGCAACAGACGCAGCAGCAGGAGCAGCTGGCAATTGCGGCCACCACCTGTGCACCGACGCCCCCACCGTCCGAGTGTGGGTCCGGGTCCGAGGACGAAACGACCAAGTCCGGCTCGGATGAGGAGCGGTGCTACTTTGAAAATGGTGCGACCCCCGCCCAGGACGCGGCTGCGGCGCCCCGCGCCAGCGTGATCATGCGCATCAACAAGGATGGGTCGTGCACCGCCCCGAAGGAGGGCTCGGTTGCGGAGGAATCCTGCGGCGGTGCGTCACTAAACATTTTCCGCAGTTACAAATTCAAAATGGGTCCCCGGATGTCACCACCTCCGGTGCCCGTCGTCTCCGTCGCCCCCTCAACCGCAGCCCTGCAGGAGGACGCCAAAGCCGCTACGATGATGGCCGCTCCAGTCGCCGGCGCTGGGAAGAGGAAGCGCAAGGAACTGACCCCCTGCCCGGTGTCACCGATTCTCCCGAAAGCACCGCTCTCCGTTACAGCCGCCGCCGCCGCCGCCGCCCTGCCTGTGATAGCTCCGAAGGTTGTGGCGACAGCGGCCCCGGCGGCGACAGCACCGCCCTCCACGACTCAGCTCATCTTTGCCACCCAAAACGGTTACTTTCTGGTGCCCCCGCATCACAACCTGCTGTTGGCCACGACGACGCCCACCACCGGTCTGGAGACTTGCGGGCGCCCCAAATCACGCTCGACGGCCACGTCGTTCAGTGTGGCCCTTGCCGAACGGCAGCACCACCAGCAGCAGCAGCAACTGGCGACAAAGTCGCCCCGTGCTCCAACAATCGCGCCACCTCAGCCGCCGGCGCCGCCAGCGGCCAGCAAACCGGAACGGCGCCGTATCTACGAGTGCGATCACCCGAACTGTGGCAAGAACTACTTCAAGTCGAGCCACCTGAAGGCGCACCAACGCATCCACACCGGCGAGCGTCCGTTCAACTGCAAGTGGCCCGACTGCGGCCGCCGCTTCTCGCGCTCCGACGAACTGTCGCGCCACAAGCGCACGCACACCGGCGAGAAGAAGTTCGCGTGCGAGGTCTGCGAACGTCGGTTCATGCGCAGCGACCACCTCGCCAAGCACGTCAAGCGCCACAACAAGGACAGCACCGCGGGCACGGCCAAATCAATCGCACCGAGCCGACGACGCAACGTCGCCCAAGCAGCTGCTAGTCAACAACCGTCGGCCGCCACCAGCATTCTGCCGGCCGAGACCACCCTTACCATGGCCCAGGCACTCTATCAGGCCTCTGCCGGCGTCTTCCAACAGTCGCCGCAGCAGTTCATGTACGCCCGGAGACACCCGGAAGACGGCAGCCAGTAAGGACGCAGCAAAAGCCATTCCAGTGTCAAAGCATCATCCGCGAATCTGCAACTTTCACCGCATTTCGGGTTGGCGTGTTTATCTCCTCGCACCGGTTGAGGAACTGCGGAAGCGGATGGCCTGTTGTGGTGCACTCTACGGGGAGGCGTGGTTCCTTGGCCAGGGGCCGCTATCTGTGATCGTTTTTCTCTTACAAATGGAAAACTCTACGAAACATACACATACACACTAGAGCTGCTAGAGCGATCACTCTATATCACTCTTATCAAAGCCGAGGCAGGAGAGAAGAGACTCCGAGAGTTGTGCTGATGCGCTGTTTGTAAGATGAAATTACCATATTGTTTCTAATTCCCTCCCCCCTTTACCTTGTTATCCTTCGACTTTCGTTAGTGTTAGAGTGGTCCCCGGGGTCCAGGAGTTAGCCATAAGATTTGTCTTTGTTCTGGCGGCGGAACGCGGCGTTCCGGATTCTCCCGCTACGTTACGTATTTATTTTAGCGCTTAGGACCGATACTTGTAAATGCCACAGTGTAAGACACAGAGCGAGGGAACGAGTCCCAACGACGACGATCGGGATGATGAGCAGAGAGAGAGAAAGGGGAAAAACGAGTGTGACAAAAGAAATCACGTAAATATGCTCTGGTAAATGTGTTATTCGAACTAAAAAAGTCACTCGCTATGAACTATGAAATTCGGAAATCGGGCCATACACAGAGCCCAACACCTAATAAAATATGAACTCTCTCGAAAAAATCTAAACAAAACCTAAAATGATGTTCGTATTTGTGTGTTTATTTTGCTTACTCGAAAGAAAGTCAAACCAATCTGTAATATCCTCGTGACATGACCAGCCCTCCGAAGCCTGGCGAGGCGTACAGCTCGCTCCCAAATCGCCGTCGTCATGGCCGCATGATGTTAAAACGCAACGTCAAACGGCCAGATGGGCGCCGCTCAGCTATGCGAGTCATTTCCGGACATGGGCGTGTGGGATTTCCCGATGTCCGTTCGCCATTCGGAACAGGTTTCGGACACGGCGCGTCCCGCGATCGCCGATCTGCAGCGACCGGGGATTTTTTGGCGTCGGTGGTCGCCCTTCGCCGCATTTCTGGGAAATTCAGAACCAGCTTTCCAACCGACGGGGGTCACTTCTCGGTATCTAGACCCCGGGGTTGGCGCTTATCGCGCGGCAGGAGACTGCCGCGCAAAAGAGTCCACAGTGACTAGCGGCCCCGTGACTAGCCACATCGGAAACCCCCAATGGGTGACTTTATTGGTCAGACACGAAAACAGAAACCGAAACAACAAACCGTTTTCGGTCGTCCCCCGAAAGACGTTTCGGTCGCGAAACCAAGATTCGGTCCGCCACCGTGGAATAAACATGTTTACGCCCTGCCGTCGTGGTGATGGTACTCCCGCGAAAGCCGGACCTCGGGGCCTTGAATCAGCTGTGTCTGTTGTTGGACACCACCGCCGGTTTCGATAGCCGGCCGTTGCGTCGTAGATTGGAAGCACCCGGACCCCGGGCCTGCCAAATGCGACGCGTCACGGAACTTCCCGCGGGTCGTCGAAGGCACTCGCGCCGATCACGTTTCGACCTCGTGCGGGCGCGGAAGAGAATTATCAAATCTGAAGGGCACTCAACTAGCCGGCACAGCCGTCCCGGACCTTGGGCCACGTCCGACGAGCCACGTTGGGCCGTTGAACCATTATTTGCGCATCTCCGCAATCGCCGCGTCCCTGTCTTTGTCCCTGCACGGCCTCATTCCAACAACCGGTTATGGGTTAAACATAAAGATATTGGCCACCGGATTTCGGAAGTGCGCAGGGTTCCTTATCAACCTGACCTAATCGATCCGGCCGGCGGGGGATGGTGGCGGTTGTCACGTTGGTGTCACTCTGTTTACCTTTCGGGCGTGTGCATATCTCGCGGCGTACGCGAGCCCCCAGCTGACGATGGCCGTGACGCCGACGACGACGCCAAGGTGCCGTTTCCGTTATCGGCCAAAGTGTGCCAAGAGTGTCACCGTGCGAGATAAAAACATCGGTGGCGATAACGGAGATCACGCGCCCGGCGAGTGTCCGCTTCGTGGCGGCCGAGCGACGGTTCCACTGGGTGACCGAGTGACCGGCAAGGGGCGGTGCGTAACCTTCGGAAGGGTACGCTACGGAACCACCCCACTCCGGAAGCGGACCAGCGCTGCGGCTGCGAAGAGGTAAACAAAACAACCCGACACGGCCCGACCCTGGCCGGCTGATGGATTGATCTGTTTTTGGAACCTCCTTTTTTGGGGAGCGCCGGTAACCTAGAGAGCTGACTTCCGTAAATTAGTGGCCATCGGTGGTGGCCCACCGAAAGGCTCGACAACCGGTATCCGGTTCGGAACGGGGGTTTGCCTCCCCGTCTAGTGCGCAGAACGGATCGCGAGGCGAGGCACACAAACACCCGGCCACCGGCCAGCGATAAACTCTCTCAATTGGCTGAGGCAGAAAAAAGGAGAGCAGTTGAACGCCGGTTGAATGTTAGATGGCCTCAACTCTACTCTCCGCCGCGGCCGCCGCTGAACCGATAAGCATCCGCCGCGCGCGCGGGGGAACCAGAAATAACCGCAACGGGGCCTTTCGCCGGCCCAAGAATGGCTCTGACGTCAATGGCTCGGGATTGTGCATTTGCTCGGTCCGGGAGCCGGCCCGTAAACAACGGCCCGTCTCCATCGGGGGGGCCCTCTCACTAGGTGAACGCGTGGGAAAATCGAGCGGCGCGCCGGGACGCAGACCCCCGCACCGCGAGGTCACCGCCATGGGTCAACATAATAAGCTGATTGTAAGCCCTCGGTCTGTGTGTGTGGCACCCAACAAAGTCGTCCAGAGCGTGGATTCGCAACACGCAATACCGTCGCCCTCTGTTTGCGGATTGCAACAATACTCCCGGCCCCCCGCCGCCCGGCCGCCGATAAGGCGCGCGAAGATGGTCCCGCCGCGCCCGGGTTTGCAATCCGGCTCACGGTTCGGACCCCTGGTTCCGACGGACCGATCTGTAAACAAACAAGAGGCCGGCCGGCCGGCCGACTGGGGAGGTTCACATTCCATCCGTGCCCTCTGGGCGGTGGGCGACCGCCGGGGGAGGTCATCGTTTCGGTGATAGGGGCCAACGAGCGGGCGGAAAACCAGATCCGCATCGGTGGCCGTGGCACGAGACGACGGGCAGCGATAACAGAGGCTCCATAATCGCAACCTCATCGCGGCAACGAAAGTGGGCGCCCGAACCCAAAGGACGCTCTCTCTCGCCCGATCATGGCGGCAGCACGTTACCGGAGCGTGATCGGATTGTGTGGCCGTCGCGCCGTTTTGCGTCATTTCAACCACCGGCGGTGCGCGCGGGAGATACGCGATGCTGCCTTTGCCGGCCGGGACCCCTGGGGCAGAGAACGCGCGATAGGGCGTGCCGAGAACGCTACCCGGCCGCGTACTATACTACCGCGGACCGAGGTGTGTACTACCGAGCCGAGATCGATCAGTCGAGCTGGCTTTTGGACCCTGACGCCTTGACCCCTCGCCGTGATGGGGGTGTTATCGGACACCCAATACGATGCCCCCGGCGAAGTAGCCGCCTGTTGATGACTCGTTCACCGTGGGGCCGTATGAATGATTCCGTCCTGCGAGACTGACCGTGAAGATCCGGTCGAGCAGTTTCTACGCAGAAATTGACACTTTTTGAGAGACCCCCAAAGTGACAGTAAGATGTTTACAAAACAAGAGCGCACCCCAAAGAACTTGCGAACGTTACGAAACAGGAACACCCTGTCGACGGAGCCGGAGGACGTAACTCTCGAGGCCCTTAAGGAAACGGCCCAATCGAAGGACATCGGATCGCACCCGGGAAGACCGGTTTAGTAGCCTGTGGAGGTTAGTTGGTCGATGGCACCCGGTTGCCTCTTCTCGCAAAGCCTACTATTATATCTTCTGGTGTTATCTCCGCCAGCCGGTCCATAAATGATGGCAGTTGGTGCGCCGCATAAGCGGGCCGTTCATTGCCCGACTGACTGACTGACTGACTGAGTGAAGGTAAAATGGCGCAGCGGATCGATGACCGCCGGTGGCAATGGCGATCTGCGGCCGCCGCTTCAAGGATGCTGACCGCTTGCGAATTCACGACGCTTGCCACGAGCCCGACCGACCGGAAGCGAGATATGCTTCGCCCCACCCAACGCCGGAGGGTTCGGCGCCGCGCGCACCGTCACCTTGGCGTGGTCGTTACACTCGTTCGCTCTGGAGCAGCGACTGATGACATATCGCTCCGCGCGGCGGCACCCACACGATGGAGGGGCCGGCCAAAACGAACAACCGAACCACACCGAACGCAACCTTGCGAGATGTCAAGATGCGCGGTGAGCTGCGGTTCCTTATCTCTTTTCGGTTCCTCCGAACCGCAGATGCCGCACTGTTTTCGTGAGACGTCGTGAAACGACCTAGAAACGGACCGGTGGTGGCGATAACCGCGAGTGACTTTTTCAGGCAATGTTAATCACCCCCATCCCGGCCACAGAAGAAGGCCGCACGGGGCGCGCATCGCAACACCGGCCCCGGGCCACCGGCTTTGCGGAACACTAACCTCCGAAGATGGCCTTCTCCGGTTTTTCGGGGGGTTCGATTTAGTTTGGGGTTCGCATCGTGCGTCTCGTGCGCACATGACTCGACCGTGCAGGCCAGGCCAGGCGATAAGGCCATTAGGCTTTCACTGATCGTGTGCCGTCTTGCGGGCTTATCGGTTCCGATGGGATGCTTGGATGGACCACGGACAACGAGCGCACGTGGGCGATCCGTGATTTCGCTGTGCGGAAGGAAACGGATCGTGATGAATCACGGCGTTCGGATGTTCGACACAGGGTGTGGCCGCCGGTTGCCTCGGTTGTCATCCGGTGTTTGCGAGCTGGCCACCGCGTTGGGGCGATAAGCGCACTGCACAATCGATTGGAGCTTATTTTTAGAAGCCAACAACCACAGTCCCACACGGAGGCAGGCAGCAAAGCAGTAACTCCGAAGCAGTTACCAACACTAAAAAGTAGGTCATTAGATTGTGTACGATCATTTGGTTCTAAAAATATTGTCCCCATTCGGGCCCCCGTTTGGTAGATTTGATTTTTCGTAAAACGTGATGTGGAAAGGTTCGTCCTCTGTGGCCCGATTCGAACTATTCCTGCATGTTTTCTGACCCCCGGGGGGAACCCTGCGAGCAGCGAAATGGTAAAATCCCACGGCAAGCTCTACTCGCGATCTGCGACCTTCGCAATAGTGCGCGCGCGCGTGGCGCACGCACTAACACGCTAAGACCTTGTCCGCGGAGACAGACCTCTTCGGGGCAATCGATGGGCGACGTGCGCTTCACCACGACCACGGCGAAGAAACGACAAAGCCAGTAACGCCTACGAGTGGCACTTCCGCCACGACGACGCGACATCGTCGGAGGTACCTGCCGCCGCCAGCGAATGCAACCCCGATTCGCACTCGGCAACGGCGGAAACTGATCTGCATAATGGCGGCGGCGGCAGCAAGCAACCGGTTCGATCCGGTTCCGTTGGCGCGAAACGACGAGGCGCAAACACACTCGACACACATTGCGACGATTGGCGCGCACACACAGACACCACCACCCTGCTGCTGGACGAACGGTGGTTGGCTGGTTCTACGAAAACAACATCCACCCCCGGGGACGGCCACTGAAGAGCCGGAGAATAGAAAAACAAATCGAATTAACATCGTTTTCGCGTTGCGCGATGTCCGACGAGAGAGCCCGCGAGGGGCCCGCCGCAGCGCGGCCAGATTGATAGCGTGGAACGAAAATAGACGACTCCGGTTCACGGCGGCAAGCCCGTCGGTTAGGTGAACCGGTTTGGGCCGGTTTAGGTGTTTTTAAATCACCACCACCCTGTCCACAACCGCGACCGGTTTACGGTGGCGGTATTTTTCCGCGTCTCATCGCTCATTAGCGCTTCGCGTTGTTTACTCCGGAGGGGGGCGCTCGGGGGTCGCGCAAAGTCGGTTTAAAGTTCTAACAAAGATATCAACCGGCGGCGGGGGGTTTTCGTGGTATTGGGGATGTTTTTCGGTGCGCCATTGCACGCCTTTTTAAATTCTTTTTTTTTGGTGACCCAGCCAATCGTCGTCATCGTGGAACAAACTACGGAATTAAACGATCGTGTTTTGCTGCGTATCGGAAAAAGTGGGGCGCACTTTGGCAGGGTTTGCAATGCAATTTTATCATTGCATCATGCACACTGGCCGCACAAGCTGACGAAATGGACGAACATGTGTTGGCATCAATAGGGCGAATTAATAAGAAAATTATGCAAATAAACAGAAGCGATGCGAAAATTAGCTCGTCACCTGTGTATTGTCAAATGATCATTCAAATCCCCAGATCGTTACAAATAGATAATTTTTATTGCTATCTTATCCGTTATTTCGTAGCAGGGCGTAAACGGTGGCCTCTGTGATTACAGTTGGGAAGCCAAATGCCCTTCGCTTTGTACATTCGTTAACATAATTTAGTGAATTCCTATTGCGCTACAGCAATTAGTAGTTGAGAGTCTCGTAAATCGTATGGCTATCGTTCCATCGTATCCTCCCGTCGATCGATCGTCGTGTTACAGCTTGTTTTTGACATCGGCATCGGCAGCGCCGGTCCGGCACTGGGCTACTCCTTAGGTTCGCTGAAGAAGTAGTCCACCTCGTTTCACCCGGCCACTTCCTCCGTGCCGGCTTCGAACTCCAGCTTCATTTCGCTCGTGCCGGTGATCCCTTCCACGTCCGCCTCGTGCTCCTGGGTGTTGAGCCGATTCAGCGTCATCGAGGCTGAATCGAGCATCGACGGTTGGCACAGCAGCCCACTGGACAGCTCACTCTTATCCTCTTTGATGACCGAATCCATCACCATGCTGGGATCGCCGAGAACGGTAGTCGGTGGGGCTGGTTCATCGAATGCATTGATCGCCGAGGACGCCACCACTATCTGGTGCGGCTGCTGCAGATGGTGGTGAGTGTGGGGGGCCGATGGTTGCGTCGCCAGCTGTCTCACCGGCAGACCGGCATCTTCGAAAGCCTTCTTTTTCAGTGTGTGGCGTATTTGGGAACTAAGAAACAGAAGGATGGATGCCCGAGTGGCAGAGACACACCGTGTTAGAGGCTGTGCGCTTCATTCGAACGTTGCTGGCACAGATGAAGAAACAGAAGCGATAGGAACGGGAGGGGAACCAATACGCGGATGAACTTACACCGTTCGACCTTTGATGCGCTGGCTGATTTTGTTCAGATCTTCACTGAATCGAGTCACTGCGGAACGGAGCATGTCTATTTCTTCATCTGTCCACTTGCTCCTTTCAATGTAAAGCAGTGCCGTATTAGTGCCCGATCTACATCTACCAATCCACGGTGCCCGGCAACGTGCTTACCCGGTTGGCGAATCCGACGATGGGTGCAGCTGCATCGTTAGTTCACCCAAACTGTTGAATGCCGCTCCGGCGGCGGTAAAGATTTCTCCCACCTGTGAAGTACGAACGAGTCGTTATTTCATTTTATCTTGGCAAGCGTCTCCCGCCGTACCTTGGATGCAGAGTTCATTGCAAAATCCGTTCCCAGAGTTGGTTAAGGGGCTAATTTAACAAGTGCACTAGCAGCGGATAAACACACGGAGAATCGCGAATTGAAGTGCTGTTTGTAAACAAGTTTGTAAACAATGAGCTGTCAGTCGAACTGTCAGCGTGCCTGTCACAGCGAATGTTTGCCCACTATCTTTTTCACGTTATAATTTGAACAAGATCTTGTAATTTAGATAAGAGAGTAGATAAAATTGCTTCTAAATTTCACGAAATACCGTCTATGTGGCTACAAAGCCATTCGAAAACAATTCGTAATGTAATACTGGTAATGTTTAGGACAGAGGAATGGTGTGATCATTTTCACCGGGCAACGTCATTAGCTCTATCGACAAAGCCAACGTCATTCGGGCATCGGGAAAAGTCTTCGGTTGCGAAGCAGCAAATAAATTTACCTTCTCTTCCGATCCCAGCAAACGTAGCGAGCAAACAGAGCTCGAACGGGCATTGTAATGGCGGACGATCAATCGTGGAAGACGAACAATTTTCGGCAAAGTGTGGTGAACAAGATGTAAGTCGGACGGAGGGAGGGCCCCGTTTGTGGCGTGCTTGTCTCAGCTCGCTGTCCGTGTGGGGCTCGCTTTCTTCTTTTCTTCGCAGCAATGAGGCGATCCAGCAAACAGGAATGACCTCATCGAAAAATGGCATCGAGATGGAAAACCACGTCTTCCACAAGGCCCGCAACAAGGACGAGTACCTGGGCTTCGTGGCCCGACTGATTTTGCACGTCCGCGAGATGAGTAAGTAGTGGGCCGGAACCGGGACCGGGTTGAATGACGCAGGTGGGTGACGATCCGTTTCTCGTTCCGCCGATAGACAGCAAACACAAGAACCAACAAAATGCGGCCGCTGCAGCCGCAGCAGCGGCGGCCGCCCAGCAGCAGGAAGGGTCCAACACGAGCCAGCAGGGCGGTGGAGGCATGCCGGATCCGATCAACGCACTGCAAACGCTGGCATCGCAAGGAACGCGCCCGCAGATGATGGGCCAGATGGGTCCCGGCGGACCGATGGGTGGCCAAATGGGCGGTGGCAATGCGTCCAACTTGTTGCACTCGCTGCGCCCGCAGCTGCAGATGGGAGGGATGGCGGCCATGCAGGCTGGCAACCGGGTCGGGATGGGTCCGGGCCCCAACCAGATGGGGGCCATGATGCAAAACCAGATGCAGGGTCCGGGACCGGGCGCCGGAATGGGAGGCATGCCGGGCCAGATGGGTGTGATCGGACCGGGCGGCATGGGCGGTGGTAAGATCGTCGGAATGGGTGGCCAACAGCAGCAGCAACAGATGGCGCAGCTGAGTGCGATGCAGGTGAACCAGATGCAGGCGGCCCAGGCAGCCCAACAGCAGCAGCAACAACAGCAGCAACAACAGCAGCAGCAGCAGCAACAGCAGGGTGGCATGGGACAGGGCCAGGGCCCTGGCGGAGTCCAGCAGATGGGCGTCGTCCCGGGAGGGCCCGGGAACCAGATGAATCCGATGGTGATGGGACAGATTCAGGCGCAGCTTCAGAACCAGAACACGATGGGAGGCCAACAGATGGGTGCCGTCAACCAGATGGGCCCGATGGGTGGCAACACGGGCATGAATCCGCAGAGCATGGCCATGGTCCGTCAGCAAATGCCCCAGGGAGTCAACCCGAACCAGGTGCAGATGGGGCTTGGCCCCGGCCAGATGGGACAACTCGGACCCGGCGTTCAAGGTGTGGGCCCGGGTGGTCCGGGACCGAACATGGGACAGCAGGTTGTTGTTCAGCAGCAGCAGCAGGTGCAACAGCAACAACAGCAACAACATCAGCAACTTCAGCAACATTTGCAGCATCCCCAACAGCAGCAGCAACAGCAACATCAGCCGCAACAGTTGCAGCAACAAATGCAGAACCAACAGCAACATCAGCAGCAGCTCCAGCAGCAACATCAGCAACAACTCCAGCAGCAGCAGCAACAGCAACAACAACATCAGCAACAGCACCAACAGCAACACCAGCAAATGCCTCAGCATCAGCAGCATCCGCAGCTACACGCTCAGCATCAGCAGCTCCAGCACCAGCAACAACAGCAGCAACAGCAACAAGTGCTACTGGGTGCCATGGGACAGGGCGGTCCCGTGGTTCCGATCGGGGGTCCGATGGGTGGTCCCATCGGTGGCCCGGGTGGTCCGGGCGGTGTTCCGATGCAGGTGCAGGCGCAGGCCATGCAACAGCAACAAGCGGGCGCCATGGGACCGAATGTCGGTGGCCCGAACCAGATGAACCCGGTAGCGATGGGCCCCGGAGGGGTAATGTCCGGCGGGCAAATGGTCGGTGCGCAGGGCAACTTTGTCGGTATGGGCGGAAACCCGATGGTGCGCAAGCCACCGGACATGATGCCGGGGGGAAACGTGTACCCGGGAGCCGGTGCCGGGGTACGGAGTGTGACGCCAAACAACTTCCTACGCCAATCACCGTCACCATCCGTTCCGTCACCGGCCGGACCGGGGGCACACGGGCCCCAATCGCACCCGGGCCAGATGATTCCCAGCCCGGCACTGATCCCGTCGCCCAATCCGCACCCGATGGGAAGCGTCCCGCAGCGCATCGGCCAGTCACCGGGCCAGTCACTCAACACTCCCGGGCAGCCGGGCGGAGCGGTCCCGAGCCCGCTGAACGCTCAGGACGAGCAGCTGTACCGCGAAAAGTACCGCTCGCTGACTAAGTACATCGAACCGCTGAAGCGCATGATCGCCAAGATGGAGAACGACGATATTGACAAGATTGCGAAAATGAAACGGCTGCTGGAGATCCTGTGCAATCCGAGTGTGCGCATCCCGCTGGAAACGCTGCACAAGTGCGAAGCGGCCCTCACTAGCCAGCTCGGGTCGATTCGCGAGACGCCAACCAACAACCCACTGGTGGAGGCCGTCTCTAGCAGCTTGCAGAATGCCACCGGGAACCACACGCTGCAACGGACCTTCCGGCCCTGTCTGGAGGCACTGTTCGGTCCGGACATCAAGAACCTGCCGCCACCGGCCAAGCAGCCACGATTGGCCCCGGGCGCCGGTGGTGGCGAAGATTCATCTTCCGGACCAGCGGTTGCTGGCAGCGGTGGTGCCCAGGGCGGCAGTGGATCGACCACTGGAAGCACGGGAACCACTGGCAACACGGGCACCACCAGCACGACTGGCCCCAGCGCTGCCGGTGCCAGTGGTGGCGCGGCTAGTCAGGAAATTCCGCACATTCTGCAGGGCGAAATTGCTCGGCTGGATCAAAAGTTCAAAGTGTCGCTCGATCAGTGCGCCCTCGGGGGGTGCAAAACGATCAAGCTGATCTGCTGGCTGGACGACAAGAATCTGCCGTGCGTGCCACCGGTCGCGGTCACCATCCCGGACGACTATCCGTTCACGTCGCCCAGCTGCTCGCTGATCGAACAGGAGTACAACGCGACGCCGTTCCTCATCCTGGTGCAGCGTTCGTTTATGGCGCGCATCTGCAAACTGCCGGCCCTCTTCACCCTGTCGCACCTGCTGGACACGTGGGAGATGTCGGTGCGGCAGGCCTGTTCGCCCAACCCGACCATCGTTGCACCGACCACCACCAGCGTCCTGCTGGGGATGTAATCGTGTGGCCGCGGCGCGCGTGACCATCTTTCTAACGAAATAAATATTGATATCGATGTGTTGCAGCAAATCTTTTATTCGATTTGGCTCGCCTCGCCTCGTTGACCAACGGATGCGTTCTCCGTTGCGGATAAAAAACGAAAAATTCAAACGAACTAACGATAGAGTAAAATGGTGAGTTAGTCAAATTCGGAAACAAATTTTGCCAATTCGTTCAGGTAAATTTGCCGATGCACCTTCCAGCCGATAGTGAAGGCACTGTTTTGGATTTGCTCCAGTTCTTCGCCCTTGACCCGCACAGTGTCCGCGAATTTTTCGTCCCTTTCGGTGGTCTGTTGCATGAGGCTATCGATGTTGGAGTTCACCAGATGCTTTCTACGAATAGAGAAGTTGATCAGTACCGCGGGCACGATCGAGCGCGATCGCTTTCTCTGCCTACCGTCTATATTCCAACGCCAGTTGGGTCATTTCGGCCAGCGTGTTCTTGGCCTCGCCCATCAGTTTTTTGTACTTTTCATTCATTCGCATGATAACCGCAACGTCCGCCTCGGCCGATTCCACGAGTTGCGCGGCCAGAGCCTCCGTTTCCTGGCGGTTT
Source organism: Anopheles cruzii (assembly GCF_943734635.1). NCBI lineage: Eukaryota > Metazoa > Arthropoda > Insecta > Diptera > Culicidae > Anopheles > Anopheles cruzii. Next base: position 86,678,896 of record NC_069145.1, read on the forward strand.
TTTTCGAACGTTCGACTCAACTCGGATACCATCGGCTTGGCCACGTTGTTCACCAACTGTTCCACCACTTGCACGGGATTGTTGAATTCTTGCCTAGCCAACGCCAATCGTGGATCGCTCGTGTTTGTGAGGTCGCCCAAGACAGCACGTTTCTTGGCTGGCGATCCTTCCGTAGTTTCCGCGTTGCCGTCTTGTTCGGCAAGATCGGCCGACGTACACGGTGTGTCCAGCGCACACAGCTGTCGCTGTACCACATCATTAATCGCATCCCAGTCTTGCGATACGTCTAATTCCTCGGCCACCGTATTTTGCGTGGTCTTCGTTCGTATCATCGAACCGGTGACGGTTTTGGTGACCAACACGCGTGCCTTCGCTGCGCGTCTATACTCTCCTCCGCCGGTTGTCGTCAATGTTTCCGCCGCCATATATTTGACCCGAATTTGGCGTGATCGCGGTCGTGTGCGATCTTTCCACGATCTGTAACTTTCGACACTCCCGGCACCTTCCTCATAGTCATCCGCATCGGGTGCGTTTTCGTTAGCGTCACGGACGCGACTAGGCGGGTACGTCGATCGTTTCGAATGTCGAATCGGTGTCGACGACTGCAGTACGGGAAACTGGGCCGCCACATCGATGGAGTCCCTGCGGGTGGGCCGCCTACCCGGTTTACCTTTCTCCTTTCCTAGCAGCCGCGCACGCCAGTTTGTTTGTCCGAATTCGCAGACACTCTGCTCACGAGCGTGTTCGATATTGTACGGGTCAAGTGCCGTTGAACCTTCTTCGGCGATACCTGAAAGAGGGGAAAAATAGTACAAGCAATGAGAACCGCACCGCGCTGTGCACGACCTTTGGTTTGTCCACAAACTTCTTGGCTCGTGCTGTATCGGCGGCGCGTTGGCTTCGCTGGTCATGTCGTCTCCGCTACTTCCGCTCTCTTCGTAACACTCTTGTGCATCATCAGAGCAAGGTGAAGGAACCATGCTTTCGGAGACCTGATCATTATAGTCGTTAAATTTCTCGGCAAAAACTTCCAATTCGCTGGGATACAAATCAGATGCCATGGACACTGGCGAACATGCCTCCTGGTCAATGTCCGAAGTCGAAACCCTTTCCAAAACCACAATGCGATCCGTCTCAGTTGGCGAATGTTCGTGGTCGATAGCTGGAGCAAACAACTCTTTGTGCCCAATCAAGGGAGTCAAAAATTGTTGTAAAGACTGCAGATCCTCGATACTTCTCACATGAAAGACAGTTATTTCCTCTGCGGCCTCGTCCGCGGTAGCCGTGGTTACACCGGTGTACACCACTCGCACCCTAGGATCGTTATTATCGCTGGATGGTGTGTAGAAACTAGTATTAAAACGGGTAAATATTCGAGAAACGGCCATACAAAGCGAACTTACACAATGATCTGGTACGACCGAATGTTTTCGTTCGCTATTTCCCGATCCAACAGCGTTTCGGAGTCGGCTTCGGAGGTAGTAAAGCGCACGTTTCGCTGCTGCCATATGACTTCTGAAAAGAAATGCTGAAACAAAGTGTCAACATTAAGCACGGCACACAGTAGCAGTAGGCCATTGTTGCTGGGGAAGAATAGTTCATACTTCATGGGGAACAATCGAGCGGTCGGCCATGGTTATGGATGTGACGTATAGAATGAAAAACTGTTTATCCGGCACTTCGTTCAAAAAACCCCGACAGAGCTGCGAACAAACGAGACAAAAGAAACAAAATTACACCACAGCACCGTTCTGATGGCCGGCCGGGTCGACTTTTACTGTGCTCAACGAATCAGCATTCCACGTTAAAATTTCTTGTAGATGATCGGCGCTGTCTTCGAAACCGTTGGTTAAGATTGTCAAAGCCTCCTGAAGCTGCCCATCGTCGTCGCACTTGGATACGATTTGGAAAACAATCACCAGTATGGACTTCATCACGAAGTAGTTGCTCTTTTCGTTGTATAGCACGCTCAGCTGTGGGCTGCGAATGATTGAAACATCGCTTAGGTCATCGGAGTTCGCGCGGTCGGAGACGGTTTTACTTACGCTCTTTCGAAGACGAAGGTGTGGACCGCATCGAATTCGCTACGGGACATCCATCTCAAAAAGTTGGCGATTGTTCCCAACGTTCCCTCGATCACCGTACGGTCATCATTGAATGGCATTTGGGTGATGTAAAACAGTACGTGTAAAAGGTTTAAAAGTGTTGTACAGTCTCTTTGGAGTGCTGCCGACCCCGAGAAGGTTTCCTGAAACATGATTTATTCACCCAAAAAGACACGGTGCGTCACTTGGTGCGTTACAAACTCCCCGGGTGGTGACGGGGGTTCCGGGTCAACTAACCTCAATCAGTTCCAACGTTCGCAAGAACTTATCCACTACTTCGGCTCTGTCGTGTAATTCCTCAAAGTTTTGGAATTTTTTGACAAATTGTGTCAGGCACTTTCTACTGGGCTCTAAAAACGCATTTAGATTCTCCGTTTCTGCAAGCTTTTTTAGTTGCTGTAAAAAATTTGGGCGATTTGTGGCCATTACGTTTGCTTTTTGCGCATCCAATTTCACTCACGGCTACAGCAGAACTGAATGGAACGATGTCGACCGTCACTTTGTTTTTCTAACGGCTTTCGTAACCGACAGCAAGTTACTCTTGTGTTCGGTTTAGAGGTCTTCTCGATGGGGAGGGATGTGAACGAAAATTAGTATGTAATTACAAGTTTCATAATATTGTCCTACTGCTACGGTTTTCCCCAGTTACGATACGATTATTTAGTATAGTTTGACGCAAATTTGAATATTTTCGCTCACGGTTTCTGAGTGCGACCATTGGTCCGTTTCCGAAGGGTTCGTGCAGTTCAAGAAAAAAAAACACAATAAAATAGAAACGTCATTTCAGTCGTGCAAAGAACTTTCCGGATCGACACAAGAAATCAAAACAGCAAGCTGTGTAAAGTAAGAGCTCACTACCGAACGAGAGAAAGAACGCAATTCCGCATCGGTGGGGAAATTATCTGTACTCAACAACTTTCCTTCGGTGCTCGCCTTGACCGAAAATGTAAGTACTGCCGTAGCGCCGATGATGCAAAATACTTATGAGTTGCATCATGTTTTGGCAATGGCCACTTTTGCACATCACGATGCGCACCGCACGCATTACTCAACCTTTCGCAATAACTTAGTCTGTTTTAGAGGAGTTCGCAGCACGAAACGCAGCCATCATGTTGTCCCGTCTGGCGTGTCACCGACAGCTGGTTTCACCAACGTTGTTGAAATCTACCCTGCAGACGGTTGTTCCGAAGCGTCAACCGGTGTTCCGTCAGTACGCACGAGATGTGAAGGGGGGAGGTAGCGCTAGCAACTGGACAGCGCGTGCCGAACGGACGACACTACGCGAGCGAGCCATGGCACCGCCCGGTCCCAATGCTTATGCCATCGGAAAGGGTGCGGTGGCCGGTGGGGCTGCGCTCGGCCTTGGCGCACTATGCTTCTACGGGCTCGGGCTCGGCAGTGGAACTAGCACGCTCGAGAACTCGCACCTCTGGCCGGAGTTTGTGAAGCAGCGTATTCAGGACACTTACCTATACTTTGGCGGATCGATAGCCATTTCGGCGGCCAGCGCCATGGCGGTGTTCCGATCACCTCGCATGCTAAGCCTTGTGTCGAGAAACGGATGGATGGTAAAGTCCTAATGTGGTGCACGGCGTATCCTCGGTTTCATCGGGTTTTTTTTTCTGTCCTTTACTCGTTCGCAGTCAATTCTCGGAACATTCGCACTGATGATCGGATCCGGAATGGTGGCACAATCGATTCCGTACAGCCCAGGGATCGGCACGAAGCAAGTGGCATGGGCCGTCCATTCGGCTATCCTCGGTGCGGTTATCGCTCCCATGTGCTTTGTCGGTGGGGCCATCCTTACCCGGGCCGCCTGGTACACCGCGGGAATAGTCGGCGGACTTTCGACGGTGGCCGTCTGTGCGCCGAGTGACAAGTTTCTTGCCATGGGTGGCCCACTGGCCATTGGATTGGGGGTAGTGTTTGCGTCGTCCCTAGCCTCCATATGGCTACCCCCGACGACGGCCTTGGGTGCCGGCATTGCGTCACTTTCGCTGTATGGTGGTCTCCTGCTGTTCAGTGGCTTTCTGCTTTACGACACGCAAAAGATTGTTAAACGGGCGGAAATGCATCCCCTCTATGCTTCCCGTCCTTTCGATCCAGTGAATTCGTGAGTATTTGCCAACTAAAAGGGACATTCACAAAACAAGTAACAAATGAAAACCTTCTCCACCATTTCAGTGCAATTTCAATCTACATGGACACCCTGAATATTTTCATCCGGATCGTCACGATTTTGGCTGGGGGAGGTGGTAATCGGCGCAAGTAAAGGACAAGAACTATAAATATCTTCTATTATAAAGTATTTAAGCTAGCGTAGTTACGGGTTTACTATCTTACAGAGATCAATAGCAAGTCCGATCGATCGAAACGAAACTCCTGAATTATGAATAATTAATCCATTATTGCGTATGAACATTAGCAGAAGAGTGTGAATAAATTAATGTATTGTTGTACTTTGTTTGGTGAATTTCTTTGATAATTTGTGAAAGAACGTGATGGAAAGAATATCTTCCCCTTCACGCCGAACCGATGCAACGATCCATTTGAAACTGACAGCATTACTGGCAGCATCGGATGGCAACCATACTGACAGCCTTTCAGGTAGGATTGGTTGGTGCCAGCGTTTTCCCAGGAGAAAGGGTGCGGTAGTTTGTTTATTCGATGAGCGGCATTTGGTGACCCCAGAAACAACCTGCCGCCGACCAAAAACCCGTAGTAATAGAGGTTACAGTTACACACGGAACACCGGTAGTGAACGTTGTGAGGGTTGAAGCCGAAGAGCAAAGCGAAAGTGGTACAATGGCCGATGTTAAGTCCGAAATCGACAGTGACGCGGAGCAGAACTACTCCCTCAACAGCAATGTGGACCCGAAGAATATGCAGGAATTGACCATCTATGTGAGCGCTCTCTGGGTTGTGCTTCTGGTTCTTCTTCTAATTCGGTTTCTGGTTACGGATTCGCAGGTTCAAAATTTGTTGCAAAACGTGCAGGACAAGTTCCAGAGCATGTCGGATCAAATTATTTCCCGCATCGACGACATGGGCACCAGGATAGACGAACTGGAAAAGAGCATCGCAGATCTTATGCAGCAGGCCGGTGTCGAAGGACAGGATAAGTAGGCCGTTTCACCGACGACGGGGCACTTCCTGCCTAGTTACGAGGCAATCATTCTTCGACCCTTATTCAGCGTAAGTGTGCAGGAGAAACACGTAAAGAATCGTCATGGAAAAATATGATTTAAGCGCGGCGGTAGAATGTAATCGGTAATCGGTTCCAGGTTTGCATTTCTTTTCTCATGAGCAAAGTCCAACGAAATCATCGGAGGAATACTTTTTTTATTGTACACGAATCACACGATTGAATAAATTAATACACCACCTGAATGAGCGGATCCGTCGTTCAAAGCTAAAAGTGTGAGGAATGTACTAAGCCCTTCGTAGTAACCGGCCAGCAATGTAACCCACATATCGAAAGAATGTCGCCATTACTGTGCTTCTTTAGAAGGCTTCGTAGTTCGATATCGATTCAACAACCGCCGTTGCTAGGAAATGTGCGTGAGACATTTTCGACAAAGAGTGAGCAATGATTGATTTCAGTGTCTGTCGGCTGTCCTTTCTCTATGGATTGTAATCTTTAAGTTTAATAATTTTAAACGATGAATCCGCCTGACTCTTTTTCCCACCCTCCAAAGTACCACCGGCCGCCTTGGCCAGCGTCACTGGCGGGTCGGAATCGCCGGTTTCCGTATCGCTGGCCTCACTGTCGTCGTCCTCCTCTTCGGAAGATGTTTTCGATTCCGTCGATACATCGCGTTTCACCGATTCCTGCGTTTGGAAAGAAAGTAACGCACAGATCGTTATGTGGTGCCTTCCGCGGGAAACTGTGGCCGTTAGTCTCATACCAAGGACTCGATCGATTGTTGCACCGCCGATCGGCTGGTTCGCCTGGAAGCATGCTTATGAGCCGCCTGATTCAGTTGCTGCTCACTCGCATGGTCCTGGTCCTGTTCCTGCGATGAGTTGAGCGAGTTAGAGCTAAGGCTTTTGTTCTTGCGTCCAGCCGTGAACCCGGCGATTGTGGCATTCAGCGCCCCCATTGACTGTGATTTAATGCGCTGCAGCAGATATCGATCCGGAAGAGTGTCTCTTTGAAGATACTTTTTAAATTGCTGCAATTTTAAAAGCAAAACGGTAGAAGTAAGGAAACAGTCTTTATGAATTTCTACCCAATCGGTCTCTAGACGGAGCGAAACTATGTTTTGGCCATTATTACCCGATTTTGTCGTTTTAGTTCCTTGTGTACTCCCTACCGTCAGCGATGGTTAGCATTAAGGTACAACAATTATATAAGAACAGAGCGTTTTTTATCGATTCTCGTGTCGCGCTCACCTGATGGTCTTTACTTTCGTCGATGTCGCTAATGTCCTGATACGTGGCCGATAGAACCTCCACCGCTTGGGTGTGCAATTTCATTTCGATCATAACAAAATTGAGCAGTAAGTGCTTCACATCCTTAAGCTTTTGCCTTTCGAACCGTCCCACAAGCGTTTCGATCTCTTTCAGCGACTTCTCAACCTCCAGATTGGATTTGATGATTTCCGTATCGTTGGCAGTCCGCCGGCCTCGACCGTTACGGTTCTTGTTCTGCTCCAGTTGCTTCCGTTTCGTGAGGTCCTTATCGCGGATTTGCAATGCCTCCTTGACGCCCTCCTTGCAATGTTTGCATACGGACTCGTATTGCGCCAATTCGGACACGATTCGCGTTTCCAGTCGCTTCACGCGCCCATCCTGAAAATCTCCGATCAAAGTGATCGCTTTCGCGAGACTTGAGAGCGCATTGGCCAGGGTCGTATTGTACTTCTCGGCATCGCAATATTCCTGCGCGGATGCGGCTAGCTCGTCCGATTTGTCACGAACCCGGGCCAGCTTTCGGGTATACTCGGCAAACGCACCACAAAGCTCGCTGAACTGCTTCTCGACCGTGCCGATCCGATCGAGGATAAACTTGGTTTGTTCTTCACACAACAGGGTCGTTCTATTGCTTCCGCGAAGCATCGTTTAAGTTGGACACAGCACCCAGAGCTAACTCGAACAGTAAGCCTACTACTCGATTTTTGAGCAGCAACGATGCCGCGTGCTTGTTGTGAATTTTACGTTGCTAAGCAACCGATCGACTACGCGTTGCTAGAGTCATCCTGCGGAAGCAAAGGCCGAGTAAAGCCGTTAAAACTGCGATAAAGCGAAATTTGCATTGTGCTGACCATTTATTCGTTTACATCGTAGGAATCTTCCATGTGTAGCTCGGGAATTTCGCTGTTTGCCAGCGCTATCTCTTCACCCATTACCAGGTCGACCGTTTTGGAAATGTTCGTTTCATCCATATCCATGTCGTCCCCGTACGTATCGGTGGACTCGCTGTCCTGCTGCGGTTTCTCGTCCGTCGTCTTCTTGGGGCCGGCCGAAGTGGATGCGGCACTGGCCGTCACCTTCGGGGCCCGTTTCGTGGCGATCATTTTGAGTAGTGCCTCCGCTTCGCGCTTGGTTTCTTCGTAATCGAGGCACTTGTAGGCAAAGTAGATCACTTTGTCAAATTCCTCGTGCTTTTCGTAGTAATTGGCGAGTGTGATGTACGCGTGACACAGGGACGCCTTGTCGGCCACGACCTTTTCGTCCGAGCAAAAGTTCAGGAACGCCGGTATGGCCTTTTCCATTTCGCCCTGCTTTTCGTACAGCTTCGCCAGACTGTACAGTGCCACTCCTTCGATGTCACCGACGTTGTACGCCTTCTGGTAGCACTTGAGCGCATCGGGGATCTTTTCCAGTTTCTCGTACGTTTCCCCCAGCGCCACCAGCATCCGGCTATCGTACGGCCGGAGCGTTTGTGCTGCCTTGTAGTAGTGCAAGCTGTAGAACGGCATCTTCAGTATCTCATACGCTTGTCCCAAGCCGTACCACGCACGAAAGTCCCGTTTGTTGACCTCTGCAATACACGAGGGGGAAATAAGTCCTACAATATCCGGCGGGTCACACATCGTCCGTACTCACCGACCGCTTGGCGGTAGCTTTGAATGGCGGCGTTAGTGTTTTTCATCTCCATAAACTCGTGCCCCATCAGCGTCCAGGCGGACAGGTACCGTGGGTTCAGCTTTAACGCACGCTGGAAGTACATGACCGCCTTATAGTGGTCCGAGCGTATGCTGTAGTAGTTAGCAACGACACAGCACGTCTCGGGGCTGTACTTGTTGATGTCCACCACCTTGTGCGCCAGATGAGACATTTCCGTTTTCATATCCTTCACGAACAGCAGATTGGAGTACGAATCCAGGTTATCCAGCCGGTACGGATCAATCTCTTGCAGGTGCTGGAAGATCTCGATCGATCGGTCCACGTCGCGCTTGTTCGAGTAGGCGATCGCCAGTTGCGTCGGTATGAACACGCATTTGCTGAAACCGATCGTTTGCATGTAGTCGAAAATTTTAATTCCTTCGTCGTTCAGAAACAGCTCGATGTAGGTATAGCCGATGAAGATTTGCTTCATCCAGTGGTTTGGAAGGGCCAGCGTTCGCAGCATACCCTTATCCGTGACCAGCGGGGCCAGCTCTACCCAAGCGCTCCAAAGCGTTGGCACGGCATTGATGGAATCGACAAACACGCGAACGGCCATATCGGTAAGATCGAGCTTCTTCAGTATTACACCGTACAGATACAGGCAATAGCCGTCCAGCTTCTGTTGTCCGTGTTCCGTTCGCAGCGTCGTAAGGAGCTCGGAAAAATCCTTCACATGATTCACGGTGCTCACGACCGAACTGTCGCTCATGTTGTCCAACCGTTTCTTCTCCTTCGATTTGTAGGTTGCGTACATGTGCAGAAACTTCGGCACCGGCGAGCTACTGTTGCGCGTAAAGTAAGCGGACCGATCGTACTCGCGCACATCGAAGTAGCTCTTGGCCAGGGCGTAATCATCGTACTCTTTTGCGGCAATGCCCGTGTGCAGATGTTCGCACTGGCTGCTCTTTACATCGACCTGCGTGTCCGACAGTCCGTGGTTCAGCTCGGCCAACCATTTGGCGCACTGTACCAAACCCCGGTTTTGGCACTCCACAATACCCACGACAATGTCCTGCTTGACCTGGGTCAGCTCCACCGTAAAAGTCTCGTCCATGCCTTTTTGAACAGTGCTGGAAATAATCCGCGCCGCTTGTTGATGGAGTTATTGGAGCGGGAGAAAACCGTAAACAAACGCCGTGCTGTCAGTTAACGGTTTGACACCGGCTTGACAGCCGTGCTGTCAGTTGTGCTGTGAGTTCCGCTTCAACACAATGAATTTGCAACAAAACCTATTGTTTCCCAGGTACTTTGCTGGTGATTATTGGAACATTTTGCAAGAAACATAACTTGATGCACAGCTCTTGTTGCCGAACGGCCAAACAAACATAAGTTTTTTCGCAAAGTGACTAGCAAAAAACGTAAACAAACTGAAACTTCTCACGCACACAAACGCACGAAACGTGCTCATCCTACAGCTGTGATTTTCTTTCCAAAACAAACCACATTAAAGCACTTATCACGTTATCACCGTTTGCGTCCCCGTTGGCGAGATTGTCCGGAACAGTCGGGCCTGAAACGTTCGTCATAGCAGGCGGGGGAACCGTCGAACCTAGGAACATTTTAGTCGTGTGATCGTAGTTCACCGTATTTAAGCAAATTTTAGGTGCCCTGTGACATTCGTTAGGAGACAAAAATCGACCGCAATAAGACCCAATCGATTGGTGGACAGCAAATTTTCATTGGTTCCTTGTGTACGTCCTTCTCCTTCGTACAATGCGATTACCAGTGCTGCTCGTTATCGCACTGCTTCTGGCGTGCCATTGCTCCCTTAGTTCCGGCGTATTTTGGAACCACGGTGGTAAATATTTAAAGGATCTGAAGCGGCTGTTTAAAAAGTATGAACATCTTCTGGACCCAACACGCAAGCTATCGCCCGTTATCTTCGGTAAGTGCGGCGAAATTCCTTTGTCCTCGTAGCGTTTGGGCACAAATGGGCCACACGATGGTTCGATTGGTAGGGAAGGACGGCTTATCAAACGACGGCGACGGGGGGCCGCGCAATAAGCGAGCGCAAAACAAAACAATTTGCGTAAACGGCCAACGCGTGACACATCGCGCGAGCGGAGGGCAAAGTCGCACAGCCTCCTGTTCGGATTGATCAAGATTGTTTGTTTGTCTCTCTCCCCTCAGTGCCCGGAGATGGCGGAAGTCAAATGGACGCCATGCTGAATAAACCAAATAAGGTGTCCTTCTTGTGCCAACGCTCCACCACGACGTTCTACAACATCTGGCTAAACAAGGAACTGCTGGTGCCACTGGTGATCGATTGTTGGATCGACAACGTGCGCCTCGAATATGACAATGTAACCCGTACAACGTGCAACTCACCCGGCGTTGTGACGCGCATACCCGGCTTCGGCCAGTCGGAGACCGTCGAGTGGATTGACCCTTCGCACGCCTCCGTCGGGGCGTACTTTGTCAACATTGCCAACGCGCTGGTGAGCAACGGGTACGTGCGCGATAAATCGATCGTTGGAGCTCCGTACGATTTCCGGAAGGGACCGAGTAAGTTCTGTTTTCACCGCCTTTCGATTGTCTGGGCCCTTAGCGAATCTTTCCACTTCCAACCTTACGACAGATGAGCACAAGGAGTACTTCCTTTCGCTGAAGTTCCTGATCGAGCAGACCTACACTCTGAACGGGGATGTTCCGGTAACGTTCGTCGTGCACAGTATGGGTGCTCCGATGACGCTCCACTTCCTGCAACTGCAAACAGCGGAATGGAAGGCGAAGCACATCCGGAGGGTCATTTCGTTAGCTGGCGCTTGGGCCGGAAGTGTCAAAGCACTGAAAGTGTACGCGATCGGCGATGATCTGGGGGCTTTCGCGTTGAGCGGCAAAGTCATGCGCGCGGAGCAGATCACCAATCCGTCGCTTGCGTGGCTGCTTCCGTCGCCGTTGTTTTGGAAACCGAATGAAGTGCTGGCCCGGACCCAGGGTCGGATCTACACGATGTCCCAGCTGGAAGACTTCTTCAACGATCTGGACTACCCGAACGGGTGGGAAATGCGCAAGGATACGCTGCCGTACACGCTCAACTTCACCGCACCGGGTGTGGAGCTGCACTGTTTCTACGGAACCAAGATCAACACGGTGGAATCGTAAGTCGCGGCACACGATCGGCTTCGAGTTCGGGATGCCCTAATGCCTTATGCTTTTCCACAGTTTGGATTACCAAAAATCGTACGATCTCAGCGGTACGCCGGTGCTGCAGATGGGCGATGGCGACGGAACGGTCAATGTTCGGTCGCTGGAAGCTGCCAAACAGTGGGCCAACCAGCAGCGGCAACCGATCCACCTGAAAGCGTTTCCCGGCGCCGACCATATGAGTATTTTGGCGGATCAAGCCGTGATCGATGCCGTCATCGAGGTGCTACTGTCGGATTAGTACGGCGCGGGAGCAGTCCGAAACCCGACCCCCACTTTCGGGTGATAATTGCAAACCAAAAATATTCTCTCTCTCTCTCTCTCTCTCTCTCTCTCTCTACCCCTTTGGTGACGGACGGGGGCTTTAGGCCGGTGCTTCGTTCTCCGTTTCGAAATCGAAAGCCATATGATTCTCATTAAGTGCGCAATTGCGGCACGACTGTTTGTAGTGAAAATAAAGACAAAAACCTCGCTCAATTGTAACCACCCGTGTGCCGTGTGTTCGTTTAATCGCAGGAAGTCGTTCCGATTGCACAACCAGGTGCTTGCAGGCCTCACGTAACGGTCGATGACGGTTTCCGATCCGATAGCAACTACTATATGACCTTTCGCCGACCAGAACTTCGGCCCCGTGTGGCCGGTGGTAGGACGGAGGACGATGGTAGATTGCAGTTTGCGTAACACGCTCTGACGTTGTCCCAGAGAGGGACCGCGTAGAATGTGGACAGAACGCAGAGCGCAAAATGACCCCTAGCATTTTGGAGAAGGGCATAGGCACCTTTTTGCTTTGAATGTACGCTTCAAAGTAGTTAAAGGTTGGCAGTAAAAGGGCAATTTTTGTCACTCTCCGCCCTAACAGATCAATGTTCGTAATCTACAGAACCCAGTAGGCTACAAAATTCGAATTGGCCTCTTTTTGAGGAAAGTATTAGCCTGGGGAAAAAGGAAACATTTTCTCGGTAGATGGCTTTAGTGATCGATATCTCGTGAAGTATCGATCGTACAGTTTCAAGTTTGGGGCTCGTTTTAAAGCTGATACTTTACACTTAACAAAATGTTTCATTGTTTTTTGTTTGTTCCACTCGTTTGTGAGTTACAGGGTGTGAACAATAGAAGTCCCCTTGGCGAAAATTCTGTACAGTTTACAGTTTTTCTTTCAAACAGGCGAAAATTCAAGCTGGCCGCTGAAATTTTGCATGGCGTTTGTGGTGCCGATACTCTAACAACTAATAATGTGTAATTTTGGTTTCGTTGACCCGTTTCGGTTATTTTTTATGTTAAAGCCTAGGCAGACACGTTATCGAAAATGTCGATAAAGTCACTGAAATAATCAAAGTTGAACGGCATGTTAGTAATCAGAGCATCGGTCAGGAGCTGAAGATAAACTATCACATAGTTTTAAGCCATTTGCGTAAAGCTGGATCCACAAAGAAGCTCGATGTTTCGGTGGCACGTGGCACACCAACTAACACTAAAAAACGTGATGGCTCAAATTTAAATCTGCGTAATTTAGGCCAAACGAAATGAATTCAACCTATTTCTTAAACGGAGGGTACTGGGGATGAGAAATGGAATAGATACGACAATATTGTCTGAAAATGATCGTGGTCTAAGCGTAGTGAGGCAAGTCAACCGGTGGCCAAACTAGAACTAACGGCCAGGATAGTCACACACGCCAGAAAAACCGGTAGCTTGGTTGTGAAGTTTTAATGCATCCGCCGTATAGTCCGGACCTTGCACCAAGCGATTGATACTTTTTCACGAATTACAAAATTTCCTGAGTGATGAAAAATTGAGATCAAAAAAGGATTGTGAAAATGGATTGCTAGAGTTATTCGCCAATAACGATTAAGCCTTCTACAAGAGCGGCATTATGACATTGAGAGGTATTGGAATAGTAATCCGTGATTCGAACTTTATCCAAGTAGCCTATGAGGTGTAGAATAAATTCATTCTTTGATCCATCTTAAATAAAGTGTTGAAATTCACGCAAAAACGTCGACAACAAAAGCAACAAAATTCGAATTGGCCAGGAAATATAACTAGTCCTCTCGATTGTGGTGGCCTCGAGAAGCGAAAATGCTCCTTCCCTATCTCTCTATCACTCCCTCTCGCTCTCTCGGTGCGCTTAACTAGATTGAAGCTTTCCGAGAATTCCTTTTTGGGGCAGCAATTTAAAATGCATACACGTGGTGTGGCGTTCGGGGCAGCACGTGCTCGTGTGGGCCAAATTACATCGCCATTCGCCGTTCGCAAATTCGTGTAATTTTGACTCGTGCCATCACTCTCGTAGGCCTCCGGGGCGGGGAGGACACACCATTTGGCACCAAAAATCGACAAGCCGATGATTAAGGTTCAGTTTGAGAGAGACAATCTGAAACCGTACGGAAATGAGTTCGCTGGTAAACACATTCCAATACACCATACATATCAAGGCCGGGAAGAGCTGCGGTCGTTGGCCGGTGAGGCCACGTGCTCCTCTGGCGGGGTGGTCGTGAAACTCTTAATATGATGCGGGGCGAACCCGGATAGTTACATTACAGCCCATACAGCATCTCGTGGGGCGCGAAATCTTCGCAACGGCGCGCGGATTGGCTGTCATGCGATTGGCCTGGGATTATGCTCGTGGCGTTGGCGGAGAGTTTGATAACCCGATGTCCCGTAGCCACACTGTGTGCTGTGGTGTCTCGCAGAGTTAATGAAGCGGGCAAGTGGCAAGTTTTAGTCTGTGAAACTCTGTAACTGTCAATCGGAATTTTCATTGCCTACGGCAGGTTTTGTTCCCGGGGGTCATTGTGCATAAACATATTAAATAAATTTGTTAATTTAGAGTTAGCCTAGCCAAGGCCGTCCCGCATACGTCTGTTTAGATAGGCGCATGGTAGAACCATCCTTGAGCCTTGAGCCTCTAATGTGCGCATTATCCTGACCGGTACTAAGCGGGAATCACGGGAATCACGTGCAGTAGCTCATTGATTTTCGACCACCTTGGCACGTGGTCGACGGACGCATACTTGACATACTTTCTATTTTATCATCCGCCGATCCATTGCCGATTAGGTTAAACGGCGATGTTGTTTCAGTGTGCTGTCCTCGTTTTCGTTCCACAAACTCAAGCCCGGAGGCTTCATTGAGGGACATTCCCAATGTAGTAGGACGAGCGCCACGTGACGGCCACATCACAACGTCGCACGATTTATCACGTTTTCGTACACTTTAATATTGGCATCTGGTCCTCCGGGGTGTAATTGGGCCCCTGGCCGCACGTTGGGTAGAGAAGCGCCTCGTTTTGCCTTTGCCTCGGACTCATTTCGGAATTCGCGTTTCTTTCGGAGGGACAAACAACGGACACGGATACGGAGTGTTCAGTACGAAATCTCGAATCGTGTATTTCACCAATTTTGCTCGACATTTGATGGACAGGGGACGCAGTATCGCCCCCTGATCCGGTTATTATCTGGTAACAGTTTGATGCTTAGAGGGTAAAACACTTACGTTAGTAATACGAACAGGAAAAGCCCCCCTCGGCGGGGGGGAAATGGAAATAGAAACACAAAAACACACGTTTGGACGAACGAAACCGAACGGAAGGTGGCCTGGGGGGGGTTCTTACAGATATGAAACCATCGGCGGATCAATCAGTCCGCCAAGTTCTTCTCGCTGTCTCTCTCTCACTAGTAATGCTATCAATCACTTGATAATCAATCAATTGTTCCGCGTCGTGTCCGCGGTCGACCACGTGGGACACCAATTAGCAGATTAGATTGGGGAGAGGCTCGTCAGTGGCTGGCACGATTCGTACCTAAGGCCAAGCCCTCTCGTCTCGCCTACGTCTTACAAACTACGTTCTAGTCACTCCCATCCCGAACGATCGATCGATCGATCGTCGTTTATTCTCAACAAAAGTTGATCAAATTGATGAGCGGTTAGAGGCCACGCGAGGCACCTCAGATCTTACGGCTACGGGTATATTAATAAGCTAATTTCTCTCATTCTTCTTCACCGTATAGGCTCCAATAGGCTTCGTTTTCACGCGGCAAATGGTAAATATAATTCAATATTAGTTCCGGTGGCCTCGAGCTGAGTCCTCGAAAAGTGTCTCAATTGTTAACTTCCATTTAGGCTTTCCAGTCATTCAGTGCGGAGTTCCGTTCGCGCTCCGTTTAGAGCAATTTAGCCGCCGCCAATCCGATTCAAATCGGTTCCAACGAATTTCCAAATTTTGGGTCGAAACTTACTCGATACTCACAGCCTTATTTGAATTTTGGGTTATGATGGTTCCTTCGCGCGTCGTCATTCGCTGCACGATCGCCACTAACTCGACTCTTAATCGCGCTCCCGTTTATGGGTTGGTCTTTGTTGAACTTACGAGAACTGCGAGTTTGGCACACCGCGGCCATTTCGCGCATTGTTTACGGGCATTCCGCCTCCGATTTTGCTCTAAAACAAATCATCAGCGCGATCGCGTGTCGATCATGATCGGCACCGGCGCTTAGTTCTAAATTTATGAATGGCCGTTCCGGGGAACCGATATTTGAAACACGCTTGCTTTGCGTGTCGCTGCGAAATGATTGATAGCGAAACAAGCTTTTTGGCCGGTCACATCTCCAGCTCGGGCGTGTGCCAGTGGCAATGAAAACCGAACCGAGAACGAGCGGGTTTAAATTCTCTCATCGGCCCGTATCGTCCATTTTTAGTGTCGAACGCCAAGATGTCAAGATGACGTCCGCGCTCCGAGCGCTTGCGAATCACATTTCCCCCCGATGGACCCGGGCCCGGTGTGACTCACTCTAACTCTGTCTCGCCCGGTGTGGTCGCAAAAATAGGCGCTCACCGAAACAATCGATTCCGTAACAATTAATGACGTCCGAAGCGGCATCGGATTCGATCCCGTCGGTGAGGAGGATTTTGTTATCCGGAAGTGAGGCCAATGTGGGCAGGACGTTCAGATCGCAGATCGCTATGACGCGTGTCATTGCCGGGCCAGAGTTCCGGTGAAGCGAGACCCCGGCTCGCAGGTGCTCGGGAAGATCTATTTATACGGTGAGTCAAAACGGCCGCCGCCTGGCGCGGTCCAACCGGCACATGATAAATGTCTGCCACTGACAGGCCGCAAGCGGCGACCCTCTCTACAGAGAAGGTGTTCCGCTCCGCTTTCCCCGTTCCCGTTTCCCTCTGCGGTTGCGATTTGCAGGATGTGCAATTGCGTCAAAGTCCGGCCGAAGAAAGCTAGGTACGGTGCCCTGTGTGGTCCAGTGCGACTCTCTCGAAAGGTGAGATAGTTTCGCTTTCGGGCACATTCCGATCCAAAGGGAACCGATTGTGGGAACCGTAGGTTCCGATGGTTCCGATGTATTTCCGACACTTGCACCGGAAATAGATCACCGCATTGCGATTTTGGTGTCGATTTCGGTCGGTTACCTGGACGACAAACTATTTCCGAATGCGAAGAGTTGTTTCCGGATCAGTTCCGGATT
Source organism: Anopheles cruzii (assembly GCF_943734635.1). Lineage (NCBI taxonomy): Eukaryota > Metazoa > Arthropoda > Insecta > Diptera > Culicidae > Anopheles > Anopheles cruzii. The sequence goes on from NC_069145.1 coordinate 86,695,739, forward strand.
CAGCTCACCTCAAACCTCTTCTTGTTTTTAGTTCAATCTGGTGACTTACCCAATTGACATATTCAATGCACATATTGTTTGCATACATTAATGCGCCACAACGCACCATTACGGCACCAGACTGTACCCGTTTCGCTTCGGTGCCCCGAGACCGGTCTCGGTTAGTCTCCAACCTGCCTGGCTGGCAACAAAATGCTTCGCGATTAGCGCGCGTGATAATCGCACGGAATTTTCCGCAGGAACCATAGATATGTTTTAAATACCAAACTATCTCCGCGGCTTACCACGGCGGGGGGTGATCACGCGTGACACTAATGAGGCTTGAGGCCGGCTGTCGAGTTGTTATTCAGTTCGTTTCGATTTAAGGCTCTCAGGCCTCTCCCTGTGTCCCGCGAGCCGGGATTACCTGTTCCGCTTCGCTCGGTTCCGACCGGTTTTGATGTGCTTTGATACCGTCTGCTGGCAATTTACTATTTTTATCATTCGGAGAAATCCGCGTCCGTGAAATGACTGGTAATGACCTGGATGGCTTAAGAGAGAGGCTACTCACAACATGTATGTATCGAAACCGGCTTTAGGCTTGTCCTAGTTTTCCAAGCACCCACATAGACCTGACCGAAGGTGACCCTTAGCTAAAACGATAAGGGTGTCCTCGATCTTCGAGAGCGATCAAGGCGTCACAATGTTAGCACAAAACAATACGATAAGGGAGGACATGCAAACGGGGAAGACGGGGACGATTGCACAGCAATCGATCCGTGTAGGATTCTTATAAAATAACACAGTGATCACGTCAACCCGGAACCGACACTAGTTCACTATCATCACAAATTGTTTGCCCTTCTCCGGGTAGCCTGTCTGCGCGATGTCCTCGGGCCCTCCGCTCCATTTACCCGCACTAGTGACAGAGCGCGAATTGGAAGCGATTTAGTTGCTGTCCTCACCCGCGGTTGATGCCGGTCATAGGGAGGCGGTCGCGGTGAAGGCTTGGCGTCGCTTCATGACACGCGACTTGTGGAGCTCCCCCTTGTGGCAAGGTACCACCGTGCCCTGGTTCACGGACGGTTGCCGTGGACCATTGTTTCCAATCAGCGTCCCTGTGGAGAAATAGCAAAAAGGGAGCACAATAGAAACGGCGCCCAAACTATGATGGGACGGGGGGCTTGGCCAGGGCGATACTTACCAAACATTTTGCTGACGGAAAACTTGCGTGGCTTGACGGGGCGGGCGCGTGACTCGGCCAGCAGCCGCTCGAAGGCTTTGTAGAGGGCGGGTGAGTTGTCGGCGACGGACACTTCACAGAAGCCGATCGCGTGGGAAGCGGCCAGCGATGCTCCTTCCGTTTCCTGGACCTGCGCGGAGAGAAAATCGAAACGGAGAGATGTTTATCTGAAGGGGCATGAATCACGCCACGGGCTGATGGTATGTGGGTTAAGTGGTTTCTGATGTTTGTTGCCCCGTACACACATTCCTCAGTTCTCTCCGGGGTTTTGGCGGAGGCGATTAGGCCACACGGCCGCAGGGCGTTTATCAGCGACATTAACCACACGACACGCAGCGGTCATTTTTCTGCGCTTCGCCAATCTATAAGGCCGATCGTCGGCCGGCGCCGCGACCAGTTGGCGTCGACCGATCATCGTCCGACCCCACCCGGGCCAAGGTTAACGAACCTTGTGTGCCAAACGTTGACACAAAACGTTCTTCCTTTCCTACGATATCTTAATCGCCTAAACACGGGGTTGGGTGTCCTTTCGTCGCCGGGCGGCCTTTGGCGTGCCGCGCGGATGTAGGTCAACAAGATAGTCCCCGATGTCACCCGGATCTCTGGATAGTGTTTGGCGGCTTTGGCGTCGCGGCTTACAAGCTTGCCCCGCCGTGGCCCCGCCGTGGCAGCGTAATTAATTTCGATTAGCCACTAACAAGCCGTGCGTCTGACAGCCGTGCTGCGGGGAGGATTGGCCCCTTTTGGCAAAGGTACCTTCCCCGCTAATTGCACGTGCTAATGAGAGTGCAGCCACAAGGCAGGAGGACGCTAATATTACGGTGCGCTGGGTTCGCAATGACAAAAACAGGTGCCCGGTGGCAGACGAAGGTTTCGGCCGTCGCTGCCTCGAAAGAAGGTCAAATCGCCGCAGGAAGATTGTGCCGCTTCGTTCGATCGATTAAGATGTGTCGATGTGCCAGTCAATCCACCTGACAGCGGTCGAGGGGGGAGTCTGGACTAAGGACTCACGTGCCCGTCGCTACGCATGCAATTGCACGCTACTCCGGGCGGTGCTGTGTTTAAAGTCTTTTCGATCGTCCGGTGATCGATCGGTGAACGGCGATCCGGCGGAGTGCCTCGGAGTGCTGACCAGAGCGCGTTTCGGAGGGAGTTCTTGCCGATTGGGGTATTTTTAGCGAAACCGCACCCCGCAAGAGAGCAAACGTAAAAAAAACAGAACGCACGAGAAACGGGATAAATTTTAATCAAAAATCGGAACTCGGAGCGCAGCTCGAAAATCGAACTCACAGTTCGACCACTCGTCGACCACTTTGATTTGTGGTGATAATTGATTTATTTGGGAGCTGGACCCGCAGGAGGGGCACCGGTTGTGGCAAACAAAGGACCACGGACAGTGGCCGTGGTGAGCCGTGGTGGATGTTATCAGCAGTCGCTTTAATGGATTCGTATTCGGTGGAGACGCCTGGTGGTCGGTGGCAAAACACATAATAGCCACCCGTCAGACACAGCACACTTGGATCCCGTTGCCATGGTAACTATGGGAAGAGTGGAATTTACTTTCCTGTTTCATATGGTTCTTTGTGAGGTGTCTGAATTTCGACACTCGCCAACCGTTATGCTATCGGACCAAATGCCGGGTGAAGAATGTGAGCAGACGGACGGAACACATTCCACCGGTTTGGGAGTCTGGGCTGGAGAGAGAAGCGAAGAGCAACGGTTACAATATCCTCGGTTTTCCATCCAATTTCACGTTCCGCTCTACTTCGCACCGAGCGCACCGTCGGTGGAAGCGAGCATTGAAAAATGAAACTTCCACGGCGGCGGCGTGTGGGTGGCAGGGCTGACATTTGCAGACAGCGTGAAAGATGAAAGCGAAACCTACTTTCGACTTAATTATGCATTCGGTCCGACGGGCCGAATGGCCCAGGGTTGACCCAGTTTGTTGGTGCTCGGGCTAATCGAAGGCTACAGAAGGGGATCTTGATCTGCTTTATCATTTTCACCGGGTCGAACGGTTTCGGTAGAACGTTGACATTTCATTTCGGGGTTTCCGGCAAACTCTGGCCGCCTGATAGTGTTCCCGGAACGAGAAAGGATGCCCAAGCAACAGGTGGGCAGCTACCGGCGTCCCACGAGCCACGCGCAACAACCCTTACCCGGCCACAGCTGGTCGTTTATCGGCATGCGTTCCAAAGGGTAGCCCACCTACGGGAAAGGGGGCGCATGACTGGGCACGGCACTCGGATACACAGCCCATCGGGTGGGGACTTCCCCGGTGGCAAGTCAAGTGGGTTCATTGGCATGTTCGCAAACTTACCTCTCGCAAGTGATCCAGATCGAGCTTGTTGCCGACCAGGTAGGCCGAGGGCGCGTTCTGCAGCTGGCGCAGTTCGGCCAGCGATCGCTTGGCGTACTCGTAGCTGGTCCGCTCGGTAATACTGTACACGATAAGGCAAGCGTCGGCCCACTGGATCTGCTCGACCGGGAAACCGTTGTCGTTCTCGGCCGATATGTCGACGATTTCCACGTCCAGCACGCCACTGTCCAGCGTCACGGTCTGTTTGTAGAGAAGGTCGGTGTTCGAACTGTACTCTCCTATGAACCGTCGTGTTAAATAGCGAACGGTGAGGGCTGTGAAAGGGACGAGAGAAGGGAGAGAACATTAAAACATGTCGCAAATGGAAATGGCCACCCTTGAGCAGGCACTTCCTCTTCCTTGTTATTCGTTAAAAATCGTTAAGACCGGGTCATTCGGTAACAGTCATCATCCGGTAGGACCTTCGTCATCCAGCGGCGCTAACGGTACACGTGCCGTGTGTGGTGTCCAGCTTCGAGCGACATGTGGCAGACACGAGGTACGCCCGAGTGTCCCTGCACGCGCGCAGCTGGAAGTGACCAGCGCCCTACCAGAGGATGGTGCCCGCGAAAGTTAGAAAGCGAGCGCCAATGTTGTTGACGGGACGGCCTTCTGCAGTTAACGGTCTCGACTCGTACCTCGAGCGGACCACTTTACGCTCGACCGAACCGTCTCTTGTTACGGACTGCAATAAGACCACAGAATCGGTGTCGGGCGCTTTTTGATGGTCCTTTCCGCGTTTCTTCCTAATGAATGACCCACATTAGAGAGGCGAGGTCGGAGCTCGTATTAGCGGAGTCGTTTCGTTTCCTTAACCTCAATATTTGCAGCGACCCACGGGTGCCTTTGGGTGACGTCTTTCTCGACGTCACCGCAGACGGCAACATGTCTTCAGCGCTCAGCTTCAAACGCGCGTTATTTGGAAGTGATGAAAATTTTTCAATTTCCACCCAAGCTTCAGGGACACGCGGAAGCGACCTACGCTAATGGCCACTCGTGCATCGGCCTGTTTTATGACCGCAAAACCGCAAAAAAAACCGCCGATGAGTGAGGGAAATACACTGGTGGATCTAGGTCAAAGACGTCGATATCCATCACGAGCCGGTCACCACCAGTTGCACCCGCGGAGGCTCGTTTCGGATCGGCCATGGTCAACCGTGCAACCGTGGCCGCAAGGGGTTAATTGATAAATATGACCCCTCTTTCACCAAAAGAAAACAAACTTCAAGCGAATGCGTCAAACGTTTGCCATGTCTACTATGTTTGCAATCCATTTTCCGACGCCGCACACCGGACGAAGTCGATCAATCGATCACCGCACACTCTGATCCCGGGCTCACCGACTGTCACCGAATGGAGCTGTCAATCAGCGTAGGTAGGGCCTCCGAGATCCGGGATCCGTCCCGCGGCGCACGCAATTATTGAGGTCAACGGCCGCCCGCCCGGTCCTCGACTTGTCAACAGGAGGCCGGACCCAGCCGGACAGCGGGAGTGTCGAAGATAAATGATGCACAGAACGCCGACGCCGGTGTTCAAAGTGTTCGACCGAGCGGAAAACAATCAAACAGCCAACATTCTGAGTGACCACCGGGCGGTGGGCGGTTTCCGTAAACGACGGGTCAAACGGTCACAGGTGAGTATGCGGCACCCAATCGGACCCAGGATGCCCTTGTCCGCTTGCTCCATGCTCTTATTAAATCATGCTAATGGCCGCTTAAACGCTGGTGCGGGACTCGCCAGGATGTCAACCACGGACCGGTTTCTTGGCCACGCGACAGTGATGCTTTTAACCATCGTCCTCTCATCATCGTCAGTTTCCGGGCCACCGGTCCGTTACTGTATCGTTTTTCTAGCACACAAAGAAACATGGCATAGGCGGTCCGGGCCCCTTACATCCGGGCTGGTCGACCAGAACAGGCCATTTCCTGCCTCCATGTGGAGGGCGCCCCTAATGGCGCCGTACATCGGTGGCCCCCCCGGAACGATGGCTTTTAAATGACGGCCGGATACCAGTGTTACAAGTGTTGGCGCCCTCCCTCCGGAGTCGGTTGATTGAGTTGTTTAATCAATCTTTGATCTAAAGTAACGTCGAGCGTCACTTGTTTCTCGTCGAGCGTGACACAACAGAACGAAGGAAGGCCGTGTGCCGATTCCGGCAAGGATTTATAAATCAGTTTCCGAGAAGGAAAACGTTTCCCATGGGAGCTATTCGGTGACTTTGTATTGCACCGCGTTAGGTGCGATCGCAAACGATCGTCAACGGGCACTAGTGTCGTCAAACGGAGGTTGACGAATGACGGAACTCTAGAAAGTATCAATTTTCTTCCAACCACTGGCCTCTGGCCCTTGCTCCTGCCAGGTGTGAAAAGCATCCCGTCAGTTGCGTCGCGTAAGCAGTCCGGTTAGTGCACCCGGTGGCCCCGGTAAGTCCGATAAACTGTGCACACACTCTGGGAAGGTAAACAAACGGCCGTTGCAATTCACATTTGCCGTTTTGCCGATCATCTTCGTTTAGAGCACCTGAACCGGTTTTTGACGGACTCCCGTTGCTTTCCTGAGGCGTTGCAATGAACTTTACGGGTCATTTGTCTTCCACGGCAGGTGCTCCCGATCCCGACGGTTGGTGTCGATGAATGAATCCGGTTTCGGACCTTTGGCGAGATACTATTTATTTTCTTTTTTCCCCGGTGCCATCCGCCGAGTGGCAAGGTATTGGCAACGGGCAAGAAGTGAAGGGCCGTCATGGCTGACGAAGGGGCACAGAGTTTGTTTATACTCACACTCCGCCCGTCCGCTTGTCCGTCGGTCAAGCAAACAAAGATGAAAGCCACTGGGACGTGAGATGAGTTGGAGCGGACGTTCCGGTTCACGATCCGCTTGAAAATAAAATACTAACCCGGCAGCCCGAGGATGCGATCTTCGGGGAGCCGCAATTCGATCAGTAATCAGCGGCCCGTGGATTGTGCGATGAAAAAGTGTTCCCGTAATTGAACGAAAGAAAAACAAATCGATCAACATTTGGCAAATCTTCAGCTTCAGGAGCCCCGACACCGAGTGCGGGTATGAGTTCTTTATCCCTCTTTTTTGGCACCGAACCGCGGCACCGGTTCCGTTGAGTGACAGTTTCATAATCGCTTAAAATGGCCGACAAAAATGATGGCGTTTTGAAACGGTGTGGCGTCGAGTTTCTACCCTCGGGGCGAAGCGAACTGCCAAGTTCTGGGTCCCGTTTGAGGGATTGCCACAATTGCGAATGCGAACGGTCGCCGCCGCCGTTTCGTGTGACTCATCTACTCCCGGGGGTGGCCGTGTTAAGATCTGAGTTCGCGCGCGCGCGCGTCCGAGAGAGAGTGAAATGTTTTAATTACAGCGCAACGAGAACGAGCTGAATGGACCCCGTAGGCGTTGGCCGGTGGCAAGTTTTTACGGCCACAACCGCCAAATCGAACCCCCTGAACCGCGCATTTGCGCTAAAGAGATCTGCCTTTTCGTGTCAATAAATAGCACGATTCACCGATTTGCACGCTTCGAACCCGATTCAAATACACCAGGGAAGCACCAGTGAATCGCACATGTGGCCGTTTTGCGTGCTGACCGATTGTTTAAAGTCGAGCGAATTGAAAAGAAATCGAACGATGCTCAACGTTGAACGCGGTGGCCACTTACAGACCGAGCGAGTTAGTCCAGCGTGGGATTGAAGCGGTGGAGAAAGTTCACGGCAAATCATTCGAAGGAAAAACAACTCATCGTGGGCCACTGAAAGTTCCTCCTCCTAGTGCCATTGTTTATTATCAAACAATGAAGCTGCTCCACCGGGACTAGAGGGTGGCGCAGATGCAAATATTGCGTTTATTTTCCACTCCCCCGCGGGAAACATGGATCCCTTTTTTGTGGTCGGCAACAAGCGCTCTCGATGAGCGCACTTCAAGGCCGCAAGTATTTGATCATGTGCGGAGTGCCCAACCACGGCCCACATCCGTTCTTTCCTGGTACGAATAACATGGCCTCGGAGCAGCGAAAAACAAAAGGATAAATGGGTAAAGGGGGCCTTTTTCCCGGACTCACCAGATTTTCCAACATTGACATTGCCGAGCACCGCTATCCGCACACGTGGCACGTTCGTTTTTTCTTCCGTCTTCATCTTCTGTGTGTGCGCCGGATGTTAACTGGAAGTGAAAGAAGAAACATGATTTAATGATCTTACCGCGATGAACAGAGGTGCATCAAAGAAGCCACATGAAGGCGAACTGTCAGACTGCTGATCAGAGCAGGCTACGGGCGTTGGGCGTGCAACTTTTCATCTCGCCCCAAGCTATTCATCGAAACGTGTCTGTTAAATTTATTCACTTGAGTCAACGACAAACGAAAAACCCTTTTTGTAGAACCTCTTTTATTATTCAGTAATTTGATGAGGAGCTCAAAAATTATAAGTGTTTCTTTCTCCACTGTCTGCCGCGAACTGCCCGTTTCTCGCTTTTCCATCTTCTCTAAGGATACTAGATGTGCGTTCGTCGTTCTAGCTATAGTTTCTAATAAGGTCCGCCAGGTGCGCTGGTGCCGGCGGCTAGGATATCTGTTTTTACGCAACAGTGTCTTTTCACTGTCATCGTTTAAATCGTCCGAACAACCGAAGAATCTGTTTCACGGGTATTTCGCGTCCCCTTCCCAGGAAGGGATTGTGCCGGGCACAAGTGGCACGTTTTTTCTGCACGTAGCAAACGTACGATTCCAGGCAATCAGTAGCGGAACTTGGCTTATCGATTAGCCTGTTTTCTTTTCACAAATTTTTTAGGTCAAACTTTAGGTTCGATGGAGGCGCCTGGTGTTTGCAGCTTTCGAGTAAAACCAATGAAAATATCATTAAATTGGAGAATTCCACTAACGTCACTGAGTGCCGTCTTCGGCTCTGAAACAACCTCTCTTATCGTCTTACCACAACTCTCCATTATCAGTCGCTAGTGTATCTGCGATAACTGCGCGTCGCCAGCAGCTCGGGCACGAGTAGAAAAATCCCAAGGCAGTGTAATGGGGCCACCGCACAGCTATGTCACGTGCCCCGGCCCGTAGAGGCGCTCATCTTTCGCCAATGGGCGAGAATTGACTGTGCAGCGAGATGCGTTCGCAAAACGTGCTCGCATTGTTTTCGGCCGTCGAGCGGGTTGGCGACAAATTCCTCTAATCCTCCCAGGGACTGACTGACATTCGCCAGAGGCAGGCCGTATGCTGATTGGCCATCGGTCACGTAACACGAGCCCCATCGATAGGCAATTCCTATGAACGTCATCAACAAATTTGTGGAGATACCATTCTCGGGGCTTCACGAGGAAGCGGTCGAGGAAGCGATTTTGTGGCCATAATTCGCAAGGGGTGGATGTTTTGCCGTGCATCGCAGTTTACGGGGCAGTTTAAACCGGATCGCGAATGTTTTGATTCATCCCGGTCCGATGCTTCTCAGAGAGTCATTTCCCGGGAACTTTCCCCAATCGTGCCGTTGTTGACTGCGCGCGGCGCTTCCGTCATCGGCTGGTTAGTAAATTATATTAGAAAGATTAAGAGCCGGCGCGTTAACATGTCCGAACCTGCGACGCAATTGTGGGATAACCGCGTGTCCACCCTTGGGTCGGTTCGGCGGAAAATTGTCATCGCATCGGAAGGCGCGTCAACGCGTGACGTGGTGATGTTTTCACGCCACTTTTTTCCTTCATCCGTTGGCTCGTTGCGGGCAAAATTTATGCGAATCCCCAAACATAAACAAACGAGGAACATTCGAAACAACATTTCGTCCGGTTTTTGTGTCGCCTGCATTGGGTTTGGCCGGCGTGGGCAAAATTTGTTCGTAGATCGCGCAATCGGGAAGCATTGTGGGAACATCACCGAGTCAGACTGTGTCACTGTGAATGGCGGCAGGTCCTAAGAGCGGTTGATGAAGTTATATTTATCCGTCGGGCAAAAATGCCACGCGTTTGGGAGTATTTTTATTTTAAGCGTAACAAGCGCCTCGGGACCGAGATGGAATTGGCATGCAATGGACCCTCCAGTTCCTCCATTAAATCATTATTCTAAACTGCAGAACTACGGCCTGTCAACGACCTCATAATTTGATTTTTTCGTTGCTCCAGCTCCAATGAAATCGATTCCATCCAGTCCTAGTGCCGGACATGCCGGAGCGATGTTTAACCAAATTGATAGCTTTGCGGCCATTCGCGGGCATTCCCGCGGGTAGAACAGGAAACCCCCAGTTTGGCAGTTAACCTAGTTTCGGGGGGTTTTTGGCAACATTTCAACACTTTTACGGTGGAGCGCTTGTCATCGGGAGTATGTTTTATGGCAAACTTTGCTACATTCTAACGCGGTTTGGCACCGCGCGCGGAGGAGCACACACAGTTTATTGCCCTCCGGGACAGTCCGGGTTTGAAAGTGTGGAAAAATCATATGATATCATTCGGGACGCGCACTATCATTGCCACCACCGAAAAAATGCTGGGCCTGAGCCGTAAATTCGATGCTTAAAAATACTTTTTCCCACCCAGAAAACCGGTCCCCGCGGTGATCCGCGGCGATAGTTCGTTCGCCGTCGCGAGTTGATTATTTTTAAAAGGCACTGCGCACATCTGTGCGCGATGCAGGCCCTTCCGTTCTGCGCTGCGCTGCGCCGCGCCCTCTCCTACGTGCTGGTGCAGTTCTTAAGGTGAATCGGATCGAACAGAGAGAGAGCGTTCCATTAATAATTCCCCAAAACCGATCGTTCATCGGTCGAGGGCGACAATTTATTGTATCGCCTGGTGGTGTCTGCCGGAAGAGGCCGAACCGAGCACCAGGCTATAGTGCAATTTACTGCACCAGCAACGAAGGAATGGCCACGGTGATTTGTCATCTGTCGCTTTGTTGCATCCTTTCGTGTGGTTGTGGACCCCCGTTTTAATGGGACTCATTTGTCATCGAGTCAACGCCGGTTAAGTGCGCACGATTAAATTAACACTACAACGACCACACACACACGCACATGCAGGCGAGGCGAGGTGGCCACACGCTGAATCCCACGCTGAAGCAATAGTAGGAATTTATGGATTATGGAGCGCTTGTTTTGGTTTCGGTTCTATTTTTTCCCCGTTTCCCCCGTTTATGATGGAAATTTCCCTTTCCGAGTGGCGGCGGTCCGGTGGCGACGATTTGTACTCTCGAGTGTGTCATCTGGCGCCAGCCCGCGCACTCTCTCGCTCTGGCGGTGTCCCTGTCCCCCCTTCGGCTGCAGCAGGTGAGCCCCTCAACACTCATCTTATACGCATTCGCGACGTACGCGACACTTGGCACCTGCGAGGGGGAGGCCCTGCGACGACGACGGGGAAAAGAATTTCGTCACATCGCGCCGGCGACAATCTGGCGACGCACACACACACACAGACGGACGAAATGATGATCATCTCGTGGCGTGAAGTGAAATACGAGTCGCGACACCAATAACCGGCACCGGCACACCATTTTGTGGCCCTCCAACTACTGCTGTGGCCACCGCCTAGACACGGCGAGACACTCGGCCGTGCCGTTAAGCCATCGCCCGTCATCAGGATCTAGTCCCATCGGCCAGCGATCATCGTTACGCGGACATTTTTTCGGTCCTTGATTGAGGTGGCCCACATTCGACCGAAAGTTGCATTCATCTTTCTATCTGTTTTTGGAGCTGCTCCTCCTGCTGGCCATGGAAAACTACTAAAAGGACTAGCAGGAACTAGCAAAACAGTCCCTTCGTCCTCCGCTGTGAACACAACAAACGGACGGACACGGACAGTGTTTACAACACTGTGGGGTGACCGTAGGGGCCAAGGTTCACCACACCCCCATCGGCTGGATTATCTCATCACGATGTCCGCCCCAATGGTCCGACCCACTGCGGCGGCTGCTACTTGGTGAATCGATTGTCAAGGTGATGTGTCCGGCGAAGGACACACACATAGTGGTAGCAATTTTGGACCACGGTGATGTGGCCATCAGCAGCAGGGGATGTTTATTGTCTTTCGAGCTCGGTCGAGTCACCTTGGTGTTCCAGGTGAGACTCAGTGGCCACGCAGCAGCGATGGGATAAAAGGTTTTACGACTTTGCCCTACTTTCCGAGTGGCTAGTTTTTCCGAATAATTCTTATGCAGGACACGAACTCGGACTAATAAATACCATTAGGGCAGGATGAAGGACGAGTGCGAAGATTTACAACGCATCAAAGCGGGGCGGACTCGGCCAGCATAAAACTGGAATGTAGAATCTATGGTTATAATCATAGCGTGCGATTTATTGCTCTGCCTAATCCAGGAGAGCCAGAGAGTGATCACTTCAACACACACACCTAAACATGTGAGTGCGGCATTGGCCATTAAGATGATCCTCTTTCTGGAAGCGACTGTCACCCACCCTTAATCTGGCCACGCGGGACGCGATGATGCTGTTATGCTAACGCTTTGCCTATACGCGCCGCTGATCTCCGTATTGTGTGGCCAGCGCAAGATGCGGAACACCGGACGAGCACCGGAAAGCTGGTTCCATAATTTATGATTGAGTTTATTTGTTTTCGAAGCGCAACCCTCGCAACGGAACTGAACTTGTTTGGAGGTTTGGCCACGGGAAAACAACAACGATTCTGTGCTGATGGAGGGGGCACATTTGTCGATCGCCAGCGCATGCCCCACGATCGATTTGATATTGATCGATCTGTTGATATTTTTGCTTATACTATTTTCATAGGAAATCAAATTATCACCTTAGCGATCGGAATGAATGGGGATTGAATTGAATGAAAAAGAAATTAAAAATGTGTTCCGCGACCGTCTGAGTCATTTGCGGACTTGTTCGGTATCCATCCGACATCCGATCCGACTTCATAACATCCGATGTTCACGAAGAGCGCCCCTTGTTAATTGTCCTTATTTGGCCAGAGAAATTCCAGCCCCCGCGTGCGAACGCACACACAACGCGGTTGTGGGAAAACGGAACAAAAATCATCCGGCCAGCCGCATCTCACTCTCCGGCCAGCTCCGAATCCGCTCGTAATCGGGAGAAGTAAACATCCGCACCGGTTTGCACCATGAGGAACTGACATTAGGCCGCTGTTTTACGGTTGTTTACCGCCACCGCCATCCGGATTGCGGAATGAATGAAACTTCTTCGCGGGGTCCGAGATTCGGGAGGAAGCACCAGGAAATGGAAGCCCCGAGGGGGCTGGACACGGTTTTCCCGTAGCCTTTTTCATCCAAAACCATTTGACCTTCAAAAAGGCCTCATATGAGTCTGTCTGAGAGTGTGCCAAGTCGGACGTGTGCTGGACTCGTGAAAGCCTCCGGAATGTTTCTCGTGGCGCTGAGATTAGAACCCGCTGGCGCCCGCTCTGGGACTCTATTTTTACGCCCGGGAAAGGAATTTATGAATCTTTGCCGTCCCAGTCCAGAGCATTGCCGAGCAGTCCTCGCCCCTATCGTGCTCATCATCATCGTCAGCCCGTCAGCCGCAGCATCGGCATCATCGTCCATCATGGCGTGCCTAGTGGTGCGTTGCAGTCCAATGTGTCGTTCTGTGAGTCGAAAATAGAATCTCTGGTCCGACACGCCGTCGCTCGTGGTATGCACCCGTACGTGTCTCGTTGTGTGCGTGGCAACGAGGAGCGCGCGATACGCACTTATGCGCTGTGAAGCCGCCCAATTGCTACCGGGGTGCAGTTGGAATGCAGCCGAAAGGAAAGCGAAAAAATGCAACGTTGTCCCCAAAGTTGTTGCGGCTCCCGGTGTCGCTCTGCCGGTTTGTCGTGCTACGTGTTCAAGGAAAAATTCGCATAAAGACACGAACAATCCACTCGTCGGGACTGCGACGCATTCCAAATTCATTTCACGGCGCAAAGAGAACAGTAAAAGGTGAACGAAGATTGTTTGCCGTGTTCCGCGGGATTTGGGATTCCGCATTTAGATGGCCGGTTGTCGATACACCCGAGAGCTGAAACACGGACTCGATCGGACCACTTCACGGACATCCATATATTCTTGGTTTGCTCGCCTCAGATTACATCGCGCTCCGGATCTTCATGCATGAAGGACCGAAGCACGTGAAGGCCAACGTAATGAGTGGAGCGGAAAAGAAGGTTTAATTCGTTTCAACATTTCAACAATTCACCGTCGATCAACTGCGGACACGCAGCTCTAAAATAAGGTTCATTATCTCTAAAACCATCGTTGCTACATTCCATCGACTAAACTGCTTGATGCTGCTTCGGTTCTCGGCTCATCTGCGGCCAGTAAATCAAATTCCCCGCGGACTGTTCGATCCTCGGCCGTGCGCTCGATTCTGGGTCGGAACGATAAATTCCCTGACGATAACGAGCATCAAGCGACGAGCTGGCGAGCCGTCTTTGCAGCGGCAGCAGCTGTTCCGTTTGCGGTTACTTTTGAGCCGCGCGTGGATTACCCAATCGACCACAAAAAGCTAGAGCGTGCGTCTAAAATATGCTGCTTCGGTTTCGAAGTCACCCTCTGCCACTGTGGCTGACCAACCCCCGACTTGATCGCCTTTCAACGGCGGCGGCGTTCACCCACCGGGCCACAAAAGTGTTTACAAACAATCCGCCGCACGGTGGTCGGCGGTCCGATCCGGCAATCCGTCCGAACCGAAGTGGCCTAGCCCTTCGGATGCCCCCTCGCTCGGTGTTGGAAGTGGACCATTTTCGATGGAGGCGCCTGGCAAGCCGTAGCCGACGATGCAGTTGCCCTCGTTCTCGTGAAGGAATGTGGATTTTCGCAATTATTATTTATCTACAGATAGGCGCCCCCGTGCGGTTTCAAGTGACTCATCGGTAGTCAAAACACTCTGGCCAGTCTGCCTCTGTGTGTTGCGACAAAGCACCGCAACGGCGGTTAAAGTGGACCTGGGCCACTGAGAAACCGGTGCATTTTTCGACCACCTCTCCAAAAACAGTTGGCCAACCGTTGGCTCGCCATTAGCATCATTCCGGTGTTGATTCGGAAAGAAAATATTAACCCCTATCTGGGTCCGCACCACACTTTCTGGGACCCACCCGCCGGTGGTTTGTTGAGTCGCTGCGGATCCGATCTCAATCTCCGAGGATGGATTGTTATGCAAACGGACGCGTAATGGACAGCGGTCTCGAGTGGATGATTTATGTCCCTCGAGGTGCCTCGCAAACATCACGCAATCCGCCGTCGATCGACGAGTCGCCCTGTCGCCGGCAACATAAATTAGTGACCCTAATGGGGGCGCTTGGTTGTTGAGTTGAGAAAACACTGCAACGAACACCGTGATGGTCCCTGGTGTGATTAAAAATTTCACACGTCCCTTTCCATGCCGACACGTGGGATCTGACCTTGACATTTGGCTCACACAAGACACGACCCGGATCTGTCGGGTCGGGTGGAACATCCCACATTGGATCCGCAGAGGTTGACTCCCCGGTACGTGTGGAGCATTAGTCTTTGTTGGTATTTATTTATTATTTTTCCAACTCTCAATGCACCGCAACGATGCATTGCTTTTAGTGCAGTTTCGGTTCAAAAAACGCATACTCGTGAAATATGACGAACGGCAAGTGGCAAGTGCCAATATGGTTTTGGCCTGAGCCGTAAATTTCGAATCCCTTGCTCCATTGAACCACGGAACGGCACACGTTCCTCGGTCGATGGACGCATTAGGGGAGAGTGACTCAGCAGCGGTTTCATTCATATGCAAAATGCAACCAATACCTGAGGAAACGGGCCGAAGACCCCGGCGATTTATGTTAACAGTTAATAGAACATGCGTTAGCGAGATGGAAGCCTCGTGCCGGCCAAAGCAATTTAATTAACCTTTAGAATATCTGCCCACGTCAACCGGCCTCATTCTTTGCGGAAAGAGCTATTCAAACAAGGGGGATCTTCTTACCTTCTGGGTATCGCCTCCTATCAGACCTCCTTTGTGATCTCCGTTGAGAACTCTTAGCACTCGTACGGCCTTTCTTCTCTTTAGAAAATGCCACCGAACTAAACTATGCAGAAGCTGGCCAGCTACAAGGCAGCACTTCAATCAGTTTCCTGTAGTTGATGTTTCGGTTTAACCAGCGTTCGGTTCGGCTTAAATTTGTTGAACAACTCAACACAGTCCTCACAGATAATTTCGAACTCCTTCAGGATTTCCTGTTTTCAACAAACTATTCCAAATCCGTCATTCCGGCTCCGTTAGCCTTACACATGTTTCTGCCGTACTGTGACACTACGGGGACACTAACGTTTGATCATTGGTCTGTTTTTTCAATGGAAAAGTTTGACCACACACTTCACTTTGTATGCACCACACATTCTTCAGATCTTCCCTTCACCACCCCGCATTTATGCGGCTGCCGCCGGCTGAGTGCAATCCGATAAATCTGACGTCAGTAGAGACTAACTGATGAAGGAACACACGTCACGGCACCGTTACAGTTTACAGCGCGTACTAAGATGACTGGTTCACTGGGTTGATGGGTTTACTACCGTACCGGAAGAGCTACTCTGAGCGACTGAAACCACCTCACGGGATGCACTTACATTTATAGAAACTGAACGAGAGAAAAGCCCCGCTCGAGAGCGGAGCACAATCAGGGCTGCCTTTGATGGGCTGCTGTCCGCAACAGATACGACGACGCGAAGAGTGGAAAATGGCCCAACAGAGAGAGAGAGAGCGAGAGAGAGATGAAGCAGCCCGGTTTGTTTTCCCTGAGAGGATATTTATTATAGCGATTGCTATAAAATCCAACGACTGTATTTGAAAGGAAGCAGCAAAACAGTTCGACAATTGGAAGACGTTGTCCTTGATCGATTATGAATCATCTGTAGATCGCATTTGAGGCAAATTGACAGACTCTCCTGTCCGGCGTACTGCAATGCATTCCTGTTTCATTACGAACTTGAAACATAGTCATCAAAAATTTCCATTCGTTCCCGTCACAGTTTCTCTAAGCGCCCCCAGCGCAGGAATGTCACTGATAGCCAGCGCAAACATGCTATCAAAACACACAGCCGTTCCGTCCGACGGGTATTCACGGTGCACGCGACTAACAAAGCGATAGTGCATCCAACGATACAGGCAACCGGGCAGATGCAGTCCTAAACAAGAGGTGCACGATCACGGGGATGATATCAAAGATCTGTTATCGCTGGATGCCACAGTGCCGAGCGGTGCCCTTGAGACTGGCTCAAGCGGCAGATGTTACGAACTGGTTAAAGGTTGCTACATCAAATAATGCTTCTTTCGCCTACAAATGTCTTCTTATGGGACGCGTGTGTGCGCGCAGCTAGAAAACAGCCGGAAAAGGAAGTCGTTACTAGGCGACCGATCATAAAAACACAGGATTGTCTGTAGAATAATAAGTAAATCTTTGGCACCGTTTTGCAACTGCGATGATTGAACGATATGTGGTGACGCCGTGCAACGAAAAAGAACCACTTCCGAATCAAAACGTTGATTCGAGCACTTTTATGATATGGCACTGAACTTGTGTGCCTGGCCATCAATGCGTGAAGGTCATAAATGTTGTTCCCCTGTGGCAATGTTGCCGACACCCGGTCTTTGATCGATTACTTATTACAACTGTTGCCAGGTTCATTCAACTTGCCAACGAGTGCCATTTGGCGCGAGGGAATGAATGGAGCAAAACTTCCAATTATTGCTTGTGTAAACACAATGGTTCCCGAGGAAATCGGATACGAACTTCGCTTTCGACTCGCTGCACGTAATCCTTCAATTACTTACCTTGCGAACCTTCATAAGCAAAGGATAATGTAAATACACCCATCGAGACGCTAATTGTTCCCTTTAACAATGAAGGCAGATGTTTGAGCTCAGTGGGGCTGTGAGCAGGGCTTCAAAACGACCCATGTCCAGAGAAAGTTGATACAATGCAAAAGTTATTGACAGATGCATTATTGCTACCAACCGACGATCGTCTTATTCAAAGTTTATCACTTTGGCGCCTACCAACCAATTGATCGCCAGCTGCCCGGACGAAATGAACATTGACCGTTATGACCGCTCCCTCTTCCGCCTGCGTGCATCGAATGGGTCATTCGGAAGGTACTCGCCCCAGCTGGGCATCGAGTCACGCAATGCTGCATGTAGCACGCCGTTCCCAGTCAATTTTCTCCCGGGTCACCATCGGAAGATTCTTCGGAAGGCATTCGAAGTCACGTATTGGTTCCAAAACGTAAACAATCCAGGTCGACCACTTCGCGACGACGAAACCATTGAACTGTACGAGGTAAAGAGGAAACACGGGTTGAAAGGACTCACTTCGAAAGTGGGAGAGCATGTTTCTTGTTTTCTTTCTCCCCACAATGGTCGATTTTGTCCCTAAAGAAGGCATAAGATGCTAAATAATTTTTCAAAAAAGCCGGTTTTCCCGAATGGGCCTTAAGTTTTCTCGGAAGTAAAACATTTTCGGGCAACAATGCAATTAGTGAGTAGATGGAACTAAAACCGGACCGATTGTTTGACCCCTCAACCACCGTCCTAATGTTATGACTCACCACCGTGACCCGGATCGCTGAGTTTGTGGAACATGCGTTTCTAAATGACTTCATCAATCGTTCAGGCAAAAACGATGGTCATCTTTTGATGGGGTGTTAATATTTAGACGATTGGTTCGGTTCGTGTGTAGGACAACAACACGCGTGTTTGATCGGTTTCTACGGATCGATTCAGGCTGGAATGTAACCCAAAAAGCCGCATCAACTGGAGCGTTCTGCGCTGCGCTGGGCCAAGGTTGGCCCTTGAGAGGTGCAAATAAATCAGCCGCACCAGCGATGGATGGGCCAGGGTTTTCGGCGAGCGAGTTTACAGTCCACTTTCATCGAAGGTGTCGATGGGACAGCATTAGAATCGACCTATGCTCCCTTTCCCATCGCTATGCCGGATGACCTTTCGCCAACCACTCGGCGCCTCTCCTCGGCAGGGGTCGATGGATGGACCGATTCGATGTAAACATTGGCGATGCACGGTGCGTGCCAAAGAGATCAACACACGGATCCTCTTAGGGGCTGGCTGCCCCTGAACTGGACGCGTAACGGTGTCGTTGCCATTGCCATGGAATTGAAAAACATCTCACAAATCTTCGAAAGGTTATCGACAGCAAGGTACAGGTACACGTTGCATAGTTTTCATCTTCTAAGATCTTCTTCGTGGATCGCCATCCGGAAGCAGCCTTCCTGCGCGTAGCATGGAACTATCCTTTTCCCCTGGCAAAAGACACGCTCCAGGAGTGCCGTGGAAACCTTGCGAAAGGAAACGAATCAAGCAGGATTATGTCAGTGACAACGACCCAATGGTCGCGCCGTCGCGTCTTCTGCCACTGAAGTACCTTGCATCTGTTGCTGAAGCGGACGCAAGGTTACCTGTTTCCGTGAGGAATGGTGCGTGCTTTAGAGAGAAACCGGGCGTCTGTTGCGGTATCCCGGAGCGGTGCTAAGCCAATAACAAAATTGTCTTACGATGTCAAAACCATCCCCACCACGCTCCACGTTGGCCGAGTCGGTTGGGTCCCCCGGGGGTCACAATCCTTTGCTTATGGTGAAATCGCTTATGCCATAAGGAGGCACAGATTCGCGTGCGAAACAAATTACGCCATCCGTGGCCAAAGGCCCTGCTCTCCCGGGTGGAACCTTCAATTGTTTCAAACCTCTGTTATGGTGGCTCTTTTGAAAGTGGCGTGACCTTTACGAATGTTGGAAAAAGTAAACTATAACGGGATACAAATGTGAATAAAGGTTGATCAATGAAGCCGTAAGCATTTATTCGTAACTACAAACGATCAAACTACATGTACAACAATCCAGCAGCTAGTGAGAGACCACAGATTCTAATCGGTTATGCAGAAGACGAAGTTCAAAGTCACATAATTAGAAATTTGCAAACAACGGCCAGCCACTGCGCTTGCATTTGCATGGGACGTTAGGTAAGCAAGAATGGTTGCGAATAGTTTTCCCAACTGTTGCGCGTTCGTGAAGGCGGTACTTGCCGCTTATGTTTAGACGGCTTGTTGCAGTTTCTGTGAATTGCATAATGATGCAACAAATCAAGTGTTGGGTGGCGCATAGTTTAGCAAACTGTTTGGCAGAGAGCACTCTATCGCTTGGTGTGGTTTGTTGAAGTAAAAACCGATATTGTTAGAAACATGCTTCGACGCCCTTACGCTAAGAAAACAGTTTGCAGAATCACAATCTTCTACTGTTTGCACACAATGCAAATGCGATCAGACCAACCGAAGGCTCACGGACCCGGAGAAGTGCGAGTACACTATGGGGGAAAAGGTTGCTGCG
The DNA here is from genome assembly GCF_943734635.1 of Anopheles cruzii. Taxonomy (NCBI): domain Eukaryota; kingdom Metazoa; phylum Arthropoda; class Insecta; order Diptera; family Culicidae; genus Anopheles; species Anopheles cruzii. The sequence continues at coordinate 86,715,631 of NC_069145.1, forward strand.
TGGGTTGCATAACGCCAGGCGCAATTATTTAAAATTTCCGTTACGATGTCGTATCGTTTTTCCGTATCGTGACCACTGTTTCTTCCTGTTTCCACACAATACAAATTGACGTTTCTCGATGTTAGTGGTAGTCTGACTGTTAGTCAAATAGTCATGTAGTTTCTTCTTCCACGAAAGGTATAAGAACAATTTTTAAGGGTCTTGATAAAATATCCTATTTTCTTCGTAACACTTCGTCGGAAAGACTCTTCTCATATTACTGTTACGAGCCCGGAGAACTGAAAACAGTACGAAAGCAACCGTTCCAATTGAATTTTCTCCTTTCGATTGGTTCAAATATGTTCACAAGATCAACTGGCAACCTTCGCTGGCTGCTTCTTCTGGATACAGAGAGATGCTGCGCAAACCCATCTCCTCAAATACAATCTCTCGGTTGCACCAATCAATTAACACACTTTCCTTGAACCTTGAACTACATTATGTAAGCCAAGCTTTGTGGGGGCTTACCAACGGACCAACCGTGGCAGCAGTGACTGCACTAACACGTCCTATATCCTGACTTTTGCCACGCGCAAGACATGCCTCCACGCCGCTTCCACACTGATTGGCTCCTAGCCGCGTCCCGCCGAGGTCACTTCCATCGCAAAGTCGACCGTTCGTAACATTTTCACCTATCAGGCTTCCGTGTTCCGGTATCGAATCGGGTTTGCCCTTGACTAGCGCCAACCGGTGGAAAATAAGGATTAGTTGAAATACGAGGTTTCTAATTACCGTCAGCGTGGCTGCTGGTTCATGCTGCAACGATAAAGCAATCTCCCTGTTGTCTTCTTGGAACCATTCTTACTCTCTTCTTGCCGTGCCTTATCAACTAAACGGCCTTTTAATATGATGGTAATTTGTTCGTTCTTCGCCATTCTGAATACTTAGCTCGAAGCAATCACCACCGACAGTGGCTCGCTTCGGATGGCCCGATGGCCCCCAGATTGGTGACTACGTCAAACGTCTCGCCGGTCGCGAGAAGCCGTGATTATGGCGATCGGCTGACGGGCTGTTTTTGCAGCCAACAACACCACCGAGCAGCGGTCACGAGACGACAACGAGACGACCAGAAAGGTCAACGTTTCGCTTATCGCCCTTGTACTGATTTTGGTGTTTTATTTTTTCAGCTCATATGAGCTTGATTTGTAAGATTCCAATCGGGAAAACCGGGACACAAAGCATACCCTCCATCCCGACGTGGAACACAGCGCTTAACGTATTTAACTGTTTGAGCGTGATTGCTAACCTCAAACGTAATGCATCTTTCATTTCCCAAAAGTAAAGAGATAACGAATCGAAAAGCATTTGTAGACGCTTTCAATAGGTTTTAATGCACGATGACAATTGTATTAGTTCTCATCAAACTTCTGCTCTGTCAATACCATAAACACTCCAATCAATCTTGTCTTCCCCGGGCGATACTGGGGTACTATCTGTTAGTGACGGGTAGTCGATATTGCCTCACTTGCTCACTTCGAGCTAAGGCAACCGCTGGCCACTCGGAAGGTCGGCTAGGCTGCCCATCAATAATAGAATTATTTTTCCCACTCCCACCCCATGAACAGTATCCGTGACTGCATCTAATCCATCCAGTGACACGTATGTCTATTCGTTGGTCATATTTTCCCGCAACGTTAGCATAGAGCTGGAAAACGCTGCGCGATAAGGAACGATACGACATCGAAGTGAGCTATGCTTGTGATGAGCCGTGCTGACAATAAAGGCGGTGGCTTCGGTCGAATAAATTCACTATTTAAACGATGTACGACTGACAAATGCAGCCTCAAACGTGACGTCGATCGATACTCAAGAGCTGATGACGAACCCACACACCTGTTCAGACACACCGGTCAGTACCGTTTGCAACAATGTAAGACTGCAGATTAATGTAAAAAAATTTGACCTTCAAAAATAAAACTCACTGTGGGCAATTGAAGGGCAACATTTGGCTTAAGATTATTGAGCCATCGCTCCCAGCGGAACCGGTTCAGAACGGGTTTCGAAAAAACATGCATATCATCCCCGTATGTAGAACGAGGGTTAGCTCAGCTGTTGACTAACCGGCTTGTTGCTTGCCGCACAGTAAATCATTGCCCCTCTCGTCTTCCTTTTTGTTCTACCGTTGGTCTGTCTGGGTCGCTGCGGAAATATGCTTTTTATTCTTATCATCACCACCAACGCACAGAGAGAGAGAGAGAGAGAGTGTCGGTATGTTGGCCAGCATAGGAGAAACAGCGGACCGAGTGTTAAATTGAATGTTACTGCTGAAAGCGAAAGGGATGAGTTTTCCGCCTCACAGCATCACACCATCACCATTCCTATTTACTATCTCTCTTTCATCGCCACGCCGTTGTTTGCCGGTTTATGGCCGTGTGGCGGGTTTGATTTTCTTTGTTCAGACCGCGGTGGCAAATAATCACTTCACACGCACACAGCGAAGGGTGCTCTATCATACGTCTCTGTCTTCTCCGTCGAACCAATAGAGAGAGAGCCGCGCGGCTACTGTTGAGAATCCCGAGAGATAAGGGACGTCCACAGAAAGACATGCGTTAACAGTATTTTCTTGATCTGCACTTTCACCGTGACCTCTGCCATGAACCGTTGATCCTATGTACAGGGGAGGGTATTGCGAATGGGAGTCAAATTTCATATGAACCACTTTCAGTTCTTAGAATTTCGCATCCTTTTCTCTTCAGTTCAGTATTTTGCAACGTGGCTTTGAGAGAATAACCTATTTAATCATAACCAACTGTGCGTGATAAGACTGCAATTTCTATGCACAATTAGTCCACGCCCGTACTAGATCCTTGTTATGTACTATTTGCTAGACAGTGAAGAGCATTCACAACAATGCACACGGAACTTGGGTTCTCTTTCTCTCTGTCTCGCCGACCATGACCGAGAGAGAATCGATTTTTAATCGCAATGAGGTGAACAAAACAGAGAGTGGCTCGTCGTGAGAGCGAACGAGCGCGAGCGAGCGAGCGTTCGAACGAAAGTGAAATGGAATGGAAGAGAAAGAGATGCGCTGCCAATACTACTACCAGCGTCGATCAACCCGTTTGGAGCTAGTCGCTATCGTAAACGCACACTAGCAGTACTACACCTACACTTGGCTTGGCTTGGCGTGCGATTTAAGTGCTTTGAAACGTGGTTTAAAGCATCAGTAACAACAGAAGTACGAAGACGTCTCGCACGCTTTTGTAGCAGTCCTTTTGGAGCAGTTTTTTGCTGGTAAGTTAGCCTGTGACTTTTATCCCTGTTATCACCCAAGCTCAACGATGTCCTCTCCCATTTCTCCCCCGCAGTGCGGACAGCATCTCATCTTAGCAATCTGGCTGGGCAGGATTAAAACCCTGCTGCTGGTCCTTTTTCGCCTCTCGCGCGGATGCTGCCCATTTCCTGGAACACTCGTGGCCGCCTCGTGTTTCCAAGAGACATATCGAACAAGAAAACCCGACCACCTACTACTACCGCAACCGCGTAGTGGGAAAAGTGTGCGTGCGTGCGTGCCAGTGTGTGTGTGCGCGTTATCTCATCTGTGTGTGCAGTAGTGTGCGGTGGTTTGGCCATCACGCCCCGGAGAGCAGCTGTCGAAGCTTCATTTTGTGGCAAAAGTTCGCCGTGGAAGGAAGCCGAACCAAGGAAACCGCAACTTGTCCGTAGCTACGGAAGCCCCGCCGCCGTCGTGTGTCGTGTGTCGTGTGTCGTGTGTGAGACAATCCGTTCCAGCCTTTCCGGGCCAGCCAAGTCAGGGTCAGTGCGCGCAGTTCAGGTGCATTCTGTGAACGAAGCTCAACGTAACGCCAGATTCAAAATGGCCCTTCGTGTGGTTGGTTTGATGATGCGCCAGGAGCTGGCCGGGATAACCGGCAAGCCAGCGGGGCGCATGTTCAGCACGAGCCGCGGTCCGCACTGTGCCAAGGTGCTGGGTCACTCTCCCAACGCCCATCTCAACAAGGGGCTCCTGGAACGGTACACGCGCCTCAAGTACGACCCCAAGTACGTGCAGGCCACGTACGTGTGGATCGACGGAACGGGTGAAAACGTGCGGCTGAAGGATCGCGTCCTAGACTATGTGCCCACGAAGCCGGAGGACGTGCCGAGCTGGCAGTACGACGGAAGTTCCACGTACCAGGCACTCGGTGGCAACTCGGACATGAAGCTGGTTCCGCGGGCCCTCTACCGTGATCCGTTCAAGGCCGGACCGAACGATGTGATCGTGCTGTGTGACACGTACCAGCCGGACGGTAAACCGACCGCTTCGAACCATCGGGCCGCCATGCAGGACGCTTACAACCGCACGAAGGATCTGGAACCGTGGTTCGGGATTGAGCAGGAGTACACGTTCCTCGACGTGGACGGGCGTCCGCTGGGCTGGCCGGTCGGTGGTTTCCCGGGACCGCAGGGACCGTACTATTGTGCCGTTGGCGCTCAGAACGTCGTGGCGCGTGATATTGCCGAAGCGCATGCCGTCGCCTGTTTGTACGCAGGCGTACAGTTCGCCGGTACCAACGCCGAGGTCATGCCGGCTCAGTGGGAGTACCAGGTTGGGCCGGCGCTCGGTATGAAGTGCGCGGACGACCTGTGGCTTTCGCGGTACATTCTTTGGCGCATCGCCGAGGATTACGGCGTGGTCGTGACGTTCGATCCGAAACCGATGGAGGGCAACTGGAACGGAGCGGGTGGACACTGCAATTTCTCCACCAAACCGATGCGGGCCGAGGGCGGCATCAAGGCGATCGAGCAGGCCATCGAGAAGCTGTCGAAGAAGCACGACAAACATATCAAGGCGTACGATCCGCGCGGAGGAAAGGACAACGAGCGCCGTCTGGTCGGTCGGCTCGAGACCTCGTCGATCGACAAGTTCAGCTGGGGCGTGGCGGATCGTGGCACCTCGGTGCGCATTCCGCGCGGTGTCGCGGATGCCAAGAAGGGCTACCTCGAGGATCGGCGCCCGAGCTCCAACTGCGATCCGTACAGCGTCTGTAATGCGATCCTCACGACGTGCTTGGTGGAATAGAGCGACAAATAGCGATCAGCAAGTACTTCTCCACCGCTGCCAGAATTGTCGAGGGGGTGCAGAATCGGTGCAGTTTCGGTTCAGTTTTAGTAACTGCCACAAAGAGCATGTATACGTTGATTTTTTTATTACTGCTTCAGGTCGTTCTATCGTTTTATGCTAGGGACGCGGCACGCAATGACCGTAGGTGATTATTTTTAATAGTGCAATCGATGGACTGACGATTTTTGGTGAGGCACAGAGACCAGGACCGCATTGGTGGGTCGTTTTATCAGCTTTTATAAAGATGTTGTTCTGTAGCGACCGATGTTAGGAGGAAAAGTTTTGGGAAAGATCGCCAGGCCAAACGGCTGGCTGGCTGGCAACAACCTCCGAAGGGACGGAATTTTAAGAAGCACTCGCTTCCTTCGCTTTTTTTTATTTCAGGAAAGTGCATTTTAGGGAACGTTCTACTTTATAGATGATAAACGGAGAAGATTTTTAGAAAGACTCAAAGGGCCGTACAAATGGCTAGATTGCGTGGTTCAATGTTGAAAGTAAATCGGTAAAGGCCTTTCGATTGTGCAAAAGAATGTTTGAATGTGTGCAAGTGAGAAAGAAAGAGAGAGAGAAATTAAAAGATTCAAGTTCATTGTAGATGTTTAGTTACTTGTTGTTTAGCATGTAAGTCCAGTTGAATGTTAAGCTTATATCAGAAAACTAGAAACCATCCTCCGAGCCGAGCGGCAGATTGCCGAGACATTGTCCAAATGTGTATCCGGAGATCAAACAAAATATCAAGATCAAGTGAAGAATTCAAATAAAACAAAAATCATATTCGAAGCCTCATTCGTTCATGTTTGGTTCGTTGAAAGAAAATTACAGATAAAAATGGGACATCCCTCAAGCCGTCTGTCGGTCCGCGTGCAGTTATTTTTAAATTACTGACCCCCAAACACCACATCGTCACCATCGCGCCTAGGGAATTCCGGCTACTAGAAGGAGCCGGCATGGTCCCAGCGACAACTTTCGACAACACGCCTAACTATGGCCACCATCTGACCCTTATCGATCGACCTTAGGCTAGATCATGTTTTCGAAACGAGAGAGGCTTTGGCTTTGGCTTTGGCTTCGAAAGCCAAAACTTGTTTATGTTTCGTGAAATAAAACTCTGCCGCGTTGTCCTTCAGGTTGTCAATCAAAGAGTGCCCGGGAATCCAGACGTCACTTTCGCCTGCCAAAATGGTTTCACCGTTTGATGGGCGCTGATGAAATAACAATTTGCGTTTGGCCGCGCGCAGCTTACGTAAGCTCATTATGCTGAGGTCCGCGTTCTTCGAAAGAGGTGCTTCGAAGGCCCGAGTGAAAGGTTTTACACTCACTAGCGGCCAACGACCCAGCGGGCGGTGGCGAATGGCTAAATAGTAAAAATAAATTGCAACACCGGACACACTGTAAATTAGTTAGTTATGTTTGGCTTTGAAGGTCTTCAGGGGGCCTCCAACGCTGGCCTAGCGTTGCCATAGGTTCGGACACTTCGGAAGAACTCATTACTCATTTCTCGACACACCGCTTCCGTTATGACCGTTTTGCGGACACCAAATTGGCAACTTTTCCACTCGCCGCTGCTCGCAGGGGCAGCGTTTGTAATGGCGGGCACGCGCTATCGGCGCGTTTCTATAAAGTATTAAATTTATTCCTGAATATTTCCATAACATCATTCGAAAGGCAGCTCTCGCCGAGCGTTTGCTATGCAAGGAGGGGTAAACGCATCGAGAATGGATTTTTGCTGCCCCAACGTTTTTAACCTTGCGCCTCTACCTTACGGCCACGCCACAAACGGCGAAGAGGCGATGAGTCAGTAAGAAGAGGGCCCCGCGACAAAGCAAACGCAACAGATTGTGTGTGTGTGTAACCGGGAACCGTGGGCAAGTCGAACACGCGCCGATCAGATGATTCCACGGGGCGAAGGAAGTGTGTTTATTTGCGCGGCCACCGCGTGGCGTGCGCGCAAAACGCGCAACTCGTGAGCGCTTGTGTCGGTGACTTTGCCCGCCTCGTTGTGTGCGGATGGGAGTGTTTCACGAGAGAAATAGCAAAAAAAAAAACACTAGAGCAAAAAAAAAACACAGTAGCAACGAAAAAGCGAATCCTCCGCGCTAGTTTGGCGCGGACAGCTGATTGGGAAGTGGCTAAAGTTCGCAGTCCACCCTGCGCCGGTTCAGCGACATTGGTGTGGACTTTCGCTTCCATTCGCTGCTATCTGGCTGGGGCTGAGCTGAATTTGCCGCATCCGCGCTTGTGACGTCACAAATGCCCGCGTCCCTGGTGCCCGCGTATTATCAGCTGCTGCTGGAAATTATCTATCGAAGTGTTTTTAAACGAAACACTTACGAAACTGGTACTGGTGACGAGACATTCGAAAAAGGGGTTCCGTTCGAAACATGCTTTATCTGCGAAACACGTTACCGTGCGTTAAAAACAAAGGAGGAAGCTGTTTTTGGTGTTCCCAATACGCATCCCCTAATGAACATCAAACATTTGTCTTTCGACCAGCTTTTCGGTCGGAAAAATAAAAACAACCCACCCCGAGACGCGTCGAAAGCGAGGACGCGTCCGGCCACATGCGTGTTGCGCCGAATGTAGGTTAATGTGTCTAAAATATCCTACACCTCGGGCTAGCAACTGTGCTGTGTTTGTCGTCGTGACATGAGTAGAAATAGACCGAAATCCTTCCTATTCCCACTCATTTTTTTATCGAATGGCGCTATTGTGGCGTTGACATTGGCACAAATGAAGCGACGATTGCAAAGACAATGATCGATCGATTAGAACAGTATATTTTCGAAGCGGTACCGATTGGACAATAACACCACGATCTTGAACTTTTGAACTCATTTGAGCTCTTTTCGGTTGGTCGTTTTCGTTATCATGTTTGTTTTCCGTTGTTTCTGGCGTCATATTTTCTCGAACGCGATGGCTATTTTTAGGTTTAAAATCCGTCCTTTAATTGTTAGTTGATCAGCTTCGTATACTTTAGAACTCAATCAACGCATACTGAGATGTTTGTGTTTGTTTCCTTCTCCTTCAAACAAAACACTGGCCCCTTTTCGGACGTTTTTTTTTTTCGTTGGCGTCTCGCCGGCGCAGCTTACTCTGTTGAGATATTTTCTGAGCCGGTTCAATTTTTCGTATTTGCATCTCGCACCAGCCGAATAACCGGTTTTTCTGGTTGGCCCAGTGATGCAAAACTCACAAAGTTTGTTCCTTTCGTTGCTTTGTTGCTAAATTATTGGCGGCGTTTCAATTTGTGTGGTGCTCTGGACGCCTGGACTTTGTCTAGGCGCCTTCACCCGTTGCCACGAGAATTCCTGTCTAAGTTTATTACGCATCTAAAATTGAGAATCAATCATCAGCAGGAAATTGTAGACATGAGCGGCGTAATAAAATAGTTGTTCAACATTTCAAACGAGTTCCCCAGCGGACGTCCGATTGCGGATTACGGAGACACAAATAAGCTGCGAACGTTCGACTACATTGCCAAGTGTAGCGGGCGCCACACTTCTGGGCGTTTCGACGGCGTACCGCAGACTTCAAAGTACGCACCGAAATGAAGGTGTTAAGTGGCAAACTTTCACACAAATAGTTTGAAAATTACGCTCAAATATTTAACCATCACAACAAAAGGTGTTAATTTTCTGTTCAAATTGATCTCCCGAAACCTGACCGTGACCGTGATAGTTTGCCGAACAATGAGTATGCCGACAGTTGCCAATTCAAACAACTTCTGGCGTCAACGATGAATCTCTCACCGCGATCTTCAAGTTATCGCCGCGATCAGCTATGGGTTTCTTGCTCTTCATTTCTCGTGGCTGATGTCTCGCCAGCCATACGATTTCCCTTTTTATGACCTCGACGGCAACCGATGGCTTGGGATCTCCCGTGCCGGGCGTATCATACTCCGCGATTGATTGTTTACTTATATGCCTATCATCGCAGGCGTTATCATCTCGAAGCATGCCCATTTCTTGTGTAGATTTTTTCGAAAAAAAACATGCAAAATAAAAGCTACGTACAGTACAAGAAGCTTCGATAGCGCCCGTCGGCCATCCATTCTACTCATCTCTTGGATGGGTTGTTTGTTACGTAGCGATCGAGCGATGGAGTAAGGCGATAGTGGGGCCCAGCTACTGGTGTTTGGCGTAATTGAACACAAACTGGACAACAAAACGAACGCACAAACAGCATGATACGGGCCTGGCACGACAATCGGGTTCGATTATGACAGTCAATTTCGATTGCGAAGCGGATGTTCGATGCAAAGATTCATCTTTCAAGGACCCCGTCGTCAAACTGCCGTCCCGTGTTGCCGTGGTCAACTGCTGATTACGCGACGTTCGTGGTGATGATGACGCTGAGCGATGAGGTACTCATCAATCGCCTCTCAGCCATGCCGGGACAGCAATCGGGTTAGAAACGCTTGTCTTACACGGTTAGCGTAATTCCAAGCCGCTTGTGTGCGAAATATGCAGTCGGTAAGCCATCACCATAACAATTTGCGAGTTGGCTACCGTATGCGGAATCTCCGTTTATTTCTGGAAAACACGTAACGGCATTTCTAATCTGATCTGTAATCTCGCACTGGGAGCACACTTGTTGCAAACGAATGAATTGGAGGTATTCAGTATAAAGTACTTCAGTCGTTCAAATCGATTCAAAGTCGAAAAGACCTTCTTGTGAGACACTTACACAGAGTTCTGTGGAAATCACGTTCATAAGCTCCGTCTTCAACGCCCGCTACTAAACGGTTACTAATTAACCGACAAATAAAGTCGCGTGTCGCGTGCAGCTTCCCTCGAAGGCACGCCGTCCTAATTAGCGGTCCGTTAAACGCCGACCGGCGGCGGCGGTTCTGAGGGGCAGGGCTTCGATGGAACACAGTCGTCTAGACTTCTGTCTGGTTGTGACCAGATAGTCAACCGTTGAGCAAGCAGGATGTTCGAATACGCCACGCGGAAGAAAGGACGACAAACGACGGGAACGTGAGCCGCACGTTTTCTGCTCGGTCAGGAAACGTGTGCGAGGATGTCCTTTCCCATCTGCCGCTATTATCTCCTTTTCCGCAAGGAAAACACGGTTTCTGTTCAATGTTTAAAACGTGCGCCAATTTAGAACCCTTCTCACTTGCTTCGAGGACACAGGACGTGTGACGTCTTACTTGTAATTTCTTGCATAAACCGGAAATTTATCTCTCATTGCACTTATCGGTGCTGGACACACACATGATCTCTGTTCGACTGGGACGTCGCTTCGGCCCGGGTCAGTAGGTTGGAACTTTGATGTTTTCATTGGTCGGGTGAATTTAACGGCCGGTTCCATCATTTCCATAGACACGCATTCGTTAGGCCCGTTGCTTGGCAACCAATTCGAATCTCAGCAAGCCTATAGAAGGCAATAGAAAGTCCTGTCGGATGCTGTCCAGACAGATAGAACCGTAAGTTTTTTACATATTGGAACTGGTAGACGACTTTTATTGCAGTCGTTTTGACCTATTTTGATCGATTTAACCTCGGCGGCTCAGCTTAATGCAATAAACAACCAGCTGATACGTTTCGATGTGCCATAAAACACTCCGTCGGGAAGATAATTCGTACGTTTGTCTCTCTCGCTTTGAGTCACAGTATTTTATACTTTGAGTAATAAAAAGTCTGATCATGTTCTGAAAAAATCAGCCTTAGCCAGTAAATTCCGGTTTTAATCTCCGGTCCATTGTTGAGTCCTTATTGAGTGAACTTTCATGTCGTTTGGGTGCCGCTTCTACCTGGGGGGGTCGAATCTGTTTCGTACTTCAGCCACAATCTTTTTTCCTTCTGTTAGATAATTTACCGGAAAGTAGCTTCTCTGCCTGGAAACAGAGGGTATTTCGCTGTCCCCAGGTCCCCTGGTGTACTAGTGACGGCAGCAAATGGCAGAAGATCAGTTCGGTCGTATCAGTTTCGATACGAACCCGAATGGTGACTGTCAAAACAATGTCTCGCACTAATTAAACGCGTTTCGGTTTGCGCTGATAAACAACGGCTACGCGAAGAACCAGGAGCATAATTGAAGCGAATGATTAAGAATGACGTAAGGGGGCTTCTAGGAACGGACAGCGCGCTTTCGGCAATAACATCGATGGCGCATTACTGTGCCTTGACGACGGTTAGATATAAGGAACGGAATGGTACTCTTAAAAACCGGTTCGATGCAAACGATGCGGGAGCTACCGGTTCGATAGAAGGACTCTTCATTTCGAATGATAGATGTGTGATTGAACTATTTGATTATTTATGAAAAAGAATGTCCTTATATTAATTTATTTACGTACTTCAATAAAATGATTGTGAAAGAAGTGCTAAAGAGCGCTGTTCCAGGCAAGGTTAAAGTGGTTGTAGCTGCTCGTGGGACACCATAAACGTAAACAGGGGGGACCAATAAATGCCGACAGCCCCTGAACGCCTCTTTCCGCGCATATTTTTTCTCAATCGGCCAAGGTCGGCCACCAACACAGTCACAAGCGCACACAAGAGCGACGATAACGCGAAACAAAGAATCCGGTGCTGTTCAAGGTGCATCAACAACAAATCGCCACAAGAAAGCCGCCATTTCACACCAACACACACGAAAATGACCGGACCGCACAGCTGTGTAGCTAGCGATGTGCATGTATCGTAATCCGAGAAACTGTAAACAACAACCCTTTACACGCCCCTGAGCAATGCTCAATATCACTAGGCTAAATCAAAACAAAGTAGACAACCGTTGCTAGGCTGACATGCTGAGAATCGATTTTCTGTTTCATAAAACATTTGTGAGTATGGTCATCGACAAGGCCTTGCCTCAAGCAGCTGATTCCGAAAAGTCCCCGAAGTTCTAATGAGTTCAATGAACCGTTGCCAAATGTGTCCGGTCAGCTGATAGTTAGTAGGTTTCATTCATGATAAAAGCCAAAAAAAAACATCTCTCTGTCGACCCCCGGAAAGGGTTATGGCCGTGTGTGGCCTGAAATCCGACGAAACCGGCGGCGGTCTCGATAAAATTGAGCCATAAAAATGTCGTAAAACACAACACAACTGCCGAAAACCGACCCGGCAGATGGGGACGGCGGCGGCGGCACCCATAGGGAAGCTTCGGACAAAACAAAACAAATATTGAGCACGTAAACATTCATTTTTTGCTCGTTAAAATCGCTTCCGATTAGAAGCGATCGTCTTACGCGCCCCGGGGGGTGTCACATTTTACGGTCAATCAGGAACTATACGGTGCCGACGACGGTTTACGACCTCCGCGGCAAAGACGACCGACCGATCGTGAGTATGCTAATTAGTAACTAACTGCTCCGGGCGCGATCAATTATGAATGCGGCCGTTAGTTATGAGAGCCGCCGTTTGCGCCCAATTAACAACAATATGGTAGCAGATTGGACGGTTTAGATTGTTCAGTTAGAATTGCTGCCGGTTTTATTTGGACAATTATCACCGAGAAGTAGCAATTCTAAAGCAATTATCCTCGCCGCGATACGATTGATTTCATGTCGGCATTTTTCGGTATGTTTGGAGAGACACTCTGGTGACCATAAGGGTGCGCTGCGCGTTGGCGGACGTGCTTAACGAACTCGTTTTTGGTCTTCCTTGGCTCTGAGACTGAGCATGATCAGTGGACTGGATGACCTTCAAGCCAAAGATCACGCCACCATTCGAACCAAGTCGGAACGACAAAAAATCCGACATTGAACAGCAAACCTTCGTCCGGAGGATGCTTCCATGTCTGTGTTGTCAACACAGGCGCCTGTGGGCCAACTTAAAAAAACCCTAAAAACAAACCATCAAACCTACTGCGAGCTGAGAGCCGATGGTTAGCCCGCAGTACGGTTCGTTATTGAACGGCACTAAAAATAATCGCATTACATAACGCCGCATTTACGCACAGCCCGTGATCACACACCTTCCGAGGGTGTCCGGAGATACGTGCCACGAAGGACACAGGCGGCAACCCGGCACAAAAACCCGCAGAGTTTTTGCTTTTAAAAACTCCCCAAAACAGAATTACCGACCACGGGAAACTCGTTTCGATGTTCCTTTACGGCTGCGACCGGCTGGGGACGACCGGTACTCAGAGCAGAGCAGATGACGATGCCGAGCCTCTTTTTTGCGATACATCGGCCGTCGTAAGTTTGTAGATGAAAAGTGTTTTAATACTTTTTGTGCAAAAA